>NC_063345.1:51312440-51369589 GCF_021869965.1 Rhincodon typus
AATATAGTAATAGTGTTTTTATGAAGGAAAAGTGTGTTTCCAATATAGTAAAGTCTGGAACAGACAACTTGTACTTTATTTCACCTCATTGTTTTACATGCCCTGAAGTCTTCCCAAGGTGCATACTAAGTGAGTTGGCACAGTAAATGGAAGGGTAAAGGCTGCTGGATGGAAGAGCATGCGTAGACCTATGTTTGCATTAAATTAGCATAGGGGCTATAAAGACTGATGGAACTGGGTGGTATAGAGCTTGGAGGGGGTATGAGGAATTAATGGTTTTAATGGGAGCCATGAGATGGCTTAGATTGGCCTGAATGGGGCATGGAGGGGAGAGATCTGGAGGGATGGTTTACTCTTTAGTTTTAGTCTTTAAATACAGTGCTGGATCACTGACTTATCACTGAATATTAGGCTGGATCAAGGACTGGAGCCCATGCAAATATTTGTTCACTCTGTTTTCCTCAAAGTACTGAAGACAATTGCGGTATCTTTTCTACAGCCAAGCTAAAAACAGTTCTTACAAAGTAGACCGAATTCAACCTGAGACCTTCTAAAATATGTAGAACTTAACACGATATGAGTGATGTCATTACCAAGTGAACTATGAACCATCTTAAGTTTCTGAATGGAACTGTTAAAGTAAAATAATGGTTTGCTATTGCAACAACATCCTTTTATGTTCTATATTAAAAATGAAATACTTCAGATGCTAGAAATCTAAAACAAGCACAGAGAATGCTGGTGAAACTCAGATCTGGCAGAAACAATTTAACGTTTGAGTCTGGTGTTCTGGAGCAGAATCATACCACAGTTGAAATGTTTCTGTCTCTGGGAATGTGGTCAGACCCATTAAGTTTCTCCAGCAAAATCCCAAAACACTTCATAAATGCATTACTGACAAGATTTTACACAGGAGATATGAGAAATGATTATCAAAAGCTTGGTGAAAGATAAAGAAGTGCAGGAACATCTAAATCCCAGAGGGATTTAGAGATGGAATTTCTCAACTTCATCCAAGCAGCTAAAGGAAGAAATGCCAATGGCAGGATGAGGGAAATTGAGCATGATGAATAGATCACTAACACATCTAAGTTTGATGTTATTTAATGCTTGTGGTTACTCTGAATATATTATTTACTAATTTCATTCAATCTGTTGTTTTACAAAAAAGGTAAGATTGACATTTTCAAATGTTGCCCCGCCTCAAGGTGGTGATTATGGATTCTAATATACACAAAGGTAGACAGGGGTACAGAAGTAGGCAGAAAAAGTGAAAATGCTTAGGCAAGCAAGAAGGGCTTTAAGGAGCAACTGCTTGGGATGTTTCACAGAATGTTTTTGATGCTAAACATTAATTTTAAAACTTTTCATTTTTTAAGTAAAGGAACTAGAAACTCTCAATGAATTGCACTCTTTCTGTCATTCATCTATTGAGGCCTTGAAATTATACCTAGGGATATTAATAAGTCACTCTTTCACATATGTCTGAACTTCCTCTCTGCGCTATTTGAGCAGACAGGTTCATTTCAAAATAAATAGCTTAACTTTTTTTTAACTAAACCTAGTTTTCCAAATCAACCCCTGTTCAGAGATGTTATTACATACCTCTGGAGCAGTTGGAAATAGTATAACTATTGAACTAAAATTATGGAGAAAAAGGAATTTGATTAAATTAATTGGTCTTAATATTGGTGTTCCACAGTGTAATCTAAAAGATTGTGACTTAGCTACATGCACAAAAAAGAACTGCTTTGAGATGTTTTAATGTGTTAAACAGCAGTCTTTAAATCTCAGCCTCATTTAATTTAATGATTGTTGCAATGGATTCCTGTTATAGCGACTTTTAAATCAGCCTGTTCAGATGAGTTATGACACACCTCTGGAGCAAGTGGGTCTTGAGGTCAAGAAGCAAGGACACTACCACTGCGCCACAAGAGCATTTTAGTAAATATAGTGACTTTGATCTATTCTCCTGTCACTTGAAACAATATGTTGCATTTATCAGGTTAATTGAAAGCCATGCATAATGGATCTTGTTATAAGCATACTTTTAGTCACTATGCTCTTCTGTTTTGAGATACAAGTTCACTTTCTAAATATTTTGTTTATGTTCTTAATGATGGATAGAAAATTATCTTGGACAGTAGTTTTCAAAGTGCAATATCATATTGAATTCCTGTTATATTCCCACCCCAACATTCAGTTGGATTGACTTCAATGGCACTGATATTGGCTGCTGTGCATACCAGGCAGCTGCTGCAATACTGTTCATTTAACACAGCCATTGAGACAATTTCTATCTGACAGTGTCAAGCATTCCAAATCAAACATCATTCATTTAAGTCAAGATTAAAGCTCCCTCTACTCAGCCCAAATTTTTGTCTCTTCTCCAACATCTTGTTACATTAGTTTGACATGCCCTGAGTGGGGAATGGATAAAATTGGCAATTATGCCTCCACTAGAAGCAATTTCAGCTCATACGCATTAAGGCCAAAAAAGTACACATCAAGATCTAGTTTGAGATTTAGTCACCTTATTATACAAAGGATTTTTATAACCAAGAGATGTAGAAGAAAGCTTTTTCTTCAACAAAACACTGAAAAATATGCACAAAAATTTGGTTAGTGACCAGCACTTTACATATAAATTTAGATGCCTCATTACAGGAAGGACACTAAGGACATTGAGAGCACCATGAGTTGGATCCCCAGAGTTATCCCAAGAATGGCAATCTTGTAGCTAAAGGCAGAAAGACTTGAGATACTGAAACTAATTGTATTGCAGCAGAGAAGGATTAGAATGAGCAGAAATTTGTAAATCTATGCAAAGTTAAGAGAGGGTAAATAGGGAAAGATGACTTCTGTTTGGACAGACATGAAAAGTGACCATCAATTTAAAATCCTCACTAAGATAAAAGGAGAAAGATAAAAATTTTTTATGCAAAACAAAGTTGAAATAATATGTAGTCAACATTTGGGATTACGTTTAAAGGAGAAATCTCCATAATTTCAAACAAGGAAACAATCAATGTACAGATCCAGCTACAAATCTGAATTTAAGTAGAAAATTCCAAAAGATAGGTCCAAATTCCAAATTCCAAATACAGTCCATAACACTGAAGGAATGAGAAGGCAGGAGGAACGATCAACACTAGTTTGGCTCTATGTACCTAAGGTAAAGAAGTTGCAGCCCAGTTTTGATCACAACCTATGGTAGACGGGATATGTTTGGGAATACCAAGCTCGGAATTATCAGCCATTAGTGGGGATAAGGTTGAATGTTGACATATCTTAAAGATAGCACACGGAGACTTACAAAACATCAGTGATGTGTTGAAAATTTTTAAAGGGAAGGTGAGGTAACTGACAACCCACTAATTAGCTGGTTGTTAAGCTTTTGAAGAGCTTGCTAACAGGTGGGAGAGGGACAGAATTATGTTTTTAAAGTAGTTAATGGGAAGAGTAAATGATCTGGGGCATGTTTGTGTACAGCTGTCAGGAGCCATTATTGTGTGTTGTTACTAATGAAAAGCCTTGCATTAAAAAAGGGTAATCAAACTAAGCTGCTAATGCAGTGGCACAAAGTGTCCACTTTTTTACTTGATCAGAGTAGCTTGAGTACTTGAAGATTTTGGGCACTTCTGAGTAAATGTATCCGCTGTTCTTCTCTCCTGTCTGCTCTATTCTTCCAAACAATGACAAGCCCAGTGATAGTTGGATTTACCTTTTTAAATTGTCTTTTTCTGTCATGGGTCCTTGCCTCTAGCCCACACCCAGCACCAGAACTGGGCACCATAGTCTCCTCCAGGCTAATTAGGAGCTTTCCCTTGAAAAATGATGTTGGATTGATGATGCAGTGCAGCAGTGGGAACTAGAAATAATCTGGTCTTCAGGTTCCTGACCTGGATTAAAAATCTTCTACCTGGACTCTACAGGATCAGCCTTCCTTTGACATTCCAAGAGCTGATTAAATTACTGGAGTTTCTGGTTTGAAGATTAGTTGCTCTCATAAGTTAGCTCTTGTAGAAGTGTACTACAAGTTGAGGTAACACCTTTGGGAATCAGGCAAACATGGAGATTGGTGGGAAGAGTACATTGGTTGCAAGCTGAAATTGAAGGCAAGTGTTAGAACAACTTTTCATTGCTAGAAAAGTGTGTCGAGTGGTAGTGTTGTGAAACCGGAAATCTTTTTGCATGATGACTGGACTGAGCTGGAGTTGGATAGTGGTGTGGAATGCTGGAGTGACCTGTGTGCTGTGAATCCTGGGAGTGCACCCAGGCCCACTGAGACAGCCTAGAAAATGATGCAGGGAGGTCCTGCAGAAGGCAGAAATAGAAGCAACAAAGTGCTGCAGATCATATGACTCTTGGAGCCCTGACTAACCTACACCCCAATATGAGTGCTCTGCCATGGAGCCTGGATCCCTTGAAAGGTACAAGCACAAGCTACCGGTCTCTGATTGGGTGAGCCTTCTGCCTAGGGTCTTGATTGCAGGAGAAGGTCTGTTGGTGGCTTTGCCAGTGCCTGATATGTTTGTAGTTCATTGGGCCTTCCTGAAAAGGGGGAGAATGGGTGGATTACCAACTCTCCAGTCATCAAGTGTGACTCCTAGCACCTCAAAAAAAATTACTTCCGTCATCTCAGAAAATGTTGAAAAGCATCAATAAATCCAATAAAACTAAACCATAATCATTCTTAAAACTCAACTGATGACCTGCTATTCACAGCTAGCTAGTTTTGGTAACAATAAATTTTGTTTTGTTGCCAAGATTCTCCCATTGTTACTCTAGCTGCAATGTTAATTTTTATTCTCTACGATGTAGTCTCAGATGGAAATTAATTAGGCATGCATCTTACAAACATACTATAGAGATAGGTATGTATTTGTCTAGCTTAGAAACAACCTAAGAGTACCTTCGCCATTCATTTGGGATAAACAGACAGTGAGGTTGTTGTCTTGCTTGCCGAGCTGGCTTGTTTTCATTCAGATGTTTCATCACCATGCTAGGTAACACCACCTCATGAACAATGTATTCACCAGGATTAAAGTCACGAGAGAAGAAAAAAACAACAGTCAGCTTCCGTTTCTGGAAATCAGAATTGTACATATAACTCAACAGCGAGTTCCAAACCTCAGTATACAGGAAAGCAATCCACACTGACTAAATCCTCAACTTCCACAGCAACCGCCCCAATGTTCACAAACAAAGCTGTATTAGGACACTATTGAAACGGGCCACCACGCACTACAACAGACCAGAACTATGCAGGAAAGAGGAAGAGCACCTATACAAAATCTTCGCTATGAATGGATATCCCCGCAACTTCATCCTCAGGTGCCTACTAAACAGACAACAACAGGAGGGCACAGTATACGTTAACACACTGGCAACACTGCTGTACACCAAGAACATATCAGAACTGACAATGAGACTCCTATGACCACTAAGAATCATGGTAGGACACAAGCCTACAGCCACTCTACGACAAACACTCACAAGGATTAAAGACCCCATTCCCACAACATGCAGAACCAACGTAGTTTACAAAATACCATGCAATGACTGCCACAAGCATTACATTGGGCAGACACGAAGGAAACTAACTATCAGAATACACGAACATCAGCTAGCAGCAAAACGACACGATGAACTTTCCTCAGTACACTCAGACAATGAAGTCCAGCAGTTTAACTGGGATAACATAACCATAGTAGCCCAAGCCAAACATAAACATGCATGGAAATTCCTAGGGGCATGGCTCTCAACCCATAATGCAATCAACAAACATATAGAATTGGACCCCATATACAAACCCATACAGAACAAAACTGGAAATGACACTACTCACCATAACAGACCAGGCAGGATAAATTCCAAGTGGAGTAAAACAACATCATTTCATCAGAGGCCTCACTGATGATGTTACCTAGCATGGTGACAAAACATCTGAACGAAACCGAACCAGCTCGGCGAACAAGTCAACAACCTCATCCACAACCTGAGCTACAAATCTTTGCTAAAAGCTTAAATAGATGGATAGTATTTTGTATTAAGCCAAAAGCTCATTATTTATACTTGGTTGAACAAAGATTTTAAGTTCTCAACCAAGTGACTGCATTCTAAACTGTACATTAAGGAAGACTCCTGTCATTAAGATGGAGATTGGGAATTGGAGCTTCGACCAGTCAATGTGATAGTGCCATGGCCAATAATCACCTTGTATTGTGTTGACATATTTGTTGGGTGGAGCTGTATGATGTCCGTGGAGAACATGAGAATAAAAGAGAGCCTCTGAAACTTTGAAATGAATTGTCAAATTAGTTTTTTTTTCATCTTTCGATTAAATAACACTTCCTGGGTGACTTGGACATGAATATGTGGTAAATTTCAATTAGCTTTCCAGTAGGGATGATTTTATAAATGTTGTAATTTTTTTTATATAATGGAAATCCTTCCAACGAATAAAGACACACATGCATATAGAATCATAGAATCCTTACAGTGTGGAAACAGGCCCTTCGGCCCAACAAGCCGACAACAAATCTCAGGGCATCCCACTCAGACCCAGCCCCCTATAATCTGTTGAGATATTTTTGCTGACCTGTTAAAAATGAAAATACACTGCAGATCCCTCTTTTATTACCAGAGCAATCCAAAGTAAACTTCAGAATAAGTCCTTCTGCTGTGTCAGTGCAACACCTAACATCAGTTTTACTTTATCTGAAATCCTATAAAAACGATTATATACAGACCCCCATTCTGATGTATTGAGACTTAATTTCCTTGTGACTCTGAACAGCTGTTACACAAAAATATATCTTTATTCCCCCAAATCTCCCTTCAAATCCGAGTCTCGGAAGTTGAACGATGGAGAGATTCACCACATTATTTTATGCAGTGCCAGTCAACCACTAAATTTGTGGAACTGTTAATTCCATGAAACAACTTTAGAAAAAAAATCTCCTCTATTCTCTGCATTCTCAACGATGTTATTGTGAATGATTTTTTGATTTTTGAATGTGTTTTTTTTTAATTGGTGAAGCACTAAAAGACCATTTAATCATTGGAAATTAAATGGCATTTCTAAATGATTATCCAACACTTCCTTTTAATTGAAGATTGTTTATTAAGAAAGAAGAAACAATTACAGGTATACCTCATGGTGCCATTTCTTGTCTCTGTCACCGTAGCATAGTAGTGACTGTTGTCCTGCTGAAGGTCAGGGTGCACAGTTTAACCAGTTAGCTTTATTTCTTAATAACTGTTTCAATATTGTCCTTTGTAGCACTGTGGATCTGTAGAACAAAATAGCAATACATAGCTAAAGGGGTTTTATGCATGGATAAACATCCATTTAAATGAACGCTGGAGATGTTGAGCTGAAACTTCTACTAGCATAAGACTATAGGGAATATGTACGCTTCATAAGCTCTTAAGTGATGTCCAGATGCCAAGGCAGCTAACTCACATGGTCCTGCTAATAACTGCCAGCAAAGAGCCATATTAACTTGGGGTCAACAGCAATGATGCTACAATGTAATGGGTAGTTGCAGGCGGATTGCATTTAAAACAAAAGTACCTCTGTTATAAAGCTGTTGCTGAAATTGATTTACAGTGTTTGAGTCATTGCACATTATCAAAAGCAATTTTAAATTAGCTGTGAATGTTTGTACTTGCTTTTTCACTGTTTTCCCTTTTATTCACTTCCTTTCAAGAAAACTGTGACTTATGGCAGAGTGCAGTCAGGCAGTTCAGTTGAATAGGCCTCCGGTAGCTCGTTGAATATTTTGTCGGAATGAAGCTGGTGCCAAAATAGTTAAAACCAGCAGAACAAGTTTCTTAGACTGGACTATTCTTTGAATATGGGAAAAAGAGTAAAAAATGATCAAATTCAGGTGTTAAGATATAAAAGGATTTGATAGGGGAAAAAAAACTATTTCCTTTTGTGTTGGGAGTCTTTCCAAGATAACCTTGTCTTAAAATTACAGCGAAACTCGAGGGTGATTTCAGGACCTCGTCTTTGCCCATGGAGTAAGAGAAGTCTAAAATTATTTCCCTAAAATCTGTGGAGGCTAGACCAATTCAAACTTTGAAAACTGAGGTTGACGGGTTGTTATCAGTTGAAGGTATTGAGGTTCCAGAACCAAGGTAGGTAAATGGAACTGACAGCCTTCGACATGATTTACAGAATGACATATCAAGTTTGAAGGATTAAAAGTGGTGTTCCGACTAATTTCACCAAGAAACTATTTGTGTAAGTGAATCAATGTAGTCAGTATCAGTATAATTGACCATTGAAGTATCACAGTTAAAGTATTTAAAAGAATGGTATCTGCTAGGTCTCACCTTAGATACTTGGCCTGAATTAACAGGGTTCCCAGTGGCAATTTTAAACTTGTGTTCAGCTAGCATCCATGCACATTTTTACTGGCTGGTGGCCAGAAATTGAACCCATCACTAATCTTTTGCACAACTGTTTGCAGACACTGAAGCCATTTGCTACACTTGAACTGTGACTTGAGGTCCTTTTAATACAGCTTAGCTCTCGCACTTTGCAGCTTCTAGTGCAATATGTTGTCCAATCTTCATCTGTTCTTGTGTAACATGTTAAACATGTTTGTGCAAGAGACATTTTCAGGCTAGGGCATTGATAGGCTAACATTTGAAAGCAACATGGTTAAAAGGCAGTTTTGTCAATTGAGTTATTCTATATGGTAGTCAGCCAGTAGAGTAAATTGTAAATCACACTATTACACACTTGTGACCTGACCATGGCTGGTGCTTCAGGTCTATTTTAGTAACCCTAAATATGGAATGCTCAACTTCCTCAGTGCCCTACATTGTGTGCATTTCCACCAATGTCAGTGTTGTCCATTCTGAAGAACATGAGATCTGCACTGATTTGGGCACCAGTTTCATCTTCAAGAGCTCCCAGGTTAGAAACACTTCAGAAGCGTACTAGGCTGACAGATCTGGAGGAAAGTTCTTTTCACTTTGCCTCAACCATGTACCGTACCTCAGCCTCAGGATAACCAAATGTTTCCTAATATTTCCACACGAGCCATTCCTGTAACTTGTCCCAGCTCTTACTTTGTGAAATGAGAAATAGATAAACAAACACTGAACCCCATGTCGAAGCTCCAAACACGCTGAGGGCTTCTAGCCAAGTCATTTCTGTACAGCTACAACATTAGTATCTACCCAATAGTTTGCCCGTGTACATTATTTCTATAAAAAGCAGAGAATATTAATCTCGTCAATTACCTTTAGTCTTCTTTTGACCATCAGCAAAACAAGGGAAGATGTCATGGATGACATTATCAAAAACTATTTTGATAGCAATAGTCAACTCTCAGGAGCTTGTGTTGTGTTCTGCCAGGCCCACACAGCTCCAGACCTTCTTACAGTCTTGCTCCTTCCAAGGGCAAAGTGTGGAATTCAAGAGGCAAATTGTCAGCTACTGCCCTTGACATCAACACAGCATTTAATAGAGTATGATATCAAGGACCCCTAAAGAGATTGAAGTCAATGAGTATTGGAGTTGGGGGAAAATTCTCCACTAGTTGAAGTTGTGCAAGATTAATTAAAGTAAGACTTTAGGAGACATAATGATATAATTTGTAAAAGTAAAGATATTTATGTGAGACAGGGCCTATTAATAATTTTGATTCAGCAAGAGAGCTGGGCAGGTAAGGAATACATGAGATTTCGAGGATTTTTAAATGGGAAACACAGAAGTATTGGTTTCAATTTTTTTTTTCATATTTTAAATTTTCAAAAGCCCTCACTTTTAAACACTCCCTTTCATGTCCCCTAAGCCCTCCCCTTCCAAAGCAAATAACACACGGTCAGATGAATAAATTGGATCTGTGTTGGGTTGAAAAGTAGCCAGGATTGATTGCAAACTCCGATAACACAGGAAGAATAGGTGAGGTGAACTGGATATCACCGAGGGGGCGAATGAGACACTACAAGGGAAATCAAACATCATGGAGCAGTTGTTGGTCCTGGGATGAGATTTTAATCAGCAAATCATAGGCACCTCATTGCACAAGTTCAGTTTGATAGGCTGGATGAACAATGAACACTGGATGTACATTGTAGTCAATGTACATATCCGAATTGGTGTAATTTGTATGCCTCACTCTGTATAAGCTTTTTTTCATGCTCTGATCTGTATGTCCTTGCTTACAGAAATCTGCCTGTAATGCTTGTAAACAAAGCTTTTCACTGTACTTAGATGCATGTGACAATAACTCAAATCAATCAAGCAATCAATCCATCAATCCAGTTCCTCTTTCTTCCTTTCATCTGCCAGAATTCTAAAAGTCTGGAAATCCCAGCCTGTGTGTGTTTAAATAAAAAGGACTTGAGTTAAAATGGAAGCATGTACCCAACTTAAAATATTTTACTGATTGGCCCAGCCCCTGAAAGTGTGTGTCACCTGTTCCCACCTTGCCTTGCAAAACAAAATGTAAGCAAGTTGTGGTCTGCTTTCCCAATTTTAAAATTTTATTGCAGCAACTGCTGTCTCCTTCATTTACACTAAGGGTTTAAAGTCAACACATTGTGTATTAATTGCCCCAGTAGTATGGCTAAATGGGAAATAGGTATATGAAAGGAAAGCATGGAAAGCTGACAAAGTGGAACAGCCACCAATAACCCAGGTGCCTGGTAAAAGAAGAAAAGAGAAGCTAGGTACCAAGAACACAGACCACCTTCCAGCACAGTGTTGTCAAGTGGGAGGAGCAGGAGTCCTCATCCCCAAATCCTAATCTAATCTTATTCTGTATTTTGGCAATCCTGATACACCCATTCCACAATGCCAATATTCCCTGCTGGAAAGGAACAGGAGTTGCATTTAAGAGGATATTTAGCTCCAGTATATTGTTCTTATCCGAGCTTGCCTTGAGACTTTTTAGAACTCTGGTGAAAAAAGAACACTGTTTGGAGTAGGACAGAGAATCTAAGCCACAAATGACAGAGGGTTTAGGCTGGTGCGTAGCTCACGCACAGAGAGGCATTTAACTAATCTGCACTTGAAATCCTCCAAGAAAAGGATGTCAAACTGTAAGAAACCTGAAAAACCTATAAGTTGTTGGAAAATATTTATACAAATATCTGCCTCATGACTATGGAGTAAACGGTCAATTAGGCATATTTCCTATCTAAAAATGTTATTACACACCTCTGTAGTAGGTGCGACTTGAGTCTGGGCCTCCTGATTCAGAAGTAAGGACACTACCACCGCTTGATAAGAGCTTGCAAAGGTTAATTATATCTTTGCTGTAAGAATAGTTTCTGAGCATACGCTGGAGAAGCTATATCACAGTAAGGTCATTCCATGTCTGGATAATCACTGATGTCCTTTTTATCTTGTCTTATAAACAATTATGTTTAATAACATAATAGAGTATAGATATCATCTTAATACAATGGAGAAGGGCTACTTGTCAACGTAAACTCAGGTGTGGAATGATATGATTTTTGTTTTTCTTTAATCATTTACTGGACGAGGGTGTCACTGGCTAGGCAGCATTTATTGCCCATCTCTAACTGCCCAGAGGACAGTTGAGAGTCAACCTTATTGCTGTGGGTCTGGAGTCACATGTAGGCCAGACCAGGTAAGGACGGCAGTTTCCTTCCCTAAAGGACATTAGTGAACCAGAGGGGCTTTTCTGACAATTGATTCACGGTCATTATTAGATTGTTAATTCCAGGCATTTATTGGATTCAAATTCCACCTGCCGTGGCAGGATTCAAACCCAGGCCCCAGAATGTTATCTGGATCTCTGAATTAACAATCCAGCGATAACACCACGAGGCCATCGCCTCCCCTACTATGTAGTCTAAGGTATGTAATATCTATATATATATATCTATTTCTATGTAAATATCTGTATATATCTATGATATAGTCGAAGTAACTAAAATGGGATGAGTTTTGGAACAGTGCTTTTTCCCATATTGCCCAGTTAGTGAAAAATTTCACGTAGCCACTGATAATTGTTCTTAGAAGACAGTTATCATAATCGGCTACCAACTGCTGGTGGGCAGGTAAATTCTCAAATGCCCTTCTACTTCTAGGAAAATGGCCTAGGGGCAGGATGATGCTGGCAAACTAACCTGAGAGCATAAATATTTACACCTTTGTCTAAAACGTCTATGTTATCTGCAACAACATAAATGGAGAAATATAATTTCCACGCATGTTTGAAAGATTTACACTTGTACCACTTCAGCCCAATGATTGGTTGCTGACTGTTCTTCTGAGTTTGAGGCCTAAGCTTTATTTATGTGCCAGTAATTTCTCTCTGACAGGGAAACTTTCCATTCTCTCTGAGGAAGGAATAAAGACCATGCATTGAATAAGCTGACGCCACATTTGTGCTGTTTGCATAGCTCGCGTGGAATATGCACTGCAGTGATCTTGCTTAAACATTCCATTTGTTGCAAGATTCTTCAAATGAGATGGGTAAAATGCAACATCGTATCAGAGCAGGGAAAAGATTGCTAAATATTTATATGTTGAAACTCTGTAGCAGAGTCTGCACTTACTGTTCTAACTTATGAATACAAATTCTTATGAAGTAAACACAGTAGTAGTGCCTCCTATTAGCAGGAAAATACATATGGACTGAATGTTGCAGAAGAAAACAAAGTATCTGTGATCTGGTTTAGAACTTATTCAAGGATGATGAGATGGAAGTCTTTCCTTTATACCCAAAAGAAGCCTGCAGAAAGCGAGTGGACAATTTCTACTGTCTGCAAATCAGTCACAAAAAGTACTTATAATTAGGCATCTGTTGACACTATTGCTTGGCATTAAGGTTGACAGTGTCGCAATCTGAAGTTCACACAGGAGTTGCACACCTATAACATCAGAGATGAAAATGTATTATTGGGACAGAAGTTATTTCTGCTCATCAGCAAAATCTAAAGCCTGGAACAACACAGTCTCGGAATAAGGTATTGTTTGTTTAGGACTGAGATTAAAAAAACTATTTTGATCATATGGTTGTGAATATTTGGAATTCTCTGTCGTAGAGAATTGTGAATGCCATGTTCTTAAGGCTGACAATGGACAAATTTTTAGGGTCTTGGAGAATGTAAAGATATGGAAAAGAATGTGGTGGTGAAATCTGAGATCAGACACAGTCATATTGAACTGTGACAGAGGTCTGACATGTCATATGGGTTATTTCTGATTCCAGTCCTTTTGTTCTTGTGGCAGAGTAAAAGAAAGCAAGATTTCATGAATTTAGAGGATTCCAAACCATTTTAATAGTCAAATAAAATACTTTTGAATTAGAATGATTGTTACAATTTAAGAAGCAATTTGTACTCCCAAATACAGCATTATAATTATGATTCCATGGTCTGTTGTCAGTTATTTTGATTTGAGGGATAAATAATGCCAGGATACCTGAGTAATCCACTGCTTTTCTTCAAGCCAGGGGCATGGGATTTTTTTTTTAATATTCACATGAGAAGGCAAGCAAGACTTCAGTTTTACATCTCATTCAAAGGACGGCACTTCTTAGAGCACAGTGCTCCCTCTATACTGCAGTGAAATGTCCAAATCTCTGAATCAGAGGTCATGCTTTCAAATACCGCTTCAGAGGCCTGAGTTCTGCAAGGAGCCTTTGCTGACACTGTAAATTAGATCTGAGCAACTTTGAAGCAGATCCTCAGTGGGAACCTTGTCAAATTATGCAGCACTAATGTCCCTGCATGAACAAAAAAAAATTGAAAGAGAGTGAGCTGAATTAGACAGTTGTGAAAACAACTATTTGTGACCTTTGAATATCATAGAATCCTGCAGTGTGGAAACAGGCCATTTGACCTGTCAAGTCCACATTGCCTGTCCAAAGTGCACCCCCCACTCTATCCCTGTAATGCTGCATTTCCCATGGCTAACCCATCTAGCTTGCATACCCCTGGACAATTTAACATGGCCAATCCACCTAACCCACACACCTTTGGACTGTAGAAGGAAACCAGAGAAAACCCACACAGCCACAAGGAGAATATGCAAACTCTGCTTGGACAGTTGCCTGAGGGTGGACTTGAACCCCGGTCCCTAGTATTGTGAGGTAGCAGTGCTGACCACTGAGCCACCATGCCAAATATCTGAATCAGAGGTCATGCTTTCGAATACCACTTCAGAAGTTCTCAAAGGAGTACTCATTACTTTTTTTTTACAGGATGGGAGAAACAGTGAGTAATGCATGCAATTGAAGGAATTGAATGAGTGATTTATAAAGTAAGATGAGACCGATCAGGAGATTCAATCATTTGGTGCTTCTGAATCATCATTACACATTCTAGGTTTGTTAACTGGCATTGATAATTTGCTTGATTTGGATTATCACTGTGGTGATGAGATATCTTAGTGACTGCTCGCACCATCACATCATATTGCAAGCAGGATATAAGTGAGCCAAAGTTCAGGTTTATAATCCTTCAGACTTGCTCATAATTTCCTTTGCAGTGCATTAGGCAGAGGCAGAAAATAAATTAGATTAGACCCACAATTATCTTAGCTAAATGAAATTGAATGGAAATAGCCATTCAATAAAGAGTGTGGTGTCCTGTAGAGCAGAACAGCTTCTTTTTAGTGCTGTCTTCTGCAACAATGAGTTTCTCATGCTTGACTACTTTAACATGGTCTGTTATCTGAACGTGGGATGACTTTGTCATTGAGGATGGTTTTGAGGACAGACTGAGTTCCTGCAAAAGCTACAGACTGTCACACAAAGCTACCATTAAATGTTCTGCAAAGGCTCAAACCCAACAAACACTGCAGGGTAATCTGCTCGATACTAATCTCTGCAATTTAATCAAATCATTTTAAAACTGATTTTGGGCAGTGGAGCTCAAATGACGCAATTCTTTGAAGCACATTCCCAGCGTGCTCAGTGAACAATGAGTACAGCTCCTATTTTTATATGTCTTCCCACACTGGAGAAAACTTCTGGAAATTCAGTCCCATTTCCTTTTAAAATTCATCGATCTCTAACGCAAATACTTATCCTGCAGACCGGATTTATAAACAGAACCACACATTTTGAGAAACGTTTCCCAAGATGTCATTTTGAATGCTAATGCTGCCTTTAAAACAAAAAAAAACCCTCCCATCATGTTTATGCATAGTTCTATGGGTCCTATACCTTGTTCAGTTATTTGGTTTTAGAGTTATACAGATGTACAGCATGGAAACAGACCCTTTGGTCCAACTTGTCCATGCTGACCAAATGTTCTAAATTAATCTAGTCCATTTGCCAGAATTTGGCCCATATGCTTCTAAACCCCTCCTATTCATATTCCCATCCAGATGCCTTTTAAATGTTGTAATTGTACCACCACATCCTCTGGCAGCTCATTCCATAAATACACCATGCTCTGCATGAAAAAGTTGCCCCTTAGGTCCCTTCTTAAATCCTTTCCTTCTCACCTTAAACCTATGCCCTCTAGTTTTGGACTCCCCTACCCTGGGAAAAAGGCTTTGGCTATTCAAGCTATTCATATCCCTCATGATTTTATAAACCTCGAGATGTTCACCTCTCAGCCTCCGACGCTCCAGGTGAAAATAATTCCAGCCTATTCAGCCTCTCCCAATTGCTAAAACCCTCTAACACTGGCAACATCCTTGTACATCTTTTCTGAGCCCTTTCAAGTTTCACAACATCTTTCCTATAGTAGAGAGACCAGAATTACATGCAGTATTTCAAAAGTGACCTAACCAATGTCCTGTACAGCCACAACATGACCTGCCAACACCTATACTCAATTCACTGACCAATAAAGGCAAGTGTAGCAACTGTTATCTTCACTACACTGTCTACTGTTTTCAAGGAACTATGACCCTGCACCCAGAGGTCTCTTTGTTTGACAACACCTCCTAGGACCTTACCGTTAAGTGTACAGTCCTGCCCTGATTTGCCTTTCCAAAATGCAGCATCAAGCATTTATCTAAATTAAACTCCATCTGTGACTTCTCTTGGCATCAGGCAGCTTGACTGTGAACTAGTAAAAGAAATAAATTATTTTAATTTTTATAGTACTTTTCACAACTCAAAAGCTTTTTAGAGCTATTGAAGTGCTTTTTGAAATGTGGTCCAAAGAAAACGCAGCAACCAAACTGCACATAGTCATCACTGCAATGCTGTTTGTGGGATTTTGCTAAATAATAAGTGTTTTTGGTGACGTATGAAGGAGAAACATTGAGCAGAAAACCAAGAATAACTGCCCTTCTTGAAAATAATATGGGAACTTTTACATTCATTTGAGCAGTAGATGTTCCCCCAACCCCCGAGCAGAAACAATTGCAAAGAATTACAAGGCAATTCAATGAGTACTGCAATAACTTTTATAAAACTGTGTATAATTAAGAAAAAAAATTCTTTTTACCCACAAGACATGTAATAAAACACCCATATAATTATAACTGATATTATTGTGGGCCCTTGACCCAATGCACAGGAGTCTTGCATTCTGAGAAGATTTTCATGTTGTTACTTGTTGGTACACTTATAGGTTAGCATGTATGCAAATTCTACTTCTTTTTGATCTTATCCCAAATCTACAAACACCTTCTCCTTCACTGACCTTACAGTAATTGTTGCAACTCTAATTTCACATTAATTGTGATGGATTGACCTGGAGTGCAAGGTGTTTCCTTATGTTTTGTTTTATTATTATATTTTTGGTCATAAATCTTACAGTGGATTATTTTGGCTTTCCTCTCCTGGGTTACCCTCATGGATGGGACCGTTGAAGAAGGGTTTAGGCCCAAAACGTCAGCCTTCCTGCTCCTCTGATGCTGCTTGGCCTGCTGTGTTCATCCAGCTCTACACCTTGTTACCTGCAGTTTAAAGCTAACTTTTCTCTTAATAGATAGATTATGTTTTCACGAATAATGTAAATACCAAAAGTTAGCTGGTCTGCTTTTTATTTTTCAGGGAAATTTCCAATCAATATGTACTCTTTCACCAATTACCAAAGCTTGTGTAGTTTCTTTTTAATATAACTGAAAGTTAGGTTTAAAGTAATTGGCTGTCACGCATATAACTGAACAAATCACATTGTCTCCATTCAAAAGTTAACTTGATTTTTCCCCTCGAGGCTGAAATTTCAAAGCCAGTTTGAACTAACCTTGTAGTACATGTATCAAAATAAGCTTGGAACAGGAATCTAAACTGAAATTTACCTTTTAAAAATACTTTTGTTCATTGCCTGGATTCAAAACAGTAGCTTTAAACTAAAATCAGACAGGGGGACACAGTTTATTTTATAATTGTAATAACACACCATGTTCTTGCCTTTGCCCATTCACACATTGGAGGAGACAAAAAATCACTCATGGTTAGAAATGTGGAACATATAAGACCATAGAAACAGAGGAAGGCAATTCAGTTTGTTGTGCTTGCTCCACCATTATATTAGATCATGCCTGATGTATATCTTAACTCCAATTATACATCTTGGCTCCACATCCCTTGATGTTCTTGCCTAACAAAAACTTATTGATCAGAATCTTGAAATCTGTAAATTTTCAGCAGGATATAGTTTTCTACTGTTGATTGTGTGAACCTGTGTGAAATGAAAATTACCTTCAACCCCTGAAAGGTTGAGTGATTGTTGTTCTGGCCAACTTTGATCCTTTGTTGCTGCTGAGTTATCCTAGTTAAGATTTTGCAAAGCATCATTTGATTCAGTTATTCTGTAAAATTAGTATTCAAATTCAGGGTTTCTGAAAGTTTTTAAACCTAAAAGATGTGGATGAGCTAACGGAGAATTGCATGATTATCCCTTAAATTTACTCCTAACCAGAACACTGAATAACCAGTATTGGGAATGCATCAACCCATTTTAAAAACTGTACAACCCAACAACTCTCTTGCCAGTCTGTAGAGTTAAATTAACCTGTCAGCAAACTAGGTAGCCCAGCGTTTTCTAGGTTTGATTCCTGATCTAAATAAGAGGATGACAGATAGGAAAGGGATGAAATCTCCTGTGGTTCCTGATTCTGATCAGCATCTTTGTGAGGCCTGAAAAAAAGCTTCAAGTAAGGAATAAAATTAAAATTAAAATTCTCTCTGACGAAAATCAATTAAATACACTGAACTGGTGTGCAACTCTACTATTTCCACTATTACTTTTGCTGCAAAAAGTTACATCATGTTGAACAATGTGTAACTCATTTTTAACAGCACAGTGTCAAAATTATTGCTGACCAGCCTTCTGATCCTGAAAAACTATGTTTTCATTTGAGGACTGTTACATTTCTGTATTCCACAGTAAAAATTCTGGAGACTTTTTCATTTCTTGTTGTGATAGTTCAGCTCCTACCTTTAAACTCATATGTGTATGCCAAAATTTATTTCATTTTCTATAATGTTATGAAAAGTGAGCAATTCAACTTGTTTATTACTTCCTTGTTTACTGTTGATGAGAATTCTTGGCAGACGCAGCATGAGTTCATGAAGGGCAGGTCATGCTTGACAAATCTTTTGGAATTCTATGAAGGCATTATGAGCGAGGTGGACAATGGGGACCCAGTGGATGTGGTGTACCTAGACTTCCAAAAGGCCTTTGACAAGGTGCTGCACAAGAGGCTGCTGCATAAGATAAGGATGCATGGCGTTAAGGGTAAAGTATTAGCATGGATAGAGGATTGGTTGACTAACAGGAAGCAAAGAGTGGGGATAAATGAGTGCTATTCTAGCTGGCAGTCAGTGACTAGTGGTGTGCCTCAGGAATCGGTGTTGGGACCGCAATTATTTACAATTTATATGGATGATTTGGAGTTGGGGACCACGTGTAGGGTGTCAAAGTTTGCAGATGACACTAAGATGAGTGGCAGAGCAAAGTGTGCAGAGGACTGTGAAACTTTTCAGAGGAACATATGTACATTGAGTGAGTGAGCAAAGGTCTGGCAGATGGAATACAATGTAAATAAATGTGAAGTCATACATTTTGGTAGGAGTAATAGTAAAAAGGATTATTACTTGAATGGTAAAATGTTGCAGCATGCTGCTATGCAGAGGGACCTGGGTGTCCTTTTGCATGAATCACAGAAGGTAGGTCTGCAGGTACAACAAGTAATTAGGAAGGCAAATGGAATTTTGTCCTTCATTGCTAAAGGGATTGAGATTAAAAGCAGAGAGGTTATGTTGCAGCTGTACAGGGTGCTGGTGGTGGAGTACTGTGTGCAGTTTTGGTCTCCTTACTTGAGAAAGGATGTACTGGCACTGGAGGGGGTGCAAAGGAGGTTCACTAGGTTGATTCCGGAGTTGAGGGGGTTGGCTTATGACGAGAGACTGAGTAGATTGGGATTATATTCATTGGAATTCAGAAGATTGAGGGGGGAATCTTGTAGAAACATATAAAATTATGAAGGGAATAGATAAGATAGAAGTAGAGAGGATGTTTCCACTGGCAGGTGAAGCTAGGACAAGAGGGCATAGCCTCAAGATTAGAGGGAGCAGATTTAGGACTGAATTGAGAAGGAACTTCTTCACCCAGAGGGTTGTTAATCTATGGAATTCCTTGCCCAGTGAAGTAGTTGACGTTACTTCAGTAAACGTTTTTAAAGATAAGGTAGATTTTTTTTGAACAATAAAGGAATTAAGGGGTACGGTGAGAACGCGGGTAAGTGGATCTGAGTCCACGAAAAGATCAGTCTTGATCTTATTGAATGGCGGAGCAGGCTCGAAGGGCCGGACGGCCTACTCCTGCTCCTAGTTCTTATGTTCTTATGTTCTTCAGTATGATTGGTTGCTCAATTTGCTTGATGACATCACTGTAGTTGACTGTCAAAGATCCCCTACAATTAATGCCAGAATTAAGTTCATATTGAGATAATCAAAATCAACAGCTCACATCTCTCAAGATCAACAAGGATAGCTTTCTTAGAGACTGAGATGCAACTTTTTTTGTGAATATTGCCTTTTCTTTGCAGAATTGATTCTCAAAATCAGATGGTCTGCATGATTTCTTCATTCATAAATTCTAATGATTTTTCTATATAGTCCTGTACTTTCCTCCTTTGTCTTCCTACCTTTTTGAATAGAAGATCTTTACGATCTTCCAATCTAATAAGCTCAAATCAAAGGATGGCCAACGTTTTGTTGAAAATGCTCGACAAGCACAACTGCTCCTCCTCTCGTGTACAAGAAAACTTCCAAAGATTTAATAGAAAAATATGGCTCGGATACCTTTGCTAACTCCAGGCAAGTATCCTTCTCATCTGCAATTAAAAATTGCTGTCTAGTGGATTTGGACCTCAGAATAGTGATGAAACAAAACAAAAAATCTGTAGACATTGGAAATCGGAAACCAAAATAAAGTGCTGGAGAAACTCAGTAGATCTCTGGAGCAAAAAACAGTGAACATTTAGAGTCCAGTGAATGTTTGTCAGATCATGGATAAGCCTGCTTTGTGTAATCTAACTTCCCCACTGCCTCTGCTGGGACAGCGTAGGGTGGGAAAGGGCTCTTGAAATGACTCTGGCTTGAAATCTAAATAGTGCAAGAGGCAGGCACCTGAGACGCAGAATGAATATGAAAATCCTTCTTGAGCAATTACATGACAAAGTTTGCTTGTTGTTTGCTGAAGGCAATGTGTGGAATATAATCTTTCTGAATACTTGGGCAGAATCTTACAGTGGTCCCAGCGATGTGGGCTATGGTGAGATTTGTGGCAGAATTGGACGAGAAGTCTAGTGAGGCCTATCTCAGTGTTAGATGTACCCCATTCCGTATTTTCTGCTTTTGACAAGCGGCAAAACGAGTTTCTCACTAGGCAGCGGTGAGTTGCCAATTAAGGGGGATTATTGCTTGTGAAATGCCAAATTGCCTCATTAACATTAAGCTTCCTGTCTAATCAAACACACCATATAAGCTAGATGTTGAGAAAACATGGAAGTTAGAATGAGTACCTGGTGAATTCAGCTTTCACTTGTTCTGAAGGACCGTGTTGAACGCCAGGCATTAATATCTCAGGGCATTCTCAATGGGCACCAGTCACATGAACCCTACACCTACGTACATTGGCATTTGATGTGTGCCAGCCTCTAACAAAACTCTTGGCACATTCCAATCTATTTGCAGTACTTCAATTCTGTACCTTCAGCTGCACCAGAAACTATCATTACAATGCTGCTGCAAGGACACTGTGTTCAGGAACATGCATACAGCTCATGGACTGGAGCAGACTGCATCTCCAGGCTCTCTGCAGGTTCAGAGCATCCCAGCCTTGCAATGCAATGCCTGCCCTCAATGTGCAATATGCCCCCTCAGCAAGAACTATCAGATTCATATTACTTATGTAATGCTTTGCCATTTAGCACAGACACAAAGTCAGGAAGCTTGTCATGGGTAGTTTATGGGGAAGGGTCACTGGACCCGAAACGCTAACTCTGATCTTTTTTCTTTGTAGACGCTGCCAGACCTGCTGAGCTTTTCCAGCAGCTTCTGTTTTTGTTCCTGATTTACAGCATCCACAGTTCTTTCAGGTTATGAGGTGAATTTGGTAAGATACAGTGAGAAAGATTGCTAGGCCTCATGCAAAAGATCCTCCAAAAAATTGGCACAATTTGCACTTTGCCAAAACAATGTAAGATTCAGCGCATTGTATAAGAAAAAGTTAAAAATTCATAAATTTGAGTGCTAAATAGTGTTGACTGGATTTCGATCTTAACTGCACATGTAGGATTATATATCGTTGGATTAGATGAGTAAAGTATAGTGGTGACTTCTGTAAGTAATCATCATGCAAGATGGATGTTATAATGTGCTTAGTCTTTCCCACATTATCCATTATCCTGCTAAAAAGCCTGAACATGGTACATAGAATATGTGTGTTGTCATTTCTAGGGATGGAAAAAGGAACAGATTAGGTTTTGAACTGGGGATCTGATATACTGTTGGTGGGACGGTCAACAATATTGGTTTATACCTCACACAGAGGATAGTACGAACTGCTGATGCTAGAGTCAGAGATAACACAGTGTGGAGTTGGAGGAACACAGCAGGCCAGGCAGAATCAGAGGAGCAGGAGAATTGACATTTCAGATTGGGGCCCTTCCTCAGAAATGGGCTTCTTCCATTTAACTCCTGGTCCATTGGAATGTGCCCTACTTGACCAGTCTCTGAGCTTCCCGTCTACTTACTCTAACTTATCTATCTTATGTAACCAGACTCACACAAACATTATTTATTTTTCTCTCTCATTTTGCTTATTTTTGTCTTGTCCAATGTAACTTCTGCCATTTAGCGTTTCCTGTTCGGCATCAAATCATTCTGTGTATAGTGATCATCATGTTCTCCCTCCAACCCTTTCCTCTGTTTATAGGTTTTGCTCCTTTCAAATGCTGCTCATGTGTAATATTTTGTAATGTTTTCCTATTCTGGGAAAGAATTTATTCTCAAAACCTGGACTTTGTTCTGTTTAGTCTTGTTGCTCAAAATTTTGAGAGTTTCCAGAATTTTGTGCTTTTATTTTAGATTACCATTCATTGCAGTATTTTTGCCTTTCATTTGAGATTAAGACTTAAGAACTAAAGCGATTGCAGGTAAAATAATGTATTTTGCTTTGTCTACTCTGCACTGGTTATTTCTGAAGAGTCTATCATACAGCAATGGATTTTGCTCTAATAAGTTATTTCATCAGGCTGGACAGGACACATCACACAAGTTTCCAATTCTCTACTCAGGATTGGAATTAACAAAAATAAAACAATTTATTTTTCTCTGGAAAATTTAAAGGCTGAGAGGTGACCCGTTTGGTAGGCTTGCCATGAAGATGATATTTCAACTTTTGGGGTTAGATCAATAGAAAATAACATGAATGTCACTAATAAAACTAATGGAGAATTCAAGGGAGATGGTTTCCAATCAACCTGTTAATGGACGTTGTTACACAGCTCTGGAGCGATGGGACTTGAACCCAGAATTTCCAGCTCAGTGGTAGAGACTCTACCATTGCACTATGACTTGTTTGCACAGCATCATGAGAATCCTGAACTCACTACAACAAGAAGATGTTGAGACATAAATGTAATTAAAGTTTCAGTAGGTACACATGAGGGAAAAAGGACCAGAAAGGTATGCTGACAGGATTAGTTTTAGCAAAAGGCTCATATGGAGCAAACAACAGGTTCTGTGCAATTCTGTGTAGTGCTAGGACAGGGTGAATTCACAATTATAATGTGCTTCCATTGAAAATTCAGGTTCCTGGATCTTCTGCTGCAGCTGAGATGTTAGCTGCTGAGACAGCAAGATTCCAAAAGTGTTTAATTGACCACATTACAGAATGGATCAAGCCCATCTTAAATGAGATTGCTCTCTGATGGACTGACTCACCTGATTTCTTCCTCTATCTTCTGCCCCCAGCCATGCACATTTTTCCTTTTCAGATAATAATCCAATTTACTCTTGAATGCCTGTGTTGAAACTATTTCTTCAACATTCTCAGGCAGTGCATTCCAGATCCTGAACATTTACTGCTTGAAAATGTTTTCCTTATGTCACTATTGCTTCCTTTGCTAAATATCTTTAAACCTGTGTCGTCTTCTTATTCTTTCCATCGGACAATTTCTATATACTCTGTCCAGATCCTTTAACATTTTAAATACCGCCTCACAACTTTTCTTCTCCAAGGAAAAGAATACCAATTTCTCCGGTCTATCTATGTAACTAAAATTCCTCATCCCTGGAACCATTCTCATTAAGTAGTCTCCCTGCACTCGATCTAAAGTCTTCACTTCCTTCCTAAAGTGTCACACCCAGAACTAGATGCAATATGCTTGAGCCTGAATCAATGTTCTATATAGGTTTAACATATCGTTCTTTATTTCATCCATCACTTTGCCCACCCATTTCATCAACACATCTACATCCTTTAGAAGTTCTGCACAATCCTCTTTATGGCTCACCATACTTCCAAGACCTTTAAAATCTGCAAATTTTGAAATTGACCTGTACACCAAGGTCTAGACCCTTAATTCTAATAAAATCATTAGTATATAAAACAGATGTTCTAATACCAACACTCGGAATTCCATTATGAACTTCACCCCAGTCTGAAAAATATCCATGAACAACTACTTTCTTTGTCCTGCACTCAGCCATTTGCCACTTCAGCCATGCCCATTGATTCCATGAATAAATCCCATTTTTGGCTCCTCATCAGCTCACTCCTCCTTTCACCATCATTTTCATGTAGTTATAGAAGACTGTTGATTTCCCTTTTATGCTAGCTGCCTGTATATTTTAATGTTCTCCTATTGTTTCTCATAATTGCTTTTCTTCAGTTCCTCCCTGATTCTTAGATGTATTACCTACCTGACATTTGTCAAAAGCATACTTTTTCTACTTCATCTTCATCCCACTGGGTTGTTTTGACATCCGGGGAGTGCTGGACTTATTTTCCCTGCCTCTCCCTTAAAACAAATATATCTTGACTGTGCCTAAACTATTTCTTCTGCAGAGGAATCCATTTTTCATTTACTTAATGAAATGGCAGTTCCTGAATGGAGTCTGTTATCAAATATAAGAAAAAGCAACAGTGGTTAGAATATGAGAAAATTCCAGGCATGATTCTGTAGGGATTTTCTCATTCTGCAAAGAACAATTAATGACATATACTTACAAATGCTGTTGAGGATTTCCAGCACTGTTGTGGATCAGAGATCTATTAATTAGGTTGCTTTTTGTTTTAAGAAAATAACTTTTACATTTCTCTTTAAATTGATTTGAAGAATCTCATCAAGAGAATTTCTTTAAACTATTCATGTCCCAGTATCGTCTTAACTTGCTTTCTTTTTATAAAAAAAGTGCTGGAGGAACTCAACAGTTCTGGCAGCAAATGTGGAGAGAAAGAGTGAATGTTTTGAGTCCAGTGTGACTCTTGTTCAAAAATGTGTTCACTGTTCCAAAGAAGGGTAATCTTAAACTTGATGTTAGCTCTGTTTCTATCTCCACAGATGTTGTTAGACCTGTTGAGTTTTACCAGCACATTCTGCTTTAATTTCAGATTTTGCGCATCTGCTTCATTTTGCTTTTATTTTATGTTCTTTTAAACTTCATTTGAAATATGTTGAGTTGTAAGTGCTGATATGACCCTGGTTTATCACCGTGCACCTTTCAGCACATCGTTTTGAGAGTTCTTTCATTTTTAGAAGAACTGTAGAAGGTCAGGTTCCTTATGTTGCAGGGCATAGCAAGGTTTGAAATGGCAGGTGAGAAGACTAGCTGAAGTGAGAAATCAGATTAAACAATGTCAAACTTGAGTTTTAAATTCTATTCGCAGGAAAAGAAAGGATTACAGAGAGATGGGGTAGCCCAGAAGTTTCAGATTTAGGAGTGAATATGAATAATGGACAGTACATGATATTGACAGTCAACTATCACAAGGAAAGAAAGAGTCAAAAAAGAAATTGAAGTCTCTTTGCAATTTTTGCTGCAATGTTAGATTTGGGCTATATTTAACCCATGAGACCTGTTTTAAATATGAGTAAAGCTAGTCTGTTTGATAATCATTATATTGAATGTGTTTATTCCATGGTGCTGTGTCATAAAATGCAACACACACAGCAGTAATATATGAATAACTGTGTGTATTATATTATTTATAATATATTAATATCATTACAGAGTGGGTTTTTTTGCTGATACTTGAAAAGGAATTCATGATATACAATAAGCAGTGAGCCTGTAGTTAACTGACCTTCACTTCAAAACGAATAAGATAATTCAAATTGTGATTTGATTTGAGGGCAATAGAATATTTCAGTTGAATACTTTGTAATTACTGTTTCTGGTGAATCATTCTCCTTTTATACCGTGTTTTCAACAATCACTCAACAGATGTGGAATTATTAAACCCATTTCCAAATCTTTTGATTTGATTTCTTTTGGGAAAAGCTCCACACAAAATATGACCTTTGCAGTCATTGCTTGACAACAGAATTATACCACTGTTGAATTATTTGAAAGTACCAGAGGCATTCCTTGAGCACAATTCTTTTCTAGCTTCATAATTCTAAATAGCTCCAGTCTCTAGTGAATATTAAATACATGAGAGTGATACAGAAACATGATTGAAAATTACATTATTATGTGAGTGAAAAGGTACCAGATGACTTTCTGGTTTTAACTAGGTGAACGCTATTAGCCTGTTTAAAGAGGTGGAACTGTTTGGGGTAGTGGCTGACACATTAGTGGATCATTTGCAGATTTAACAGTGGCCTAGCAAGTCAGTGCTCTGAAACACTGCACCATGGAGAGGTAGAATACGAATTTGTAGCATGATTCCCCATGTAATGAGATCTTAACTACTTCCAGATGCATTAATCCCCTAAAAGAAGCCAATTTCTCAGTCAGTTCAGTCCATGTGGGCACTCATGCACTTTGTCCTGGCTCACACAACAGTCAGTTAAAAAAAAGATTAAAAGAAAGGGAGGGACTTTTCAAAAATTTGCACAACCTACAAAACTTTTTTTAAAATGAAATTTTGTATTTTTCCTTATTTTGGTGACGATCCATTGGCCCAGATTTTCCAACACCCTGAAACTCATGATTCCAGCAGAGATGGAAGGTGCCATCAGGAACCTGCGGAATCAGGAACAGACTCCAAAGGAATTTCCCAGAATTGAAGATTCAGCTGGACAATTTCTTCAATTCTCGAAACCTCCAAATGCCTCGATTTGAAATGGGGGAGTTTAAAGGGTTCCAATGAAATTAAATTGGTAGGTACTTAGGAAAGTTTGTGCTATTTATTAGAAAGTCGAAATCCTGAACAGCTATTCTAAACTTCTATCACAGCTCCCTTCAGACCCCTTTCACCCAGTCAAGAAGTGAACCCACCAGAGCTGCTTTATATCTGACACCTTGTGTAACTGTTCCGACCTGACACCCCATGTACCCAGCATGGACCGGAACCCCAGTGTACCCGGCCCGATCCGACAGACCCTGTAACTGGCCCGGACCAGACATCCAGTGTAACTGCTATGACCTGACACAACTTCCAACTGTGATAGACCCAATCCCTACTTCCTCTATTCCAGTCCTGACTCCACTAAAATTCTTCCGCTCTGCATCTGAACATCCTTCCTCTGGCACAAGAACCAATGTTTTTTCCCAAACCTGTCTCCACACCAGAACTCCCTTTCTTTCTGCCACTCTAGCCACTCTACAGGTTACCCCATACCCCCAACTCCTATCTGACATGTCCACTTAACCCCTTTGCCCTTCTATGACACCCGGGTACACTGGGTGTCAGGTCTGGGTACATGGGGTTTCAGGTTGGAACAGTTACACGAGGTGTCAGACATAAAGCAGCTGTGGTGGGTTCACTTATTGACTGGGTGAAAGGGGTCTGAAGGGAGCTGTGATAGAAGTTTAGCATAGCTGTTCAGGATTTCGACTTTCTAATAAATAGCACAAACTTTCCTAAGTACCTACCAACCAAAACTTGGCACTGTACATGCTACCCCCTCCCTGCCTTCCCCTGCCGCTGGATTTATACCCCTGTGAGAAAGCAGCACGGGTGTGCCTTTCTTTGGTTCTGCACTATAATAATGCTGTCAAAATGGAAGCACAACCTGTGTCTCTCTGGGTACCCCAATCAGAATTGCAGAGCCCCCTTTCTTTCATTAAGAATGTAGAGGCAGAGGGACAATCCATTCCTCGGAAAAATTGACTGAGTGTTACATAATCATTGACACAGGCAAATCGAATGGCTTCTCTTTGGTTAGTGAAGTAACCAAGCAGGATAATAGAGAGCATAACATTCGATGTGGAGAAGTCATGAAAACGCATGAAAAAGAGTCACTAAGAACATTAAATATGGATGTGTTGATGAGGTGGAACCAGTGTGTCTTTGTTTGTCCTATTGAATCTTTAGAGAGGTGACAATTAAAGCAGATTAGGGAGTGTGTAAAGATTTTCACAATATGGAGGAAAGGTCCTATAACCTTCTGTATTATAAAGGACAATGTATTTGACAAACTAATGGGACTAAACGCAGATCAGTCATCAGGGTCCTGATGCCTGCATCCATGAGATTTAAAGGAAGGGGCTACAATAGAGGCATTGATGGAAATAGCCCAGAGCTCATTGAATTGCAGGGAAGTTCCAGCAGATTGGAAACTGCTAATGTGTTATTGCAGTTCAAGAAGGGAGGGACACAGAAAACAGAAGACTGTAGCTTTATCAACCTCATATCTATTGTTGAGGTCATGATTAAGGAAGAAGTAGGATATTTAAATGATTGGGTAGAGTGTAATGTATCCAAATTTTCTGATGAAAAATGAGTGGGTGGGCATGTTGTGCTGAGGACATGAGGAATCTGCAAGGATACATAAATAGGCTGAGTGAGTGGGCAAAACTGGGCACATGTAGTTTAATGTAGGAAAGCATAAAGCAATTTGCTCGGAAGAATCAAAAGGGAGACTGTTATTTAAATAGAGAAAGAAACTTCAAATAAGTGCAGCACACATATTTGGGTATTCCTGTGCATGAAATACAAAACTTTAATCTGTAGTTGCAGCATTTAGTTAAGAAGGCAAATGGACTTTGAGTCTTTATTGCAAGGAGTTTGGTGTTTAAAAATAGGGATGTCTTATTACAATTGTGCAGGGTATTGGTGAAACATTTCTGCAGTACTGTGTACAGTTTTGGTCCCTACATTTAAAAAAAAGGATATACTGGCATTGGAGGTAGTTTAAAAGAAAGTTACTAGGCATTTATTCATTGGAGTTTAGAAGAATGAGGGGTGATCTTTTTGAAGTATACAAGATTCTGAGGAGGCTTGACAGCATAGCTGTTGAGAATATGTTTCTGCTAGTGTAGGAATAGTGAACATAGTTACAGAATAAGGAGGAATTCATTCATAAATGAAATGGAAAGGAATTTCTTCTCCAAGAGAGTCTGGAATTCTGTACCTCAGAGTTGTAGAGGTTAAATCAATGAAATTACTTAAAAAGGAAGAAAATAGATTTTTTTTTAAATATCAAGGAATTGAAGGCCATGACGAGCTGGTTTGAAAGAAGATTTGAGGCCTGGGGCAAATCAGCCATGATCTTGTTGGATGGCAGGACAGGCTTGAATATCTTAAGGCCAACACCTCCTTCTGTTTCTGATATTCCTGTATGAAATTTCAGAAGATATTTAAGGAGTGTCTACATGAGAGGTTGTTAACAAAAATAAGAGTGAATGGAATTATTTGTGTCATTTTGCCTTGCTTTGTAAATTATTTGAGAGGTAGCAGGCGGAGGGTGGGATATTGTGGCATAATGTGATGTTAGGTTTCTGTTTGAGTCTCAACTTTTTGTCATATTTGTTCAAGACACGGATTAAGGAATGAGAACCATATGTCCAAATTCTTCCCCTTCCTTGGAGTGATACAATGTAGAATGGGTTGGTCCTTCTGTATGGTCCTTCTGTAAAAATGACCCCAAGCTCTCAGTTGCCTGCAGTTCAACACACCACTGTGTTCCCATGTCAACATTTCTGTCTCAGGCTTGCTGCAATGTTCCAGCGAAGCTCAGTGTAAGCTGGAGGAACAATATCTCATCTTCTGCCTACATGCCCCACAGCTCTCAGGACTAAACATTGAGTTGAATGACTTCAAAGTGTGAACGCCTTGCACAATGTTGGTTAGGTCCTGTTTGGTATGGGGTGTTCTCTCTCCCAGCTCATCATCGGCAATCCTTTTTATCTGATTTTTGCTCGCTCTGTCTCGCATGTGTGAGCGCGCGCACACACATACACAAACACATACACATACATGCACACGTACTCTTTCTCTCTCACACGCACAATCTCACTCTCTTACACGCACACACTCTCACACTCACACACGCACTTTCACATCATTACATAAATACCACATTTCCCCCTAAGCTGCTTTCACCTACCACTTTCTGTTTTTGCTATCAAAATTTTAAAATAGTGAGAAGCTCTTAGTGACACAATATAATACAGATGGGAGAAATAAATTAGAAAGAAGTGCATACAGATTCAGCGAGTGTATAAGACTATAGTAAATAGAGTATAATATGAGAGAGTCTGCTTTGGACAGACTAAGATGTCATTGTCTAATTGGAATAGAACAAAGAACAATAGAAGAGCAGGGATGAAGGACTCCAAACACATACACAATGTCAAGACATTAGAGGTTGTATACAAATAAATATTTGCATTTATGTAGCATTTTTCATAATCACCAGATGTCTCAAAGTAGTTTAAAACCAGTTTGGTGCTTTGGATTTGTAGTCACCATTGTAATGCAGAAATTGTGGTATTTGGGCACAAATTGTGCTTTAGGTTAAAATCTGGAAATGGCATCTCTAACATTGCCCCTCCCACAGTACATTGAAACATCAGCATAGTTTTTGGAGCTCACTCTCTGGAAAGGGACTTGAACCTGGAAACTCGTGATTCTGAGGCATGCATGCTATCAACTAAACCAGAGCTAACACATGGCATGAGGGAAAGGCGGCTTGCCACCCTAACCAGAAGTTGACAAATTAATAAAGCAACATACAACAGCGGCAGAACAAGCTGCAGGGGGCTTACAACCCAAACTGGAGAAAGCATCCTGAGCTCTGGAGTGGCTGGCTTATCTGATTGATCTCAATAATAGGCATCGCCAGTACTGTAGTCATGGAATCCTGGAGTGAAGCAAGTCCAGGATATTGGGTGGGGAAAGTGTGGGAATCCAAGAAGGGCAGGCCAAGGTGGCTTTTGGACAATAGATGGATGGGAAGGAATGGAGTTAAAGTAAGGCTAACGTCTTCAGGGGATTGCATGAAACAGAGGGAGCACCCTTCCCTCTTCCCTTTCTGTTCTTTTAAAAAACTTGTGTTTTTTAACAAAAATAATCTGTTGCCTACTCTGCTCAACTGTCCACACTGACCAGATTTTGGTTGGACAGTGTATTATCAGGTTCAATTCAGGCTTTAATCAGCTCCACCGTCATTTAATTACTTATTTCCATCTTGTGGACAGGGTGTCGATTTCAGAACTGGCCCACCTTCTGTAGAATGGGATTTGATGGGAAGGTGGTGGGTTGGCTATCAACCTATTTGACATGGCCTCCTGCTGAAAACACACCAGGGCCATAATATCCAGCCCTATGTTCCTCACAAAGCTGTGTATGCATGACTATTCAACTCCATGACCTGAACATCTCTGCGGAAAGGCAGGAGACATCTTATGCTCTATGAATATAGTGTTGTATAAGTAATAAATGCCTTTAGTTTGTTTATTCTACATATGTAAAGACTGTACAGAATCAAACTGCTGTCGTGCCTATGTAGGTATATGAAGATCTTTTATTGAATAAAGTATATTTTTGAAATAAAAAAAAAATTATATCTTTCCTGTCCAGCAATGAAGGAAGATGGGGCATCAATTTGACCTTTTATCCTAAGGACAGTGCCTGCAGCAGTGTAATGCTCCCTCGCTGGAGTGTAAACATTGATTTTGTCTTTGGAGTGGAATTTCTACCTCCTGCCTCAGAAAAGACTATGTTACCAACTGTCCCACAGTTGAAACCATAATTGTAGCATGGGGAAACAGCATTAGATCTGATAATGTCATCTATAAGGCCTTCTCTTTCCTGGTTTCAGGAAGGAAAGGGCAGAAATATGGGCAGAACTGTCAACGAGGCAAAGTCCTGGTGGAACCAATGACCAACCTCAAATAGTGAAAGTTTGGCTTGTTTTCATGGTCATGTTATTTTCACAGTTGGACATATATTACAGATGTATTTTTTGCTAAGGTACAGTAAAATCCCTAGGATAGGAAAGGCTGGAAGTGTATTGCCTTAAAAAATGTTGCTGCACAGACATGTGGAAATTGCAGAAGAGCAGAGGTTTAGGAAATTTAACTGAACTTTGGTTCCTCTGTGTCACAAGCAAACATCACTATTTGATCCAATTTCCAAACTGACACATCTAATGTGAGAATGCAGGATGCACATTTTATTGAGTCAAAATATGCAGTTTTTTTTTTCAGTAATACCTTGAATAAACTGTTAGTATTCCATATTTTGCATGTTGATGGTCAATGTATCAACTAATTTAGTTCGGAGTTCAGGAGAAATAAATTTGTGCTAACTTATGAGTTCTTGTCTTTGGTGGAGGTTTATTCACTCCCATCAGTATAATGGAGTTTAACATGGAGTGAGTTTCCAATGGTAAAGTGTCCAATGGGTTAACATCCTCCCTATATATACAGATGGGAGCTGTGAAGAGCTTAACCAACTGGCCTCATTTCTAAGGTCTGCTGGTCCAATTTTAAAGCCATTGTGAAAGAAAGACATCATGGACCATCTGTCAGCAGGGATTGCCCATCCTTGGCCACCTGATAAGTGGTGGACAGCAATTTTTGGGATGATCCTGGAGGAGGAATGGAAGAGTAGCTGGGGCAGTAAAGCTGTAGTTTATGTTGTCAGGACCCTAAATAGCACTCCTCTTCCTCCATCCCCCAGAAAGACATTTTGTCTCTCTCCATTGAAGAACCTTTTCATCCTTCTACCATCCGCTGATCTGCTTTGGTTAAGATGTCCTTGTTAACATCATGTGTTATTGATTAGCAAAAGCCCAGGGATCACCCATTGGTGTGCACCTCCTCTGCCTGCAGCCTCTGCAAAATAATATCAATGATGGTGAAAATGACAACATTTAGGACAGAGAAGCGTCCTCTTTGCTTGTAACTGTCTGGTTTGTTTGTTTCTGCCAGAATTAAAGTAGATTCATGCTTAATTTAAAATGCATCAGCTGAAATAGATTGTGGTGTTTACTTGATGTCAATTATCGCGTGTATATGGGCAGTATCACACGTTAAAAGGAAGAGTAGCATCATATGCGGTCGCTTCCTCCAAAGATCATTAAACTACAGGGGAGAAATTTGCTTGTGTGGTGTCATTTCAAATAATGCTGTACAGACTTGCACCCATATCAGTGATTGTCCCTGGTGAATTAATGTAAGTCTTCTACTGTTGCTATGGGATGAATTTTTCCCTCAAAGATTCATGGACCACAGTCGGAGGCCTTTCATCCTGACCTGCCTACCTTGACTCTTGGAAGAGCAATGCAATTAGTCTCGCACACCTGCCGTTTCTTCAAAGCTCTGCAAATTACTTTACACTTTGGGGCATGATTGTGGAGAAATGAAGAATACATTATGAATTGCCATTTTTCAGAACAAATATTGTGTTTTAACAAAAATGAAAGCTACTAAATATAATACAAATAAGCAGTCTTCATTTTCAAAAAAGTTTGCATTTAATGCCTGTGTAACAGTGCACACAATTTAAAGTGGTTAATTTAAATCTTTTGATTAGCTTTCTTAGAATATGAACATTTTTTTAATGTTTTCAAACATCATAATAATAACTCCAAGATAAGTAGGGTATGACTTGGTCAATCCAACCCAGCCTTAAAATTATATTTTCTTTTCAAATTAGCCAGCAAAGATAAAGGGATCTACAATAGCTTATTGGTAAAGCCTAGTACAGGACTGAGTCAATTATCTGTGATTTTTCCAAGTTTAATTGGCAGTGAGTACAAATATAGCTGCTCTCAACTGATCAGAGTGCTCTAGGTAAGGGAATGGAAACAGCCAATTATTGTCCTCCGCAAATATGACCAGATATGACCTCCTCAAAGCCATCAGGGAGGCCAAGAGGCAGTACGGACCCAAAGTTAGAGGTCTAAACCTACTAACCAGACTCCTGCCACCTATGGCAAGGCATAAACAACGTAACCGGATACAAAACAAAGCAGAGCAAGATAGCAGACAAAGACACATTCCTCCCTGACCCACTCAATGCTTTCTATGCTCAGTTTGAGCAGAATGCCAGCGGCACGATGATGCCTGACCCGACAGCCCAGACGCATCCATTCCATCAGTCACTGCTGCAGATGTTGGATCAGTCTTCCACGGAGTCAACACAAGGAAAGCGATGGGCCCGGACCGTGTCCCCGGCCGAGAACTCAGATCCTGTTCGGATCAACTGGCAGAGGTATTCACTGACATCTTTAACCTCTCCCTCCTAAAAGCCAAAGTCCCCATCTACTTCAAGAAGACCACCATCATTCCCATACCTAAGAAAGCACATGCAATGTGACTGAATGATTACCGCCCAGTTGCTCTGACCTCAATAACCATGAAGTGCTTTGAGAGGCTGGTCATGGCCCACATCAAATCTAGTCTCCCTCCTGCCTTGATCCTCTACAGTTTGCCTACCGATGTGACAGGTCTACAGCAGATGCCATATCCCTAGTTTAACACTCATCCCTGGAACATCTTGACAACAAGGACACCTATGTCAGACTCCTGCTCATTGACTACAGCTCCGCCTTCAACACCAATATCACCTCCAGACTGATCTCAAAAGTCCATGACCTTGATCTAGGCTCTGCCCTTTGCAGCTGGATCCTCAGCTTTTTGACCTACAGGCTGCAATCAGTGAGGATAGGTAACTGCACTTCCTCCACAATAACACTCAACACTGGAACCCCCAAGGCTGCGTCCTCATCTCCCTACTGTACTCCCTGTTCGCCTATGACTGTGTTGCCAAATTCAAAACGAATGCCATATACAAGATCGCTGACGACACCACCGTAGTGGGATGGACATCTAACAACAATGAGTCAAGATACAGAAGGGAGATAGAGGGCTTGGTGACGTAGTGCAATGAGAACAGCCTCACACTCAACGTCGGCAAAACAAAAGAACTGCTCATTGACTTCAGAAACAAAGGAGGAGAACACGCCCCATCTACATAAACAGAACTGAGGTTAAGAGCATGAATAGCGTTAAGTTCCTCAGAGTGACGGTAACTAACAATCTGTCCTGGACTTCCCACATTGATGCGATGGTCAAGAAGGCACAACAATGCCTCTTCTTCCTCAGGCAGCTCGGGAAATTTGGCATGTCCATAAGGACCCTCACCAACTTCTACAGATGCACAATTGAAAGCATATTGTCCAGGTGCGTAACGGCTTAGTATGGCAACTGCTATACGCAAACCATCACGGAAGCCAACCTTCCAAATATGGACTCCATTTACATGGCTCGCTGCTGCGGAAAGGCTGCAAATATCATCAAAGACCCTCTATACCCCGGTAACGATCTCCTACAACCTCTCTGTTAGGCGGAAGATACAGAAGCCTGAACACACGCATGACCAGGTTCAGGAACAGCTTCTACCCGCCTGTTATCTGACTGCTGAATGGACTGTCTAGCCCCAAATAACCCTGATCTTGCTAATGTTGCTCTCACCTAATGCACGCCCTGTGCAATGTAACCTGTATGGCTCCGTCTAAGTCTTTTTGATCTGTGCATCGTTGGTTACTATGATCTGCCTGTACTGCTCATAAACAAATCTTTTCACTGTACTTCAGTGCATGTAACAGGTAGCTGCTGTTGGAAAATTTGTGTTCTGGAATTCAGGAGGGATCCAAACTAGGCTCAGCTATGGTGTCTTTCACAGCTACATGGCCTTACATTGCTGCTTGAGCGAGGGGTATGACCAATGATTGAAGCCAGCAAAAGTCAGTGCCTTCAAAAGGGCTCTTGAGAAAATTTGCGGAAAACAAACAAAAGTAAAATGAAACAAGCTTTAGAACAGAAGTGTCATATCTCTCAGAAGGTGACAAAATACTAATTGTGCTTCTTTCTTTCTCTTCTAGTCACAACGAAGGGTCACGTTCCACCTTCCTGATGGCTCTCAGGAAAGTTGCAGCGATAGTGGGTTGGGTGACCATGAACCCAACAGCAGTGCCAGCACATCGCACCCTCTGCCCCTTGGCTTCCCACAGGAGGAATACTATGAGCAAACATCCCCGAGCAGGACTGAAGGTGATGGCAACTCAGACCCCGAATCAAGTAAGTGATTTCCTGTGTTTGAGGCAAATTACCTGAGGTAATTATATGGCCTAATTGAACAGTATTAGAAGTAGCTCTGACCCACATAGCTAACTGCACAGATACGGAACTATTGAATCATTTGTTAAAAGAGCTGACAATATGACAACAGTAGAAATGGGCTAGTAATTTGAAATAATTTGTTCCAGGAGTATGATAGTTATAGATACATTTTAATTAATCATGAATAATAGTTAGCAATTGTCTGCAGACACTTATGGGTTTGAAAAATAGGCAACAGGGGCTGACTGACCTATATTTCGATTTGCACTGCTATTTTAGAATCATAGAGCTTTAAAGCACAGCAGGAAACCAGAATCCCATTGCGTCTATGCTGGCTATTTAAAAAGTTATCCAGTCAATTTGACTCCCCCTACTCTTTGCCATATCTCTGAAAATTTGTAATTTTTCTCCTGTGTGATTTTTAATTTTTTAATCAACCTGGAGCATTGAGTTGCATATAGTCTCCACTTCCCACAAATTTGTGTCTAAGGCAACCTAAGTATCAGCCTGCCCAATACAGCAAACTTTGTACAGTCTTCATGCAAGAGTTTTAACATTACAAAGCTTTTATCCATCAGAATTTCACACTTCAGCCAGTTTGTCATCCACAGCTATATTTCCCATCTATCTATTCCACTCATTCTCATTTTGGCCAGTACCTATACATTGCCCTGCTTCCTCACTGCTGAGGTACTTAAATGACATCTCCTGATTACAGACTTCCCACTGCTGATGTTTCATCTCTTTCTGGGTCTACCTTGCTGACCAGCCTCTCATTTTCACTGAACAGTAGGAGATTGAACTGAATCAGAGAGGAGGAAGAATAACATTTTTTTTTAAATAACGTGACCCTGGAGGCCTAGTGTGGATGTTGCAGCATCTCTTTTAGGGAAATTGATATGACAAATGGTAGCTAAGGAGCCATGTTTATGGAATCCTTTGCCACCTCCACATCCTCCCCCTTTACTTTTAGTCTAATCCAAACTGAAAACTTGTACTCAAACAGCACACATTAACTATACTTATATTGGTTTCTCCTTGTTCACCATTATTAAATGAGTTAATCATGATTTGAAATTACTGATATCAATATTAATGCAAATTCCAAAATCAATGGCTTTAAGATAGTTACTGTCAAATTAATAATGAACTAGTCAGTTAAATGAGAAAATAATTTTATGTGAAGCTGCTTAAGGAAATAAAGAGCCACTATAATGACTGAATGATAATTATTTTAACTTCTGTGAGTGGGAGAGGATTTTCTCAGAAAACTTTCCCAGAATTTTATTTCAACAATGGAATTGAAGTTCAATATGTATTGATAATGCACAATGTGGTGCTGAGCCTTTCTGATCAGGGCAATCTCAGGCTTGATCACTGGGCCCTCTGAATTAATTGATTTGTTCCAAGGTAGCAGTGAGGGCATACATCAGGTTTCAGTATCTTGAGGCTACAGGAGGGAAAAATAAGCTAGGCTTCCTGCTTCCCTTAATCACTGTACAATGGCTGAGTGGAGAAGTGATTGTTTGTGTGAATGCAAAGGAAATGAAAGTCCTTTCTTTACGAATAAATGAAAATAATCTTTTATCATGCAAGTTGGCAAAGGCAACAATTTTCTTACCCCGATTAGATCAGAATTAAGATTTCCTTCTTCCCTCAATATTTACTGTCCAGATTCACACATCAGAAACAGCCTAGGGGGCAAAATCATGTAGCAGAGTAATCTCTGTATGAACGTCCCTGTCAACTCATGAAAAATAGAGGTGAAATGGCCAGAAAATTGGAGAAAAAGAGAATGCTGCCACGGATAATACACTCTCATTTAAAGCACATGATGCTGATCGTTTTTCTGCAGCAGACAACGGTTCCTTAGCGTCTCCACTATTTGATTTGATTTTCTATAAAAATATGGAAAGTTCTGTACAACATCTACCTCATTCTAACATCCAAAGGTCTTTAATCAAAGCATTGTATGTGTTGTATAGCAGGCCAGGACCTAAGAGTAACTTGCTGCCCACTGTGATGAGATGTTCACCTACCTGTGAACGAAAACTCCACAATATCACTGAAAGTCATGAACCCTTCCATGATCATTGATCTCTTCACCAATCTCTGCCTTGAATGTCTATGACCACATACCACCTCACAATCTCCAAACAACAGAAAGCCTACACCAAACCTTTTATTAGCTGGCATCTATGGGACTAGGAGTTTACTGGTTGATCAAATATTTTGGATAGTCAAGAGGTACGTACAACTGCAGTAAACCCCGACCAAGCGAAGCTTCGAGACATCAAGCTCTGCCAAAAAAAATCTATGTTATAAACATCAACACACCCAGTAAAATCAATATAAAAACACACAGTAAGTAATAGAAACATAACGCAGGGGATGTACACGTCAATGTTATACTTTATTTACAGCATAAATAGTCAGGCGCCACAGTAGATTGCGGTATTTCGGGTACATGATTTTTGCCGGTTGATAAAGTGTCACTTAAAACAAAGTTTGCCGTTTCTGGTCCTTAGGGGCAGTCAGTGCTAGAGTGTTTCTGCCTGACAGGGAACTGAGACTTTCAACTGGGCAGATTCTTGGGTGGAAAACTTGCTTTAAAAAAAAATCACATGCACTCATAGTCATACATCACAGAAGAGGCCCTTCAGACCATCTGTCTAGGCCAACCTATCTATTCTTATTCAATGGATTTAAAACTCCACAGTGTTCACCGGTCTAGAGGACCTCACCAATCCAGGCACATTTTTGAAATCGTATCCAGTAACTATCCAGCTAAAATATCCAGTGCAAAAAATAGGGGTTATTAAAGTCCAACAAGAACGTTCCCGATCAGGCTCTATAAAATGCACGTAATAAGATATTTGCATTCGTCAGGGTTTATGTAATTTATATTAATGGAGAAAAAATTATTACCTTTCATTATACTATTGTCACATGAGAATAGTACAAATCTACCACATACAAGAAGGCAACTCACCACCATCTTCTTCAGGGAAATTAGGAATAGATGATAAATGCCAGCATGTCTACGTTCCATGTGAAAAGTTATTGATTTTGATAAAAACATCCACTGAGCAACAGAAGCTAAAACAACAGAGGAAGTTTTGGTTTGGCCTATAATGCTCGTGATGTCTCCTTTTTAATACAATCCAAGAATAATCCCACCAGCCAGTTTACTCCTTATAACCTTACATGGTTATATCAAACATTTATTTACCAAAAAAAAAGAGACTGTACATTTTCTTACACCTACTCAGATATTACCTACTGCAAGCCATTTAACATTACAACCACTCTATCTGTGTCTCCATGAAGCAAAAAGTGTACCAGAGTTTAATTATTTTTTTGAGGGCTGCTGTTAAGATTTCCAAACAGCTACTTTTTGATTTTTAGAGGTTATACTTTGGTTTGCAGGAGCTCACTTTTCAGTTTCATTAACTCCTTCATTAGATGATGCAGTCATTTAATAATGATACCTTTTATATTTGTGTTGGAATTTGAATGAAATGGAAACAGAACTAGAAGAATTTGTGCTTATCCCCAATAACCATCGCTACTCCATTTAACTTAAAGCCACAACACAGATCAAAAGCATTAATTTCCTAGCACAAGAAAACAGGCATACATTAGCAACAAAGGCATTGTTAAACAAAAATAAGTTAACACACACTTCTATATGTGACATTAAATAATGCTTTCCACATACTGGTGAGATTACAGCTAAATTTTTGCATGTTTGTCTGTTACAACATCTACTAAAACCCAAGTAATTGCACATAAGTGGCTTTGAGATATGGTTGCACATATATGCAAATTTTTATGAAACAGAACAGCTTAATATTAAATTACACAGTTGACACACTATTCTTCATAGTAGTAGCTACTACATTTATCCCCCTGTATAGTAGTCCCTGAGCTTCTGCAACTTTAAACTAGAGACTTTGCTTTACATAGAGTTTGTTACCTCAGTTTTCCTGTTCCCAGTTTTTTCCTTTTGAAATTTTTAAAACTTTTTCTACCTTTTGCAGCAGGCTGTCATTCTTCATGCAGATCTCTTCTTTTGTTGGCAGATTCTCCACCCCCTGCACTCCAGCCAACAAATTTTCAAATGTCTCTGTCATTTCCAGTTCCTCTGTCCCCTTTGCAGTCCTGTTGCCTCCTTTTGCAGCTCATCTCCTTCCACTTCAGATCCCCATCAGGCCCCAAGTCATCGACCCTTGGCCTGATTGCACGAGCCTCAGACCCCAGACTCATGTCCCTAGCTTTTGCATCTCAGTCCCACAGACCTGGCTCCTTAGCCTGGCAACCTCACTTCTCGTCACCCCCACAAATTGCTACCATTCACCTCATTGCACCAATAGCAGACTGCTTCTTTCCCATATTTGCTTGTGATAAGCTTCTAATGAGATAATTAGCAACAAACATGGGAAAGAACCAGCCTGGCATTGGCGGTGAAGTTCTGTACCATTTCTTCCCACTCTCATGACAGGTTGGGGGTACTTTTTTCCAGTCATCCCATAAATGAATAGTCCATGGCATTTTGGGGGTGGGGGGGGGGGTGCGCGCAGTAATGCCCTCTGCTTCCCAGGTATTTTGAATGTTACAATGAATTCTAGCTCAAGTAACTCAAATTATGTTTAGATATGAAACATATAGTAAATACCTAAAAGCAAAATACTGTAGATGTTAGAAAATGCTGTAAGTACACAACAGCTTAGACAGCACCAGCACGTGTGAAATGTCATCGAACATAAACAGCTATTTTGTTGTACTCTCTGAAAACACTGCCTGACTATTTAATATTTCCAGTATTTTTGACTTTTTTTTTGAAAATTACAATTTCAAGGAACATTTTTCTCTGGTATCAGAATACTCACTATAACTGTGCAAGCCAATTCCAAACTGGAATGGACTTAAAAATACGTTTGGTCAAAATTTTGAAGATTATATTTGTTAATAAGTCAGTGTTGGTTGTATCATTTAGAAGAAATATCTTTGATTTCTATAGTCCCAGTCAGATTCCAGTGTGTCAGAACCAGTTAATTTTTTTTAAAGTGTAATCATTGTTGCAATCTGGAGAAACATGGCAGCCAATTCACACATGGCAGAGGCACTAGATAATCTGTTTCTTTGTTGATGTTTGCTGAAAGCAAAATAAATGTTCATTAAACCATTTAACTAATTTCTGAAGTCAGTTTACTGTTGGCATGTGAGAAATTCTGAGGGAACGTTGGGCCTCCCAATTTCTCATCATCCCATGAATAGCATCACCCTCTTGTTGGAACGTGCTTCAACCCATGTCATTACGAAGAACTGGTCAAGTTTACCAAACGCGTTTCAGTCCAACAGCAGAGAGAGGCAGGGACACAATCTTATGATTAGGAATTCAGTAATTTTTTTCTGATAACCAAGTAATCCAATCTTGAAATTCCATTTATTCTTTTTTTGCAATGGGTGTACCTTTGTTCATTTCTCCTTCAATAGGGAAGGTGTAATCATAGTCTGTTACGTGATTGCATTTGGTGCATTTGTGTGATTAGTTAACAGGAAATCTATTCTGAACAAGAATGGAGACCTCATTTTGGCATGCCTTGTGTTTGTGTGTGATGGCTGATGGGGACAGGGGTTGAGTTAGAGTGGCAATATTACTATGTTGTGGACAAATTACGTTTCAAAATAGAGGACATACTATTCATGTTATTATGGGGGAATGCAGCTCTGATAAGTTAACCCTGCAGGTCATGCAAGCACAACTGTTATTATTCAACTGGTAAAAGCACCTTACAACATTTGGCCATGTTTCTAGATATTTCAGTTGTTTATTTCTGCTGTATGAGCTGACACCAGTCCTTTGACGAGGTCAGAATCATGGCCCTAGGAACAAGAGGCATATTAACTTGACCTCTTTCTTGGAATAAAACATTGGCGTCTGATCTAAAGGAAGTAATTCTAGAGCACCTTGAAAGAATAACTCCAGTAAATTGAAGCCTATATCCGTATATGAAAGGCAGATTATAGCAAATAAATTTAATGGCCATCTTTGTAGATGGAAATGGGTTAGTTGATTATAATGTGATTACTATTACATACAGTGATATCACAAGGTTCCCCACATAAGAGCTACTGCTAAAATTAAAACTCATGGGATCAGGGAGGAAGTTGTAAATTGGGTAATAAATTAGCTCGGTAATGAGAAATGGAATGCAGTCATTAATAATAGTATCTCTAATTTGACCGGTGGAGTCCCTCAGTAATACTTTCTGGAAACCCAGACGTGGATAGCATTTATTGGTAAACTCGAGTGTATAGTTTGCAGAAGATCAAGCTTTATAAATTACATCCAAATTGTAGAGGAAGATTTTAAAAGCCAAGTGGAACAGACCGAGGAAGACGAAATAGAATAACATTTTGACTAACTGCAACGTTTTTCTTTATTTCTGGGAACGCATAGAAATGTTAAATATAATTATACTCTCAATTTCTTCACAACATTGTCAGTTTTTTATTATAACAGTTCATTGGTTTGCTTAGTTTTCTAATCATGACCTCTGTTCTCTGTTTAAAGACTTCCCTCAGATTCACACTAAAAGAGTGTAAAAAAGGGATCATGAATATCCTGATTCCCTTTAGCACAGGAATGAGGGAAATAGAACCTCAACAAATTATTTAGGGAAAATGATAGAGGAGAGATACTATGTACATCGCATTTATCAAAAAAGAGCTAAAATGTAAATGTGGCATAATTTTTTGTGCAGACTACTAGAAGTCATGATTTGAAGCTAAGCAAAAACATGCAATACAGCTAACACAAGAACTATCATAAATTTAGAGTTGTTAGCTTTTTGAATAGATTTACACCTCAGGCATTGATGACTCAATTGCAGCACTTAAGGAGATCTGCAGTGCGCATGGTGCGAGACAGCAAGAAATTTGATCTAAACATGATGATGACTGACAGCACCAGGTAGAAGAATTGTATTTTTTTTGACTATAATGGGCTTCAGTGAAAATGTTTATTAAAAAAAACACAATGTCTTCAGAAATATCTGTATAGATTTCATATCTATATTATTTGATGCAGGGTTTTATTGATTCCAGGCCTTTAAATATAAATAATTCAATATATTCAGCCCTTCAGTTATCAAACAAGTCTTGACACTATTGCGGCCAGACTAAAAAAGAAAATTCTGCAATTTAAACCAATTATATTTGGTGAGAGCCCTCTATAAAATTTGATTCTCTTTGGAACACATACAAATATGGAAAATAGAGACATAGAAAATAGGAGCAGGAGTACGTCATTTATCACTTCAAATCCTGCTTCACCATTTAACATGATCATGGCTGATTATCAAACTTAGTACCCTGTTCCCACTTTGTCCCCATACCCTTTGATCTCCATAGCCCCAGGAACTACATCTCATACAAACTATATCAGTACATGAGCTAATCTTAACCTAAGATCAGGCAGTGATGATCACTGCTTTATAGAGATCATGTCCAGCTCTACTTGCAATAAATGGGTCCCTGTGAGAAAATTTGCCCTTCATTCAGCAAAGGAGCAAGGAGATCACTTAGATGGTATACTGAACATGGATCCTGCCACTCTGCAATCATTCCTCAGAAGGCTCTTGCTTATTAAATAATACCACCATGTTTTTCTTCTTTTAAGTTAAAATCTACAAACATTTAAAAATGTGAAAGTGAATGAGTTTGCATCATTCTTTATTGCTAAAGGCAAACATTGCAACTGATCTTCTTAAGGACATTTAGTGACGAGTAACAAACACTGGTCTTTCCAGCCATGCCTACAATTTTATGTGGCTTTTTCTTTTTTGGCTTTCATGTGTGTTTATTTCCCCATTCAATGCAAAGGAAGGAATGTTATTAAAATCTAGATTTTCCTTGCTCAGCAACCTTTTAGGTTTTCTCTCAATTCTATTGATTATGTTTCACTAATTCTTGATGTTGGATGGTATGCAAACACATCTATACACCATTTCTCCATCCTCTATTGTATTTATTTTAAATGGGTTAATGTCTTCATCTGCTGATGATACCAACAATTCATCTCTAGGCAAACACAACAAGCATTTAAAGGTAGAATTTGATTTTATCCTTGATGGTTTCAATGTATTTGTTACCTAACTTCAGGTGGGCTTAGAAACCTTACCCAGCTCAATGAATTGCGCCCTTCTCTGGTTTACTGAACTATTGAGTGATCTTGCAAGACAATTTATCAGATGACAGTAACCGTTTAATTAATCTAATCTTGCAAAATTCCCGTGGTGTTTATCCAACACCAATTCAGCGATAGCTGGTTTAAGAAATGCATAGCTAGTAAGTAGCTCGCAAGTTTACTTAATTAATTGCTACTTCTCAGGCAGTTCAAATTGATCTCCCATCCTTAATCTAATTAGATTAGATACAGGTGGAGCACGCTGTCACTCTGTTTGACCTGCAGCCACAGCTAACCTGGACAAAGTGCCTTAAACTGGTTACAGTCAGATTAACATCTTTACTCTTAACGCTTATAGTTAAACCAAAGTGACATTTATTAGATTAAATCCAGCATAAAGCTGCCTTGTTTGAATTGAAATCATAAGCACTCGTGAATATAATGTGACCCTGAAGTTAATTGAGTCAAAATTCCATGCTGGATTGGAAAAAAAACAAAATATGCAGTTGGTCGAACAAATACAATTCTTCTAAATTCTGAGTTGAGTTGTTTGCACGGAAAAGCAAAAGTATCATTTTTGTCAAAGAAAGTAATTCTCTAGACCTATGTTAAATTCACACCATAACCAATGCCATTAGATTGAATGTACCACAAAATACGAACCGTGAGTAATTATACACTACAGTTAAACTGCTAATATATGCTCAATGAGAAGGCAGGGCTCAACCTGGAGGAAGATGTCACATCTCACTTTGAGTTTAACTTATTTTCTATGACATTACCGTCAGTGTGAAAAGTGTTGCTAGGAATTCTATGTATCAAGCTCACTTTGTCTGTTTTCTCTAAAGACCATTGTCTTTTGTTCTGTTATGATTGCACATTTCTTCACTGAAAAATACCCTTTTCCTCAGATCTATACCCAAATGAGTAACTTTTAATCATTACATTTGTGAGGAAAATATGTGACAAATTGTTTTGAACACTATTCTTCAATATCTGAGTTCTCGAATCAAGTTTCCTCTGTCTAACAGGTGAAAAGGCCCCAATGGAATTAATTCATATATCTGAATCCCGTTTGCAATGGCTGCAGTCTGTGGTACAAAGCTATTGCTTTAAGTGTAACTAGTCTGCAAGAAGTAAATTACACTTCAGCAGTAATGTGTTGATCATTGAAGAAGATTGAAATTCAACCTCTGCACTATTTTTACAAGCCACCAATCAATGCTCATGCCCTACTATAAAATCTTGACAATAACTTGACTTTTTGAGGGGAAAGAGGAGAATTCATCTTTGTTTCACATGTGCCACTCCACAAATGATGTTACACCACACAAAATTCTGATTGTTGCCTATTCAATGCAAATTATAAGTTGCTTGAAGTAAACAGATGAAAAGTTACGGTGGCCACTAAAATAAGTATAAGACTAATGCAAAAGCAATAAAAAAGACTACCAATGCTGAAAATGACAAATAAAAGCAATAAATACTGGAAACACTAAGCAAGTCAGGCAGAAGTATGGCGAGAGCAGAGGTAATGTTTCTGGTTGTTGGTGCCCCTTCGTCAAGTGATATTGCCTGATTTGCTGTATATTTCAGGAATTTTCTTTTCTTGTTGGAAGTGCAAGATTATTCCTCATTTGCTAGTTAACTTATATAGTGGGCCTCTATGGCATTGGTGTATTTGGTGCGCAATTGTGGCTGGAGCTCAGGTGTTCATTTGTAAACGTGAACTAGAGGTTATCTATTTTCACGGTAATTAGCGACCTAACTTTTTATAAGCAGTTTTCTCAAGACAGCACTGAAAACAGTTGTCACTCCACTTAAAAATTACAAGCTCAAAAACAAGAACCTAAGCATGAGAATGCTCTGTCACTCAAATTATGAAACCTGAATTGACAAATTAGACAAGACTCATGGCAGCTTTCATTGTCAGAAAGGCACAGTTACTGGGTGAGATCTTTGCTCCTGAAGTGGATAGCATAATTTTGAGAAATTTGCCAGCTTGCCGAACCCATCCAGACACAATTTCTACTTGGAATGAGGGCAGAGTGGGTGGGAGCGTTGAAGGAATGGGGTAGGTTTGAGATGGAGTCGGGCTCACCAACCCGATGCAGATTGGAGCTGGCCATGGGCTGCTGAGTCATGAGACAGGCTTGTTAAAAAACACTGCTGTGGCTGTCTGGGACTCACATTTTTCTTTACAGCCCCCATGCGAGTTCATGCCCCAGAAATCCCTCTAGGCCTCTTGTAGCTCCCATGCCAACCCATTTCCCCCAAAACCAAAGGACCATCCCTTATACCCTCCATGCCTTCCACCCAGCAACTATCAAGGGCAAAACTTAGCTGTCATGTTAAGAATGAAGACCTAAATATGTATTATAGCATTACCATACCAGAAATGAATTTATGAATTATATTCACAGCCCCATATCAAATACAACTAATCTTTTAATAATCTCTTTGAGCTGTCAATCATAATATGAATTTCAAAAGCACCCTTCTTCTATTGGATAATGTAGATTAGCAACCAACCTTAAATAATGATAGCCCTTGGAGTAACATCAACAAACAGCTAGAATGGATTTTTTTTTCCAAATTCCATTGACTAAGCAAACTGTACATTTTTTTTTAAATGGCTGGATAATTAAATAGGTTCACAGCTTGACAATTCTTTTCGATGTTATCTGCTTTTCATGAGCTTTTACGTCTCCTCTGTATATTCATAATTCTTACACTATGTGTTAAGGCTTTTGTTGCATTGCCAGTAAGGTCTGTTTGAACATGGCACTGAGTTAAAATGAGCCTACTGAGTTTGGGTTTCCCTCATGTGTGAATCACTCCCCATCCCTCCAAATTTCCCCTCCGAGCAAAAATGGGATCTGTTAGAGACAAGGACGGTGGTGATCCTTTCTGAATTCACATCGTGCCTGCCATCTTTAAAAGTCCATGGAATCTCTATACCTGCAGAAATCTGACTTAAGCTTCAAGTGACATAAATATAGAAGGGCCAGCAAGGACAACAGTAAGTGTATGGCTGTGTTTATGGTTGCCTGGGTTAGAAAAAAAATCTGCTACTTATTGTACAGGATGCCCATGTGCATGCATGACTATCAAGTGAGGAGATGAAGGGACCTGCCTGCTCAGTCAGATGCACTGCTGGCCTTCATGTTGGAGCTCATGTATGAATAATCTCATATTGGAGATTGCCTCAACCCATGAACTCAGATTCACTAAGGAAATCCAGAGAATGTGAGGAGACGAGTATTCTGGAGAAAATTTTAAGTTACTCGAACATTATAAATGTCATTTTCAGGTAGAATGCATTTTGAGATGATTACATTAAACTAAAGTATATAAAACAGTATGGAATGCAGCTTTCAAGTAAGGCTCTGCAACCAAATCCATTCACTTTGTTATGATTCATTACACCAAAATCATACTTTGCTGAAGATTAATTTCTCATGTTCTAGTCTGAAATCAAAATCCAGCTGCCTTCAACTCTTACCCTTCTCAATGGCCTATTAGTTGCTGCGTATTAAGGAACTGATCTTTAATGACAGCACCATGCGTGCACAGTTGGAACTCATGCTGTGGCATTGGTGTGCCAGCATGTAATTTTGGTGTTTTAAATGCCTTTGTGCTGAACATGAAAGTGACACAGCAGTCTGTCTGACTAATGTTATAACAAAATGTAAATGATGTGTAAGGCCCTTTAGCCTATTTACTGACTACTCATTTTTTTTTCCAGTTGGGAGTTATGTGATGGAGCACATGTTGTGGTTGCAATTGCATGACAATTTAAATGCTCATTTTCAACTCAGCAAAGTAAATACAAATTGTGAACTGGAACTCACTTTGAATTTTACCAGAAGAAAGAAATGCGTGCTTTGGTATTTAATATTTCAAAAGTATCTTTTAGCATTCCATATTATCATAAATTACTTTGATATCAGATTGTTATATTTCAAATGCATAATCTATTTAACATTGTGCAAGATTCTGCAGACAAAAATGAAGCCGATTGACCAATTGATCTGTTTTTGAAAAAGGATTTTGTTAATGCACCTGCTCATCTTGGAACTTGTGTGGAGATCTCTACTTACACCTAATGAGCCAAGGACATTTGGATGTCCTGTTTAATATTTACCTTGAAGAATGGAACCCAAAACAATGTTGACTACTCCCTCCTCCACCTCAGTATTTTACTGGAGTATTAGTCTAAATTGTATGTTCAGGTTGTGGAACAGAGCTTGAACACTGTCTTCTGATGTAAAATGGGAGTTTGACCAATTGAGTCAAATATGTACTCAGTAAACTAGCAATCAATTAACAGATTCTGTCATTGTTTTGTCAAAATATACTTGAAGAATCTACCTCTACATTAAATGAGTGGAGCCAAATAAGGATACACAGTTCTTTAACAGTCTACTTGCTGCCTATCCCAGGAACTGATGATGTAGACCTGCAAGAATGTCCATGTGCAATTCTGGATGTTTGTGAGAGGAGTTCCAAAGGATGTGGAGAATGACAGGACTAGTGTGATTAGATTAAGTGGCACACTTGGATCAATAAAATATCAGTGCAATTCATGGACTAAATAGCTGTGTCTGCATTGTCAAATCTATTATCAGGTTACGGTCACATTTTGGAGTGCAATAAATGAAAGCAAGTGGTCCCTGTTTCCTGGATCTTATGTATTATGTTCAGGAACAGATTAGAATGGCAGAAGCGAGCTGTTGTGTGACCAGTAGTCATCTGCTTAAGGTTTATTGATACAAAGTGATTTGTCACTTTTTTCAATCTGTGAGACCAAAAAAAAACTACTTGCATGTTCATTCCCAAGTTGGCAACTCAAAACAAATTTTATTACAAGATTAACACCTGATGTCTACGTTTATTAGTACACTGAGGTTATTTTCCTGGAACAAGCAGAATATGTTTATCCAAATAGGAATGTTCCTGGTTGACAGAAGGTAACTAAGGCCCTTCAAAATATAACTTGTTGATCTCATTTTCTCATGATCTCATTGTGCTCTCCTGAAGTGTACATCAGAAATTCATGTGCATACTACATATTATTTGCTACATATTTAATTGAATAGTTGAGCACAAAATGATGTGCATCCTACACCAAAATCCACAAGTATTCACTCCCAGCAATGCTGGAATTTGCAAAATTATCCAACAGCCAGTTAAATGGCAGTGGGCTCAAGTATAATGGATGTTAATGTTAATTAATTCAGTTTTTACATATAAAGAACAGTGCTATGCATTGCATCAAACCATATGGTTCAACACTTCTGAATATGTACCCTAAGATCCCATAGCCACTCTTTGTTCTGAATAGAGCCGGCTGATCTCAAGCAAGGCAGGAATTGGAGAGTTATGCAGAGATCAACTGCTCCTGGGATGTGGAGAGCTGGATAGAGATAAGCGAGAATAACCTGACGAGTTTCCAAAATTCCTGCTTGAATGTCTGTGTGTGACTGTCCAGGAAGGATAGGATTGGGTTTGCATGCGATGCCCTATGTTATCGAGCAGCTGGCATGTGCTCATGAAGAACGAATACATGGGGGAAAATAAAGAAGTGCCGCCAGTTCACAGCTGCAAGTCAGCATTCTCATGGCAGGAAGAAAGGAAATTGGAAGAAGTTCTTTTCTCATTAAGATCAATCTGCCTCATTTCACGATGGGAGCCAATAAAAACAGCTGTTAGATTTTATAGATCTATATGTCATTGTTTCAAATTCATCCCACAGTTTCAAGGTATTTTGCTCCAGATCGCCAACACTGTTAGAAATCCAAACATTTTTAAAGTGGCTGCGTTGATGTGAGTATTTGATGCAATGTGTAGCGCTGTTCTTTATATGTAAAAACTCTAATCAAACACTTCTCAGGTTAGTGGGGTTGCATTCTACTTTCTTTGTTGATTTGTAAGAATGCCAAGTGAAATATTCAGCAGTCATATTGGGCTGGATTTAATGTAGCCTGTCACAGTGGGAACTGTGGCACCCCAGCCCACTTAATCCAGGCTGAGGCCCCAAGTTAGTCTCCTGGCAGTGGTAATACCTCGCCCCAGTTACATTGGAAAGTGGAAGGGCTAACATGGGATTTTCAGTTAATGGCAGCAGGATGTCGGTTAGGTTCATTAACATCCATTATATTTGAGCCCACTGCCATTTAACTGTGGTTCAGGAATTATTTGGGAGACCATGGCAAACCCATGTTTTCCGAGGTTCCTCGATAACAGGGTACTTGGTGCGTGATTGAGGGAGCTGGCCTTAAGCAGGTGATGGCTGCCGACAGCTATGTCACTACTTACCACTGACTCCATCCACCCTCCACCGCTCCCCCCACCATTCCTCGCAGCCTCCACCCCACAATCCCCATTCCACCCAGACTCACCTTTGAACTAGTATTCGGTAATCCTGGGCCTCTGGTGAGGACATTGGAGAGCAGTAGCAACCGCTTCTTAATGGCACTGAGGGTAATTATGAGTTGCCAGTCTGGGATTACCTGACAGGACGTCTGACCCTGGGTACTGAATCTTGAAAAAGGCTCAATAATGGCCATTGAAGCATCTGAAGGTTACTTAACACCTTTGACACCCTTTCTCATGTAGGGCAAGACCCCTGTCAGACAGATTCAATCCCGTTAACCGAATGTTACCAACTGTAATTTTTAACGTGTTTTTCTGTATCATTATTCTTATCATTTTATGTTTTACATGTAAGAGCTACAAATAGGCCAGAAACAACATATATTTTATCTATAAATACTAGCTTTGATTTTTCTGTTTGCTCCTCCCTGACCAATGAGTATAATCAGTTGCTAATTGCATTGATTCATTTGAAAGTTTAATCTCAATTAATGTGAGTTTGTTGCAGAAGTCTTATCATTGTCATAACAGTTGTAAACACATACAGTGTTTGTGGTGTGACGGTTAACATGATGCAAAAGGTGCCCTTTATGGTTAAAAAAAATCCCCCTTTGTGGGAGTAATATATCGTAGAAAATTCCAACATATCATCATTTAGATGCCACCAGCTAAATGGAAGGCAGTTTATAGATAGATATTGCTCTGTAAAATATTCACAAAGTACACAAGCAACATCTAGTGGCAGGAAATCAGAAGTGAGTACATTTTTCTGTTCATTAGACAGCAGACACTGCTTAATGGGGATATACTTAAAGAAAAACAATGCATGTATTAGATTAGACTTGAAGGTCATGCGGGGCAAACACCATGTCCTAATTTTGCTACAATGCTGTCTAATGCAGGAGGAGCAGCAGCCAGAAACAAGCTGTAACAAGCTTCTGTTCATTGTCTGAGTGTCTGAAATACATCTGAGAAACTGAAGGGGTAAAGCATCTGAAGAAATAGAGGACATTGAGACAGCTATGAAAAGAGTGGGAAGTTATACAAATTAATTTAAGGAAGAGTATTTTAAACCACTGCTATGTCTTGTGCATTTATGAAAAAATCAATTAATCATTGTCGCAGTTGTTACTTAGCTAACCATTTGAGATTTAATTGTGCACATTATTACAGGACCTGTTTCAAATATAAGGGTATCCAGATTATTTTGTTGGAACTGACTGTAATTTTAAGCCCCAACTATTGTGACTTCTCTGCAAGGACAATCTGTTCACAGTTCGATCCAGGGCCAGACGTAGGCCCAGGAAAGTTGGTGATTTGATCTTACTTTTTGGTTACTTTTGATTCGGGACGCAAGCTCTCGTTTATCTTTTTGACCCCACAACGAGATCTTGCATTTTTCTTCTCGAAGATTTCCTAAATGGCTTTTCTGACTACACAGTCCTTCTCAACTTCTCTCCAATTAGCTTTCAGCTTTCTGGCAGTTCTTTATCGTTGGACAGACGGGGGCTGCTACATTCACTTAGAAAGGGATTTGCATCATATTAAGGCAGGAAGTTTCCACCCATTAGGCTGGGAGTGAATATCTCCCACAAGGTAGTTCAGCCCACATTTGCATGGCTCTCACTAGGACTTAAAATCTATGCAACAGTTCGAGCAATTCTGAACAACTTACTGGATTGCAGTGAATTAGTGCAAGGAAGCCAATTCCAAATTGCTCACTAGATGAAGCAAATTAGGATAGTCAATTAAAAAAAGGAAAGAAGATAGCACTTATGCAGTGCCTTTTATAACCACAGAATGTCCTAAACATTTTATAGCCAATAAAGCCTTTTTTCAAGTGTAGTCACTGTTGTAAAGTATGATACATGACAGTCAATATGCACAGCAAAGTTTACAAGCAGCCAACTGGTAATGACCAGATCATCTAATTCAGTGATGCTGGATGAAAGTTTTAAATATTGGCCAGGACATTAGGGAGATCTTCTCTGGTGTTTTTCAACTAGTGTCATTGGATCTTTAGCAACTACATGAGACAACTTATCCAAAACATAGCACCTCCATCAATGCAGGACTCAGTGCTACTCACAGTGCTACTCTGAAATGCATAGCTGCTGAAGTCCATGGAGAGGGTTCAAACCCCAAAACCATCTGATTTTGAAACACTTAGGGTGACACCTCTAAACCAGGTGTTCATCGAATTGTAGAATCCCTACAGTGTAGAAACAGGCTATTCAGCCCATCAAGTCTGCACCGATTCTGCAAAGAGCATCCTGCTCAGACCCACCCCTCCACCCTAACACCACATTTAGCATGGCCAGCCCACCTAACCTGCACATCTTTGAACTTTGGGGGAAACTGGAGCATTCAGACGAAACCCATGCAGACACAAGGAGATTCCATACAGGCAGCTACCCAAGGCTGGTATTGAACCCTGACACTGTGAGGCAGAAGTGCTAACCGTGTCATGTGCATACAACTTGTATATTCTGCTCTGCATCTACTAAATGTTGATGTAACTTTGACCTTCGATTAGTTCTTTATTTCCTGTATAAATGCAGAGTTGAATTGTTGAAATTCAAAGCTGGGTAGGGCCTTTTTGGCTGCCGGGAGTTCTAGTAATGACCAGTCCACTGAAAATCAAGCAGGAGACCTGCATTTGATTGTTGTCTATTTGTTAAAAGGTACACTTATTCAACTGCATAATGAGCTGCTGGAACTAACTAGTCTGTTCAAAATATGTACTTCTCAAGTCCTCAAAAATGTAAGGAAGCATGACCACAACCAGTGATGGTCAAGTGCAGGTTCTCTCCCATTTACACACCGCTCTTATTACTTGCAAACTCAGACAGTGATAGATATAAATTTTGGATGCATTTCATCTAAAATCCAGGTTTAACGAAATGCTAATCAAAAGGTTACCTTCCATTTTGAAAATCTGCATCTCTTTCATAATAGGTTATCCCTTTATAATGCTCATCCCAGAGGAAGATTTCCACTGAAATATATTAATAGCAAATTCATAAAATCTTTTATGAAGAGCTTGTTTACAAAATAAATATGAAACTACTCAAAGATTTGAATATCATTCGAACTTAATTTTTAAGGTTTTATGAATCCCAATCTATTGCTTAAATTATCCTTGCCATTAAAAGGGGCCAAACATTTTCAATCAGTAACCTGAGCTAAGCTGCTCTGCCTCCTTTTTCAACAATGATGTTGTTTATTCCAGGATGAAAATTGCATATTCACTCCATATCATGTAGCTGATTCAGAAATTAGTTTGGACACTAAATGATTTGCCGTAGTAGCAATAAATAATATTTACATGTAAGACCTGGATTACTGCCAGGCCATTAGTGAGGTTTAAATCATGCCACCAAGTCCTTGTGAAAGGAAAGAAAGAGTTTGTTATCAGGCTGTCAGATTTCGGTTGTGCCTAAGTCTGCTTATACTGCAAGATGGAGCAAAACAGGCTGACTGACAGTAGCCTGACTTCAACTCTTCTACAACATTTGAGGTTTTTTTGTTTCATCTCACTACAACTGATGAAAATACATACACATGCTACACTGTCTACTGTAATTTTATCAGATGTTCTTGTAAGAGGAATTCAAATGAGTTGTCTTTCTCCCTTTTGTTGGGGACCAGTCTTAATATTCCCACTCTTTCTCTGTTACGCAGTTGGTATTTGCAACCCCACTAAAGCATTGAAAGTGTGACTGCCATACCATTCCTGATTGCCTTAAGAGTTAGGCACACTCACCATTTAATCCCTGATCAGTGGTTGAGAGTTTGAACCCGACCCACGCTAAGTTGGTGACCTCATTTGGCCAAAATCAAATGATAAAATTAATAACACTGTCTCTGGACTATTGAGGGAAAAGTAAGAATCAGCAAGGATTCCTATTCTTGATACTTATTCAATGAGCCCTTCTGGTAAGTATATATGTGTGGACATTGGTTAAAATTTGACTGAGCTGTGCCTAACTTTGTGGTAGTGAGATCTACATCGTGCTGCCAAGGCCATGTGAAGGGATGGAGAAGTTTCAGACAGTAGTCTAACATATCTTAGTTATAGCCAAGACTTTTCTTCATGATTCCACCCGAAATCCAGAGATTTGTCAATAAAATCAAGGTAAATTGTATATGAAGGACTCACAATGTAACCTTGCCTTGAATTTGAAGTAGTTTACTGCTGCTTCTCCTGAATAAGAAGGTTTTTGATGTTCCATTCATCTTTGTTCTGTGTGTAAACAAAAACAATGACATGTGGGGATCAGAAATATGACAAGTTTCCCTGCCTTCCATTACTGCCATCATTACTCCAAGAATCTCACTTGAGGGGAGGTGACAGTAATCCCTAGGCAGTGATGGAGAGTCCATATCCTTCTTTTAAAGGAAGAGAACTCAATAGATTCCCAAACACTGATCTTTTCTAGGCCTCAGGTCAATCCTTCTGGGATCCCTTCCTGCATTCATTAACAGTCCAGATCCCAGAAACTAGTCAGGAATAGGAGAGAAAGTAGAAACTTTTGCACTGACTCTCCTCTGGCAGGAGAATAGCTGTCATTGCGTTAGCTGATCTTAGACTAAAGAAATATACACCAACAAACAGTCAAAATTTCAGAAGAAGAGAAAGAGAACACAATTGAAGAGATGTTACACATAAGTGGCTTTCATGACTAGAGTCTTGTAGGCACAGTGAAATGATTTTTAAATCTTATTTAGTGTTACATTAGATCTGGATAACTTAAATAATAACTTGTTGTCCACTGAAGTTCAAGCTTGTCAATTTCACAAACCCTTAGTCTTGGTACCATAACTAATCCAGAGGAGATGACGCAGCTCAGGAAGGTTACCTTCCTCCAAGTACCCTGTTTAATTTCAAACAGCTTTAGCTATGTTATAAACATCCCAGTTATTTGAAATGTCTAGGATTTTCTGTCTCCAGAATGTGTATTTCCCAGGTTAAGGAATACAATAGGGTTAATTTCCGTTGTAACAGAAAAAACTTAAATGATTTAATAATTTTACAATTTGACTCATTGAAATTAACAAGCAATGCACTTTAAGTGGATAAGTATACCGATATGCTAAAATCAGTTAAAGATATAATAAATCTATTAGACTTCTGTGGAATGTTATTTATGACTATTCGAAAATATCTAAGAATATTTAGGATTAACTAAGCATAGCTAAGAATGGAATATGTAAAAATAGAACATCCAATAACATTTAAAGTCTTACCATATGGATTTGAGTGGATAAGGCATATTTTCCCAGTTAGAGAAAATAATCTTTGAAAGTATTATCTGAAGGATCCTGATACTTCTGAAATTTGAGTGGCTGGAATTTGGAAATGTGTGTATTAACTTTCTGTATAAGTTCCTCCCACTTTCATGTGATGCTGTATTATTTAACATTATTTCTTAATTATTTGGCAATGATTCCTTTATGAAGTTGTGAGCTGTATGTAGTCAATTATTTTGTGGTGTTTTATACTCATAAGCATTTTCCTTTCATTTCTCCCTTATTCTTTCATACTTAAAATGACCCTTTGTTATAAGTTTCTCAGCAAAGATGTTCATTTTGTCTTTGCATGTTTTCTTATTCTCTTTCTAATAGTATTCACATGATAAAGATCTTTACCATTTCTTCGTAGTTGGATGATTCCAAATATTTCTCCTGCAATTAACATCTTGTTATCATGCACCGGTGTAATGTTGCCATGTTCCTTTCCAGGTCTTCCTTTCCATCACAGGGGTGGCATGGTGGCTCAGTGGTTAGCATTACTGCCTCACAGTACCAGGGACCTGGGTTCGATTGGCTGATTGTCTGTGAGGAGTTTTCTCATTTTCTCCGTGTCTGCATGGGTTTCCCCTGGGTGCTTGGGTTTCCTCCCACAGTCCAAAGGTGTTCAGATGAGTTGGATTGGCCATGTTAAATTTGCCCCTATTGTCCAGGGATGTGTAGGCTAGGTGGGTTAGCCATGGTAAATGTGGGGTTATGGGGATTGGGTGGGGAGTCTGAGTCTGGGTGGGAAACTCTTTGGAGAGTTGGTGCAGACTTGATGGGCCTAATGGCCTCTTTTTGCACTGCAGGGATTCTATTATTTGTACTTTTTTTCTGTCATCTGTGTTGAGTACCAATCTATTAATTTAATTGATATCATATATGTGTTATCTTCATGTCCCCTTCTATGCATATCCTAACTGCAGAGCGGGCCTTTCTGGCTTTATCTTCTAGCTGCACTAGTATCTTTAATGGTTAACTCCTAAGTGATTTTTTTTTGATATCCATGTTTGCCCTACCTAACTGTTACAATGATTTCTTGAACAAACCTATAATTCGAACCAGTCATTGTTACCATCCTGCACTCTCTAATCCAATAGGCCCTTAAAATAACTCGGTCTGATATTTCACAACACCTGATACAATGGTATTTCATTGGTTTGTTGCTCTTTTGTCTACAACATCCTTTCCTGTTAGTATGCAGAACAGAACCTGAGCCTACAAGGTGCAGGGCTGGATGAACACAGCAGGCCAAGCAGCATCATAGGAGCAGAGAGGCTGACGTTTCGGGCCTAGACCCTTCATCAGAAAAGGGGGAGGGGAAGGGG
>NC_063345.1:51369989-51429691 GCF_021869965.1 Rhincodon typus
GAAACGTCAGCCTCTCTGCTCCTATGATGCTGCTTGGCCTGCTGTGTTCATCCAGCCCTGCACCTGGTTGTCTCGGATTCTCCAGCATCTGCAGTTCCTACTATCTCTACAAGACAGGTGAAGTGACTCCCAAGAAGTTAGCAAACACTTATCAATTGGTGAAGGCATGTTGAGGGAGCAAACTATTATTTGGCCATGGCTAGAGCTATTTGCTTTCTCTGATCAAAAGTTGCACAGCCTATCAATTTTAATTGAATAACTCTGTCAGGTAACTTCATAAAAGTCTCGCAGTTCTGGCAGCATCAGTGAAGACAAAATCACAGGTAATGTTTTGGGTCCAGTGACCCTTCCTCAGAACTGATTGTAGCTAAGAAAACATCAGTTTAAATGCAGGAGATAGGGAGGAGGAGGGGGTAGGTAAATGAAAGGATAAAGGATAGCGCCCAAAGAGAAAGAAGAGCAGTTGGATATACAAAGGAGTTGATAACGATCTGACTAGGACGGTGAATAGCTGCTAATGAAGACTATTAGTAACTAATAACAAATAGTATATAATGGCAGGCTATGTAATAACAAGGCCTGGTATGTGGAGTAGGGGCCTAGGACATGGGAGAGTTTAGGCCCAAAAATTATTGAGCTCAATATTGAGTCTGGAGGGCTGCAGAATCCCCAAGCATAAATGAGGTGTTGTTCTTCCAGCTTGCACTGAGTTTTTCTGGAACACTGCAGCAAGTCTGAGACAGAGATAATGGCCAGGGTACAGGGTGGTGTGTTAAAGTGGCAGGCTACAGGGTCTTTTTTTGTGAGCAGAATGTCGATGTACTGTGAAGTGATCATCCAGTCTATGCTTCATTTCCCCAATGTAGAGGAGACCACATTGTGAGCAGCGAATGCAGTAGACTAGATTTTGGGAAGTGCAGCTGAAGTTTTGCGTCACCTGGAAGGTATGTTTGAGCCTTTGGACACTGGGGAGGGAGGAGGTAAATGGGCTGGTGTTGCACCTTCGGCGGTTGTAGGGGAAGGTGCCGTGATACTGTTGGGAGGTGTTGGGGTTGAAGGAAGTGTAAACCAGGGTGTCCTGTAAGGCATCAGAGGAGTCATGGGTGTACATGGGCAGGGATTGGACCGGGGAGAGAAGACTGAGTCAAAGTAGGAAGTGATAAGTTCTGTGGGGCAGGAGGAAGCTGAAACAATGGTCTGCCTGGACAGTCCTGTTTCTGGATTTTTGGGAGGAGGTAGAAGTGAGCAGTGCAGGGCTGAGGGAATATCAGCTTTAACACACCAGCCTATTCTCTGGCCAACATCTCTGTCTAAGGCTTGCTACAGTGTTCTAGTGAAACTCAGCACAAACTGGAAGAACAACGCCTCATTTTCCGCTTGAGGCCCCTGCAGCGCTCCAGACTCAGCAGTTGTAAATTGGGAGAGGGGAGCGTGCAGCGGGACCTGGGTGTCCTTGTGTACCAGTCGCTGAAGATAAGCATGCAAGTACAGCAGGCGGTAAGGAAGGCAAATGGTATGTTGACCTTCATTGCGGGAGGCTTTCAGCACATAAGCAGGGATGTGTTGTTGCAGTTATACAGGGCCTTTCTGAGGAAGGATGCTCTTGCTCTCTCTCTCTCGAGAGTGTACAGAAGGTTTACCAGGCTGATTCTGGGGATGGCGGGTCTGACGTATGTGGAAAGATTGACTAGGTTATGATTGTTTTCTCTGGAGTTCAGATGAATGAGGGGGAATCTCATAGAGACTTATAAAATTCTAACAGGACTGGACATGGTAGATACAGGGAGGATGTTCCCGATGGTGGGTGTGTCCAGAACCAGGAGTCACAGTCTGAGGATTCAGGGTAGACCATTTAGGACGGAGATGAGGAGACATTTCTTTACCCAAAGAGTGGTGAGCCTGTGGGATTCATTACCGCAGGAAGTAGTTGATGCCAAAATATTGAATGTATTCAAGAGGCGACTAGATATAGCACTTGGGGTGAATGGGATCAAAGGTTATGGGGTGAAAGCAGGATTAGGCTATCAATTTGGACAATCAGCCATGATCATGGAGAATGGCGGAGCAGGTTCAAAGGGCCGAATGGCCTCCTCCTGCTTCAATCTCCTGTGTTTCTATGTTTCAATATCGAGTTCAATAATGTTAGGGCCTAAACTCTCCCATATCCTACGCCCCTACCCACACACCTTGTTATCACATAGCCTGCCATTACACACTACCTATTGTTTGTCACTAACATTTCCCATTAACAGCTATTCACCCTCCTAGCAAGATCATTATCAACTCCTTTGTCTATCCAACTGCTCTTCTCTCTCTTTTTGGGCTTTATCCTTTATCCTATCATTTGAACCCTACCACATTCCCCTCCCTATCTTCTGCATATAAACCGTTTTCCTAGCTCCCATCAATTTTGAGGAAGGATCACCGGACTGAAATGTTAACTCTGATTTTTTTCTTCACAGGTGCTGCCAGACCTGCTGAGGTTTTCCAGCAACTTCTGTTTTTGTTCCAGATTTACTGCATCCACTGTTCTTTTGGTTTTTGTAAGAGTCTACTCTGCTAAACAGCCCTGGAAAGTTTCACAGCTCATGGGATATACATCTGCTTCCTGTTATATATAGGATCTTTGATTAGAATGACTTCTCAAAGTATTTATGTAAGGGGATAAAGTACAGAAGCAAGAAATGTACATGAAACCTATATAATGCAATGGTTTATGGAGTCCGAGAGTCATAGAGTTCTACAGCATGGAAACAGACCGTTCGGTCCAACTCATCCGTACCAGTCAGATGTCCTAAAATCATCTTGTCCCATTTTCCAGCATTTAGCCCATATCCCTCTAAACCCATTCATATACCCATCCAGATGCCTTTTAAGTGTTGTAATTGTACCAGCCTCCATCACTTCATCTGGCAGCTCATTCCATACATGCACCACCTTCTGCGTGAAAAAGTTGCCCCTTAGGTCCATTTTAAACCTTTTCCCTTTCACCTTAAACCTATGCCCTCTAGTTTTGAACTCCCCTAACCTGGGACAGAGACCTTGGCTATTCACCCTATTCATGTCCCTCATGATTTTATAAACCTGCATAAGGTCACCCCTCAACCTTTGGGTTTGACCTCAACTGGCACCTAGTTTTGTTGTAACTCTTGTTCTTGAAGAAGTGACAGTTGAAATGAGATTTTGTAGAGACATTTAAAGTTATGAGGGTTCTCCTAAAGCAGGGGAGCAGGGGATTGAAAACCACACAGAACATATTTAAGATAGTTGATGAAAGAAGCAATGATATCATGAAGAATATTGTTTTAATACGGTGATTGAGTAGGACCTGGAATGCATAATGAGGCTTGGATATGAGTTCAGAACTCCATTAGTCTGTTGATACACCTGAGCCTCAGAAGAAATATTACCTGATTGTCTGCAATGGCTTACTGGTCCCTTCTGTCACTTTCATGACATTTATTTCTATCGGTTAAGAGTTTAAGATTAAGCTGAATGATAAGAGGTTTCAAATGCTCACATTTATTGTTATTGATACTTTGAACTGTCTGGATGATTGTGAATTTTATTGGCTTGAACACTTGAAGTATTAAGTAATGAATTACTTTTTACATTTGTTTTACTCATGCTATTGTCTTTTTTGAATTAATTGCCTCTATAAAGCATATCATGGGTAAATGGGCATGGAAGTGCCAAAGCTTGGCATTGGGCATGAGGGGACATGGGAGATATAGAAAACCTTCTGAACTTTTTTTCCAGAAGTTCCTCTCATGCAGTCTATGCTTCATAGCACTTCAGTCTGATTTACAATACCTTTGAGGTGCCTTGAATCATGGGGCCTCTAAAATGTCAAGGACTAGACAATGCCTAGTGGAGCAAGCCAGGTCAGAAGTGCCAGCTGTGTGCTTGTAATCTGAGTTAATGTGATCCCTCAAAAGGCACAATTGAAAATTGGAAAGCTTCAGAACAGATTTGGAATCCCTGGAATCAAGACCTGCTCATGTTTGTTTTAAAGGGCTTCTGAGTTATCCTGGTTTGGCAAATGTCTAGACCACTGAGTGGGAAATGTTGCACTGACAGTAACCTTCCCCAAGTTAGCCAAAGAGTAGCTGGAAGGAAGTAAAGGAGGCAAGTAAATTCTCTCAAAGCTGAAAGCTCTGCCCTCTGCAATTGGATCCTCAGCTTCCTAATCCATTGACCACAAACAGTGAAAATGGAAAACTGCATCTCCCCCATGATAACCTTTAACACTGGAGCTCCCCCAAACGATGCGTTCTCAGCCTCCTGTACACTCCCTGAACACCCATGACTATGTCGCCAAATTCTGAACGATTGTCAACTACAAGTTTGCCATCGACACCACCATAGGACGGATATCAAACAACTATGAGTCAGAATACAAAAAGGAGATAGTGGGCTTGATGTCATTGGTGCAATGATAACAAGCTGTGTCTCAATGTCAGAAAAACAAAAGAACTGATCATTGGCTTCAGGAAGAAAGCAGGAGAACATGCCCCCATCGACATCAACAGAGCGGAAGTTTAGAGGGTTGACAGCATCAAGTTCCTAGGAGTGATGATAAGTGACAACCTGTTCTGGACTTCCCACATAGGTGCGACAGCCAAGAGGGCACAACAACACCTCTCCTACCTCAGGAGGCTTAGGAAATTCAACATGCCCAAAAGGACCCTCGCCAACTTTTACAGATGCACCATTGAAAGCATTCTATCTGGGTCCATAATGGCCTGGTATGGCAACTGCTCTGCCCAGAACTGTGAGAAACTACAGAAGGTGGTGTGCATAGCACAGACCATCACGGAAGCCAACCTTCTATCCATCGACTCCATTTACACTTCCCCATTGCCACAGAAAGACCGGCAACATCATCAAAGACCCCTCCTATCCCGATAATGCTCTCCTACAACCTCGTCCATTGGGCAGAGGATACAGAAACGTGGACATAGGCACCAGCAAGTTCAAGAACAGCTTCTTCCCAGTCATTATTAAACTGATGAATGGACTCTAACTTCAAATAATGTTGATCTTGCTTCACACACCTCCTATGCAGTGTAAGTTGTATCAAAAACAAAGTTGCTGGTAAAACTCAGCAGGTCTGGCAGCATCTGTGAAGAAAAAAAACAGAATAAACGTTTCAGGTCCGGTGACCCTTCCTCAGAACTGGAAGGGTCACCGGACCTGAAACATTAACTCTGTTTTTTTTTTTCTTCACAGATGCTGCCAGACCTGCTGAGTTTTACCAGCAACTTCTGTTTATGTTCCTGACTGACAGCATCCACAGTTCTTTCGGTTTTTATAGTGTAAGTTGTGTGCCTCACACTGTCTAAGCACCCTATGACCTGTATGTGCTTGCTTGCTATGATCTGCCTGTACTGTTCACAAACAAAACTTTTCACTGTACTTAGGTACACGTGACTGCAATAAATCAAATCAAGAGGAGAAATTGAAGGATGTCACACAGAGTATGTGCCTGCAGTTCAGGTAAAATAGAGAGCACTTTCACCTTGAAGAGACCAATTACAGACTTTCAAAAGGTTTAATTTTTTTTAAAAAATGACCACCATAGTTATGCCGCCATTGTAAAGGAGACAGTACACTGCTGAGGATCCTGCGCTGTAGCTACGATCAGACAAGTGAGAAGAACCTCAAAGCCAATCTGGACTGTCGACCACATGGTCTGTCACACGATGACTAGCTTTGCCCTGGTACTTTTCTTCCCAACCCCCAGGAAAATAGCCCAGAGGCAAGTTGGTGCTGGCAAACTGACACACCGACGGGTGGTGCAAATAGTAGCACTCGTCTGCCAGTGTGCTCACCCTCTCTCCCCCACCGAATGGGCTGGAAATTAAGCATTGTATTACTGGGCTAGGAATTCAGAAATCTTCCCTAATGATCTGAAGACATGGATTTAGCTACCATCATAACAATTGAGGAAGTTAAATTCAAGTAATTAAATTCATTTTGAACAAAAAACCCATGTAGAGTCATAGAATCTAAGAGTTTTACAATCTGGAAGGAGATCGTTTGGCCCATTGTAGCTGTACCAGCTCCCAAAAATCCAACCCAGCTAGACCATTCTCCAGCCATGTAATCATAATCATGAAAATGCTGGATTACGGTAAAAAAAACTGATCTTCTTCACTCCTCCAGAAAACCTGCTGACCTTGCCTGTTCTGTCCTGCTTCTAAATCCAGACACATGACTACGTAGCTCTCTTATAACTGTCTTCTGAAATAATCCAGCAAGTCTTTTCAAAACAACAGCCCCTACTAACTTGAAGGACAAGGTCAATCGATTCCTGGGAACGCAAGTCACAACATCCTAACTTGGGACAGTATTGTCACTACTGCTGTGGGGTGAAAATTCTGGGACACCCTCCCTAAGATTATTGTGGGAAGCCCTACACCTCAAGGACTGGAGAGGTTCAAGAAGGCAGATCACCACCACTTTCCTTCCTAAGGCCAATTAACAATGGGCAATGAACCGAGAGCGTGATGCCCACATTCCATGAATAACTTTTGTTTTAAAAGTTACTCAGTTACACAGAAAAAAGGTAGAACACCACTACCTTAATCAATTTAAAAAAAAAAGTGTGTTTTGTGTTATAGGAAAGAGAGACACATTGTGATTGAGCTTTCTCTATAAAGTAAGCAAGTTCTTTTGAGCACAGAATATATTTGATCTGTTTGTCTGCCATCCAATTCTTTCAATGTGTCTGCACAGTGCTTCTCTATTAGGTGGGGTTTTCCTTACTCTGCAAAAGATGATGTCAACACCAGTGACAGCAACATTGAGTTAGTATTGGGATGTCCTGCTGTTGATTTGAAGTCTACTGGGAATACATGCATATCAGTGTTGGCACAACTTTCCAACTTACACAGCCGCATTGCAAGTCTCCAGGAGCAGACCTTCACAAGATTAAAGCTTATACATTCTAATAAATTTCACTGGTTGTTAATAGAAAATAAGGCACTAATTTGTGAAGAGGTACTTCGCTTAGTGAACCCCGAAACGTGTCCTGGTGCGGCTTGTGCAGTGAAAGCCCTCTTCTTTAACATTGCAGGATGGATCCCGAGACAGTTATAAAACAATTACATGCAGTTATTTAATAATCATGATCCTTCCTTTTATTTTCTGCCTCGGGCTCATGTGAAAATCAATGCGAAAATTTCCTGTGGCAGTTATTGGCTGTGTGGCAGCAGTATAGCCCTGTAATAAATATATTAGAATACTGACCATCAAAGCTGTTATTTACCTTGCAATAACATTACAGCATGTATGTAGTATTTGGTTTTGTTTACTGCGCTGCAAGGATAGGCACAGTTTAAAAAAAAATTGATCAGTACCTTGATGAGCAGAAAACATTGTATGCAGTTGCCAAGGTAATGTCAATCAGCATTAACAAATAGCAGTTTTACTCTTTCGTTCAGTCTGCCTTACGCTTTAAAACGATTGAATAGAACTTTATCTCAGTCAGCCCTTGAACTTGAACTTAACTGATCACACCAACACGTTGAAACCCAAAGAGCCCAATCTCAGAAAAAAAAACTTTTATCAAAAAAATGGTTTGTACAAAACATTTTTAAAAAATTTTGGTCAAGCGCAGTTTTGCTTTCATCAGCTGAACTGTGGTCCCTATGTGTATCCAAGCAACAGAGGAGCCCTGAATTCTGACATTACTTAATCACTTTCAGAACCCTGCTGCCTTCACGAGCAAGCCACACGTAACAAAACTCTCTTGTGGAATAATTATAGTGAATGGAGAGGCTCAGAATAACAACAGGGTCCAGTGGGTCCTGGCACTGTATAGCCAGGTTTTAACAATTTGTTATTGCCATTAACTCACTAAGCACAGAGGAGTTTAGTTAATATTAATCCTCTAAAATGCAAAACAATAAATGTCGTGAAATGAAAAGGGGCTGTTGATCTCCATTGTGCCAAATGATGGTTCTACAAACAAAGAAGCTGTATGTAAGAGTAGAGACTTATCATGACATTACTGGCCATGATTTTTTTGAAAGAATTGTTTTTGTTGAACATCATTCAAATGATTTATCTGACTCTTATGGGATAAAGTCAACACATTAACATGTGCTACAAATAGATAAAAAGAAAGCAACATATATTTAGAAGCTGATCTACGAGGGTCCAACAAAACCTGGTAAAGCGAGGGGGTAGCTGGAAAACAGCTTGGGATTAAGCTGGCAGATAACCTAATTAAACACCAGATCAAATAACTGAGACCACTAATATATGAAAGAGAAAGTCAGCAATCGTGGTTCCATTCTGTTAGCCTGAAAGATCACCACACATCTAAGCTATCTTGTGTCTGTTGAAGATTGGATAAGGTTTTATCAATGAGAAGCAGGCTGCTCTGTGTAAAGCAGCTCCTTATCTTGTCCATTCTGCTCACTAATGATGAAAACCAGGAGCTTGCCGCATGTGGCTTATTGAAAGTTGGTGTCAAAAGGTTTCTAAAGTTAATAGATTTAAAATGACTGTGTCCTATCAATATTGAAAAGGTGACATTCTCTTCAGAAAGGCATTACTTTTGGAGAATCAATTAGTAAAGGAGACGCCAGCCAAACAAAGTACATGGGACATTTACATTTTTGTTATTAGCTACTTTATATTGTGCTTTAAACAAATATTACTATCTGCCCATTTAGACTCTGACCTTGGAATAGCTTATGCAGTAGGTGTCTGCATATATGCTCTCTGAGGCTACTTGTTCCTTATTCTCAAGTTAGATTTTACTGTTTGTGCAACTGTAACACTCCTTTATTTATATCTGTGCATACTAGGTTGCCAAATACATCTCGCCAGACACCCATTCTAGACTGAGGTTTCGGGCCTAGACCCTTCTGATGAAGGGTCTAGGCCCGAAACGTCAGCTTTTCTGCTCCTATGATGCTGCTTGGCCTGCTGTGTTCATCCAGCTCTGCACCTTGTTGTCTCGGATTCTCCAGCATCTACAGTTTCTACTATCTCTCTCACCCATTCTAGACTGGTGTTTTTTCTCTTATCGAAGAATCATGTGGTCAGTTATGATTTACATGAAACTCCATTGGTTATGGGGCAATTCCATGCCTTTCTCCCGACTATCTCCAAATTCCTTTATTTAATAAACTCTTTTGAGTGTTTCAGTTTCACTTTGTTCTTTGGTTGCTCTGCACTTACTCTTGTGCATGAATCTTTTTAGCCATTTGATTGGTTTTCAGGACTTGAGATTAGCTGTCACTAATTGGTGAATTCCCAAGTTACTTTCAACTGATTTATAGGAACTTGAGGCATGCGAACTTTTACCAAACCTGCTGTGATCTCACTGTCTGCTTTCAAACGGTCTCAATTGATTTTAACAAGTTTTCTTTGATTAACTGTTCTGTTCAATTCAAGCTGTATTTTCCAATTCTGCAGTATCCCTGCAATTAAAAAGTATTAACATAATTAGCAAATATTGATGCAATTAGAATTATTGCTGTATTGCACCCATCCAGCTTCTGCTTAACAAACACTGCCCTGAGCTCGTTACCAGTCCGATAATTATTTTCTTACGAATGAAGTAAGTGAAATGCCATGATAGACAACTTGAAAGCATCAAATTTAGTGATCTAGGACATGTACCCTTCTTTCATTTTGTTTTTATTGCTGATTTGAGAAAGGGAAAATTGTGGACTTCAAATGTAAGTATAAAGAAAGTAACTGAAGAAAGGAAATATTAAGCATTTATAATGCTTATAAAATGAGAAAAAAGAAGTATTTATGTTTTTTTTTATATAGAATCCCTACAGTGTGGAAACAGGCTATTCAGCCCAACAAGTCCACACTGCCCCTCCAAAGAACATCCCACCCTTGACTCATTCCCCAATCCCTGCATTTCCCCATGTTTAACCCAAACATCCCTGGACACTATGGCCAATCCACCTAACCTGCACATCTTTGGAAGGAAACTGGAGCACCTGGATGAAACTCTCAAAGACACAGGGAAATTGTGCAAACTCTACACAGACAGTCATCCAAGGGTGGGATTGAACCTGGGTCCCTGGTGCTGTGAGGCAGCAGTGCTAACCACTGAGCCACCATGGCACCCAATAGTCTTTGTATGCTAAAATAATGGAGTGGAAGAGTACGTGGGAAGTGAATGAATGCAAATCTCAGGGTAATATTTTGAAGTATACCTAACTGTAGTCCTATCATGAGTATAGCATGGTTCAAAGTGATGGTATTGCTGATTATAAATGGCAGCCAGTGCACCAGAGTGAATGGTTCCAGGCACATAAGGCAGACAACCAAACCATGTTACGAAGAATATTAACTTTTGGACTATTATAATAACATAGCCTTCAAATTTAAAGAGTACTAACATTCAAACTTGTGGTGGTAATTTCATTTGGCAAACTGCAGGGCTAGATTGACAGAAAACCAATTACAAAAAACTAAAAGTAGAACACACATCAACCCTGGCTCTGTTGTTGCTATCAATATAAACCTACAGCAAACTGGTTACCAAATGCAGATCAAATGAGATTAGAGACATGGATTTTGGTGGGTTTAGTTTTGATTTCAGAGCGTTTTTATATGATCAAAGTGGAAACTTGTTTTTTGAAAAAACAGTTTCAATCACTTCATATTAATTTGATTTCATACTTGATAAGACTGTCATTTTCTTGGGCAAATTGAGGGTAATTATCTCCATGATTGACTTTCTGTTTATGAAGCCCTGCAGTAGCTGAATGGAATTACCACCATGTGTTTGAATATTAGCATAGCGCTCTTCGTAGTCCAGAAAATCCAATTACCACTGTTGTTACTAAAATATGGAAATGATTGCAGGCATAATTCCAATTATTTTTAAGCCTCCATGACACAGAATTTTTATTGCAAATAATTTACTGGTATTACTTGTTAATATTGTCCATACTATCATGCATTTTTGTGTAAAATAGAATTGCTCTAAAATTACATAACTGCACAGATTCTCAAATGCCTATTAAAAATGTTAACTTTGTACTTTTTTTAATATAGTGAGAATATTACAAGTGCAATAATATTTCAATCTATTAGATTGTTTGAATTTGACAACAAACAAGTAATGGAGTGGACTGATTTCAGAAGAATTTTCACATGATATCAATGTACAAGGGACATTCAATCACAAACATAAAAGATACTTTACCAAGCACAAAAATCAAGCTCTGATTGACTTTAAACCTTTTCAGTTTCTGCAAGGAATAATCTGAACTATACTGCTTGAAGGGTTGGATATGATGATAAATAAACATCATAATCCTCAGAACACTGAGCATAATTCATCAGATAGCATTCTTATCTTTGAGTTTAAAGGTTATGGGTTTCTGTCCATCCAGACACTTGAGCATACAACCTGTGCTAGCACTACAGAGCAGTACCAATAGATTTTCACACTAATGGGAACATTGTTTTTCAGATAATATATTAAACCAAGATCCAGTCTGAACTTTCAGGTGGCTATGAAAGATCCCATGATACAATTTGAGGATGCCTGAAGGAGTTCTGCATGATGTTCTGGTCAATATTTGTCTCTCAACCAACTAGAATGGATTCATGGTTTTTATTTAGCTGCTGCTCTGTGAAGCTTGTCAAGTGTACATTTACTTTGCATTTCCCATAATAGAGTGGTAACTCAAGAAAGGAAATAGTAAGCATTTATAATGCTTAAAAAATGAGAAAAAAGAAATATTTATTGGCCATTATATTCTAAAATAATGGAGTGGAAGAGCATGTGGGAAGCGATGTCTTTGAATGAATGCAAATCTCAGGGGTAATATTTTGAATTATACCTAAATGTAGTCCTATCATGAGGATAGCATGGTTCGAAGTGATGGCATACCTGATTATAAATGCCAGCTAGTGCACCAGAGTGAATGGTTCCAGGCACAAAATGCAGACAACCAAATCATAATTTAAAAACAAGAGATTTATGGTGCCGTGGTAGCACCTTTCCACTGGGTCAGAAGGTCTGTGTTCAAATCTGCCATGGAAGTTGTACAATAATGTGACCAAAGACCTATTTTTAAATCAATCAGTAAATCCTCTAATATGCTTATGCCAAATGGCAAGAATGGGAAAGTTTACTGCTCAGCCAGAAACATCTGGTAGCTGTAGTGTAATAGCTTCCCCATGTTAAAAGACTTCTTGAATAGTTTATTGAGACAAAAAAGCATCAGGCCTGTTTTGAGAACTACCACCCACACATTTGAAATTTTGCATCATTGCCATAAAGCACTTAGGTTGCTCCAAAGGTCACAAAATATGCGACAAAATGCAAATTGCCTCCTTACGAGGAAATCTGCCAATAACATCATATGTCTCGTGGCTGCAACATACAAAATGAAGCATATTTAAATTGACTTTTAGCTCCCATTCATATGATCCAGATTCTTGGTAAAAGAAGTAGTTCATTGTGATAGGTTTAGTATATCTGGTCAAAATTTAAAACTGAATTTCAGCTTTTTACAGTCATTTTAGTCTCTCGCATGGTGCATGATTACAACGTGGACTTCCTCCATAGCTTTCAATGGACAAGGAGCATCTCCATCAGAGATCAATTCATAATTATTAAAAAAAAAACCTTTGCACCCAGCTTTTTTGTAAAGCAGTGTTGCGTTGATTATAAAGAAATGTGCAATGGATTTTCTATGGTGATTTACAGCTAAGATAACAAAGTGTTTCTTTTCTATGGAGATACTGACAGTTTCTGATTGACTAGACAGATACCCACAGTGTTTATTGACTATGGATGTACTAGCAGCCTTGAACTGCAAAAATTCTGCCAGAGTTTATTGACTATGAAGACAGCGTTGATTACCTTGTTAAGGTTGAATTAGATGGATTAGATAAATATGCATTTTTTACTTGTGTTCAAACATCTGGGACTATGTGTGTACTAATGCTCTGAACATCTACTTATGATTACTGAGGAGGACAATGAAGCCATTAGTTTACTGACTGTGAAGGTACTAGATCTGTATATCGACTGTGACAATACTTGTGAACAGAAATGAAATGATGATAGGTAAAATGTCTGTTTCTGCGCAGTATGACTCTAACTCCACACTGATTTAATTCTTTTCCCCTTCCAAAACTCCTTACTATTGCTTTTATATTTTTAAATAGAAAGGAATTAATTCTAACTGTATAAATATTGTTATATTTTGAACTATTTGGCTCTAGGTACAAATCACTAGTGCTTGAGTTAGTTTGTTACCTCTTTTCTATATTGATTCTAAGGACCTATCCAATAATTAATGGGAGAGGATAAACTACACCAGTCTTAATGAAAAGATAACCTACCTTATGTAACAAGATGCATTTATTGTGTTGTTGCTTTTGGGCTCTCGTGGTGCAGTTTCCCTACCTGAGTCTGGGTTGAAGTCCCACCTGCTCCAGAAGTTTGTCATTAACATCTCTGAACAGGTGGATTAGAAAATAACTATTGTGTGATAAAGAAAAACAAATATATATATATATAAATATATATATGCATAATGATGATAATCAGGAGGTAGATATGCTCCCTTGTTTCCATTGGGTCTTCTTGCAAGACTAACTCAATTCTTCACCCAAACATTATGTGACATCATCAGATTAGGCGGAACTAATGCAATTTTAACATTAGCTTTTTCAGAACATTGTTGATGTACGATATAATAAATAAGAGATAATATCTTTATATCCAAGGCCATAAGACCATAAAATATAGGAGCATAAGTAGGCCATTCAACCCATTGAGACTGTTCTGCCATTCAATTAGATCATGGCTGATCTGATATTGCTTAACTCCGCTTTTCTGCCTTTCTCCATAACCTTTAACTCCCTTGCTGATTAAAAATCACTGCCTGGAATATATTTAGCCTCTACAGCCCTATGCAGTAAAGGATTCGACAGATTCATTATCCTCTGAGAGAAGAAATGTCTCCTCATCTCTGTCCTAACTGTGCGACTCCTTACTTTGAGATTATGTCCTTTGTTCGCAACAATGGGAAATAACCTCTCTTCATTTACTCTGTCAAATACCCAAAGAATCTTGTATGTTTCAATAAGATTACTTCTCATTCTTCTAAACTCCAATGGATACATGTCCTCTGAATATCAACTAGTTTGCTCATTGCTGGTGCTGCTAAGAACTATCACCTGAGGATTACATCCCCAGACTGTGGCTATAATATGAGGTTGGAGAAAGCTGCTGAGGCACTCTTGGTGTACATTCTCTGCCCTTAACAACCTCAGTGCTTCTTCCAAATGGAGTTTAACCAGGAGGGGTAATGATTTATCAGCCAATGGATGATGCTACATGGTGATCAGCAGAAGATTTCCTTGCCTGTGTTAGACCTGATGTCATGAGATTTCATATGGTCCAGAGTTAATGTTAAGGATTCCCAGAGAAAGTCTATCCTGACTTTATGTCACTGTGCTGCCACTCTGCTGCATCTGTCCTGTCAGTGAGATAGCACATGGAATGACGGTGATGCTTTCTGGCACCTTGTGTGCAAGCTGTGATTCTGTGAGTAAGATTACCTCAGTATGTTGCTTCACAGGTCTGTGATACAGTTCTCCTAATTTGGTACCAGCCGCCAGATGTCAGTGAGCAGGACTTTGTATGGTCAACAGGATAAGTTTCTGGTACAGTAGACAATGCCAGGTTGTCCTTCTGGTTTAATTTCATTTTTGAGATTTTTTAATGGTTTATTCAAATGAGCAGCTTGATAGGCCATTTCAGAGGGCAGTTAAGAGTTAACCACATTGCTGAAGGTCAACAGGCTCATGTAGACCAGATGAGCTAAGGGCTGCAGTTTTCCTTCCCTCAAAGACATTAATGAACCAGATGGGATTTTGTGACAATTGACAGTGGTTTTACAGTCATCATTGGATTTTTAGTTCTAGACTGTTATTGGATTCAAATCCACCATCTGCTGTGGTGGGATTCAGAACCAAATCCCCAGAACATTACCTGGTCTTGGATTACTAATTCATTTGCATTTTCATTATACCATTGGCTACCCCTGTTTGGCAGTTGGTTTTTGAGAGTCTAAGTTCTGCAGATTCATTAAGAGGATTCAATGAGTTTCCTGCTCAACTATGTCTTTTTGACTGGCAATTTATTTCTGGCAATCTGAGAGGGGGAGAGACTTTATTCACTTCCTTTTTATATGTAATTGTTGGACTATGTCGTAGATATTCTCAGTTTCAATGTTCATAGCACAGTCTAACCCAAAACTATTAGAACTCCAGACTAGCCCAACTAGCACTACCCACACACATGCACACACAGGTATACGCACACACACTGGTCCATGTGCACATGTTTATGCACACACATACTTTCATGTACACACACAGACTCTTCCACACCCCAGAGGTGCAGTTGGTTCTCTTGTGTACTCCTGACAGGGAAATTCACAGATATGTCTTTAGCTCGGAATGCTTTCTCCAACCTCACATGCCTACAGTCTGGGGATATATCTCACAGGAGATAGTTCAGGATTTTACATTGTATCTCTTTTTTGAAGTATTTCTCTGAAATTCTTTGACACACTTGAAGAATGACATTCCGTGGCCTTTCTGGAGGCTGTATGTAATCCATGCAGAAATTTTCAAGACATTCAACAAATTGCATTCTCAGCCATCCCTGGCTTACATAATTGATTCTTTTAGAAAAGGGAAACAACATGTCACACTTAAAATTTCATGTATTCATATGTAATCGGAGATGATGATCAGTTATCTTGACATTGTTTTTGTCCATGTGATATCAAAATTATTTCGGCTTAGCAGGAAATTGGAGAGAGTTGTTTGTACAGCTGATGCAATCCATATTCAATAAGTTTTGATCTTGTGCAACTACAAGTGAATGCAAAATACAGTACTGTGAAACGTTCCTATAGGAAGAAAGGTATCTGCCATCTTATTGATTTTACGATGTCTATTTTATCATTAAGATGGCCATGCTAGTTGGGTCCTCAAAGCCAATGCTGTGTCCTGACTATAGATAATAGCCCATATCACTTATAGACATATTTAACATTTAATTATAATTTATTTCTTAATAATAACAGTCAGACAAAGAGTTGACTGCAGATTAGATTTGGTGGCTAACTGGAGAGAGCGAGAGAGAGAGCTGGGAATGTCACACCCAATGAGGTGTCAACGGAGGTTCAAAAAGGGCTTAACAGGGAGAAATGCATTACCAACTGAACCATAACCTCTTGGGAGTTATCTCAGATGATGAACATGATAGGAGAGAAAAAAGAAATCAGCAGGCTTGGCAAGAGACATGTTTTGTTTTCCCATTGTAAGAATACACAAGGAAAGAGGTTAAAACCAAATGCAACCTGGTCTACATGTACTAGTGAAAAAAAAGTGCTAGTAACTGAGATGTTCCTGCCAGTGGGCGGAGATACTCCTGTGTCAGATCGTAGGTTCGAGTGATAGTCTGCCATTGACATTATTCCATTGCCACTTCCTTTTGCTTCATCGTCCTTTCTGTCATTTTATCACTCCTACTCTCCACCTCACCATTTCTTTCCTTTTCTTTGTTCCCCTCTATCCTTTCTGTGCCTCTGTTCTTTTCTTCCTGGAAAAAAAATTGTGTTAAAGCTCTTTTCTTAAAAAAAAAATTCTGACAAAACATCTTGACCTAATGATTAACCCTGTCTCTTCCTCCATAGATACTTGCTGACCTGCTGAGTATGTCCTGCTTTTTTTTTTGTATTTCAGATTTCCAGCATTCACAGTACTATGCTTTAACCTAGCACAGACCCATGTGCATTTCTGTTTGTGTTTTTTTTTGTTATTGGCTAATTTACCCAATTTGAATTCTGTAGACTTGGAGATTTGGAAGAGGCTGCTGTTAGCATTTGTTGCTCATTAGTAGCTAAATCTGCACTGAGAACAGCAAGATCAGAAACAGGATGTGTGCAGATGAATGCAGATCAGAATTTAATGCTTTATATGTTCTTGCAAACACACTAGGTAACTAATGGATCAATAGTTTGGTCATTGTTTAATCTTGTCCCTGTCCCTTTGCTATTTTATTGAGCAATTTCTCACGGTCTCTTTAAGGAATTTAGAGGTTGCAAGATGGCTGCAAGATTCGGAGCTTGTCGGCTTCGCCCGTTCTTCTTCTTTTCTTCTTTCTCTTCTCTTTTTCTTCCTCCCTGCTTTTTTTTTCTTCCACTTCTCTTCCTTCTTTTCCTTTTCCCTTCGAATCCCGGCCTTCAACGATGACTCTTGGCCTCTGATGACCTCTGGTGAGGAGCGACGATCCCCGGCCTCCTGTGAGGATTCACAGCCTGGCGCAGTGCCTCTCGGCATTGCTTGGCAACCCTCCAGCTTCTCGCAACAGCTTCCCGACAATGACGTGACATCCTACTGGTGTGGCGACCTCCCAGCGTTGGCAAAGTGACCTTCTGGCCTCCTGCAGCGATCTCCCAGAAGCATAGTGACCTTCTGGCCTCCTCCTACAGCAACCTCCCAGAGTGGCATGTCACTGGCACGGTGTGGAACACGGGCCTAGCGCTGACTAGAAACTAGGTGCCAGTGTGGTCTGCTATACCAAAATCTCTTCTGTGTAATGCTGGACATTTTATTTCTGTATTGTCTAAATCTTGTAACCAAAGAAGCTGTGCCTAGGTACATTTGTATCTAAGTCAGCACTGTAGTTGGCGACGTATAAACTTTTTGCTATACTCATTAAGTATATGTGACAATAAAGCTATTCTGTTCTATTCAGTTGAAACAGGAATTAGTAGTGGTCTCGTTAATTAGGCCACTCAGCTGCCTGGCACACTGAGGACCCAGCAGCTATAGTTTGCATAATTATGGAGTTTTATTCCTGTTCAAGCTCACTCATTGACAAGACTGCCTGAAACATGCATCAGTTCGGCCTTGGCCATTCAAGGAGCAGCCCAAGATGCTCTTTTCATTATCAATTGTCGGTTGCCTGTTTCTTGAGTGAGAAACTAGCAGCTGACCCTTGGAAACTGTCCCCATTATAATCCTTATTTGAAACATCATGAGCAAGTCACATGTTATATTTGCATGAATATTATGTCTATTGGCTTTGTTGCTAAACAGTCATCCATATCATAGATACTTTTACACGTATGCCTCAAAGTAGTGACTGTAAAGAATAAAATGCTTAGTGGCATTTTCATTTTTGGATCTGACTAATCTAACTAGCTAATTGATTTGTAATCTAAATATCCAATTTTTCACACTACAATCCACTGAAATTTAAATGAAAACTAATGTCTATAACAGAATTAACAGCAGTTAGGAATAAAGGCAGCAATTGCTGAAAAAAGACAGCAAATTAGTTAGTATCCATAAAAGATATTTAACATACCCTTCTATCTCTTGTGCTTTGATGAAACACACTTGATCAAAATGATAGAACCTGCTTTTTGTCTTAGGTGCTTGCTGACCAACTGTTTATTGCGAACATCTTATGGTTTTCTTTCAAAATCAGATGTGCAGCATTAGTCTATCTTTTCCTTATTAAGGTGTATTATCACTGGCCACCACATAATTCAGTACAAACTTGAACCTGGTTAAAATATTCATAAGTCATTCCTGGGCAAGTAAAATAACAAAGTCATTAGAATTTTGCTACCCCAAGTTTTAAATATATTAGCCATCTGTGTTTATAGGGTTTCCAGCAATGAGTTCAAACAAATAATATTGTAAGCACATGAAAAACTATCTTCAAGATACTTCCCCTGATTTCCATGCTTCCAAATGATCTGCCAGTAACAAACTAAAAACCTTATATAATATACAATAAAGCACCGGAACTGGCCTTTCAGCCCACCAAGCCTGCACCAATTCCTACTCCTTATTTAGACCCCCTACTTATTACCCGTGCACAGTTTCTATCCCTTTGTTCGCCTCCCTCCATGTGTCTATCAAGATATGCCTTAAACATTGCTAACGTGCCTGCTTCCACCAGCTCCAATGGCAGTGCATTCCAGGCACCCACCACCCTCTGTGTGACAAACTTTCCCCACACTTCTCCCTTCAACTTTCCTCCTCTCACCTTGAACCTGTGCCCTCTTTTAGTTGACCTTTCCACCTCGGGGAAAAAGCCTCTGACTATCCAGCCTATCAATGCCTCCCATAATTTTGTAGACCTCTATCAGATTGGACCTCAGCCTCCGTCTTTTCAGTGAAAACAATCTGAATTTATCTAGCTTCTCCTTGTAACTTAAACCACCCAGACCAGGCAACATCTGGGTAAAACTTCTCTGCACCCTCTCCAAAGCATCCACGTACTTCTGGTAATGTGGCAGCCAGAGCTGTGCGCAATATTCCAAATGTAGCCCGACTGAAGTTTTGTACAGCTGTAACATAACTTGCTAACTTTATATTTGATGCCTCAGCCAATGAAGGCAAGCATGCTGTATACCTTCTTGACCACACTTGCACAGTCTTCTTTGACTTTTATTCAGGACTTCATGGTGTCTCCCTTGTTTCTGCAGAATAAATGCAGTGTGGCATAACACAATAATTACAGACAGTGAGGCTGGAACCAATTTAAAAGCTATGAATAAATCAACCATTAAAAGCAACACAAGTTGTCACAACACGTGAATGACACAGTTGGCAGCAATGGAGCTTCTTGTGAATTTTATGCTCATATTTTACATTGCGATAATCATTAATGTCTATTAACTTTCTGATTGTATCTGACTCTAACTATGCTCTATTATCAAAGGGGTCTGGCGTGTATCTTACACATATTCCTTTGTCTGGTGTCTGATTTTTGTCAACCAAATTTGCTAGTTATCTTGTAAAAACATGTTACTCTTTCCCCTTCAAGTTAGATTAATTTATTTCATGAAACTTGATTGATATTGATGTCTAGTAATAATCTGTCAATGATCGGTGATGTTCATCATGTTTATTGACTGGGCAGTCTTCATTGGCTGATTGGTTGCAGATTTGTCATTGATGGGTAATATTGGGAGTGATTGTACATCTACTTGCAGAGATGCTGGCAGTTTATTGACTCTGAGAATGCTCACTGTTCAGAATCTCATTTTGCACATATATGTGCATAGTGTTAAACGCAGAATTTTTGCATAATTGCACATTGAATGTTAGTTGGTCAGAGAGTTACAATTACCAGCATTCCCATCATACTTACTTTTTTATCAACTTGACTTTCCGGTCATTATCGCTTCCGTGCATTGCTCAGTCCTCTTGCTTTTAGCTTTCTATGCACGCCTTTTCAAACAGAGTTCATTCAATTAGTTTGAGGAGACCATACTTCAATTGCATGACACAGGCTTTGCACATCAAAGGCCTCTGAATGTGGCATGCTTTAATGCTGCATGCAGTCCACTCTTTATTATCATATCAATGTTAGTCCCTACTGAGTCTGCCCCAGCATCCAGCTTCTGCCTCTCTGAATCCTTCATCAGGATTCAGCTCAGCAATATACAGAATTGCACGCTGGATGCAAGTTTCATACAGTTTCCTTTTTCATCCCATGATTGTATTTACTGATTGTGTTTCCATTAACAGAAGACATTGTGAGAGAGTATGCCTATCAGTATTTTGCAGATGGCAATAGGGAATACAAGTTTGATTTTGCCCATTTATTGAGTTACTGATCTCAAACTTGTAGAGTATGCATCTATGCATTCTCTCTTCATATGTAAATAGAGATTTGTGCTATAAAAATGTATATTATACTTTTGTTGGTGGTTTTCTTGCCTGTTGAAAAAAAAATCATTGAGCATCACTGGATTTATTCCCTATTCCGAGTTTCCCTTGAATGTTTGGTGGTCAGCTGTCTTCTTGAACTTCTGTAGTTCATTAATGTACATCATTTACTTTTTGCTGATTGGAGCTAGCAGTAATTGGCTGGTTTCAGTGAAACTAACTGTGTCAATCACACCCAGAGAATTTCAGTGTCAAACTATGCGAGGTGGGAGGATAGGCATACATGTCTGCCAAAAAAAATAAAGTCTGCATAAATATCATTCAGCCTACACAAGTGGGCGACCTGTAAGGCAGTTTTATAATGAAAAGCAAAAGTGTCTTCTCTTGTTTCATACTGAGATTTACTTATACAACAGTAACAATTATTTATCTGCCAAGAAAAATTTTATTTATTATCTAGAATCCAAGCACTCATTTTACCATCTTATTTACGATCTCGCACAGGTGATTTCAAAATGGTCAGAGGACGCCAACTTTCTTTGGAGGCCATTAGTCAACATGTAGGACAAATGCAACAAAGTACAAGATGATATTAATAAACTTCAGAACAAGTTTAAATTAATTTGTACAAAGCTCAATGTGAGGTGGTACATTTTGATAGAAAAAAATAATGAGACTGCATAATGTTTGGATTGCAAAAATCTAAATGGGACACAGGAGCAAAAGTCATTAAAGGTGACAGAATGAGGTAGAGAGAAGAGTTAATAAAGCATAAATCTTTGAGGCTCCATTAGTAGAATCATTGGGTTCAAAAGCAGGAGATGAGGCTGGACTTATTTAGAACACTAGTTAGACCTCAGCTGGAAGATTGCACAGTTCCAGGTGTTATACTTTAGGAAGGATGTGAACATATTGGAGAGCATGCAGAAGAAGTTTACAAGCATGAGTTTAATATGAGAAACTTCGGTAACGTGGATAGATTGGACAATTTAGGACTATTTTCCCTTAAGAAAAGGCTAATTGTAGATTTGATAGAAGTTTTTCAAAACCGTGAGAGAGCTGGATAGAGTAGCTAAGGAGAAACTGTTGCCTCTCAAAATGATATAGAATTGGAGAGCTCACATTTAAAGTGTTTTGCAAATGCAAAATAAGAAAAAAAATCACATGATTTGTAAGTAGTGTCTGAAATGCAATATCTGGAAGTGTGGTGGACAAAGGTTCAAGAAGTTATCAGATGACTATTTAAACTGGACAATGTGCAGGGTTACAGGAAAGACAAGAGAATGGCATGAATCTAAAATGGTCAAAGAGCTGATACAGAAATGGCCTGCTTCTGCACCAGAATAATTCTCCGACTTTGTACATTTGTCAGATATAGCAATAGATAAATAATGATTAAAAATAATAAAGCAATTACTTGGGTTAACTTTTGAAGGAGTAGTATTGAGAAAGAGAGCAATTAAGTTAAACTTATATAAAGCCTTGGTTAGCTCTCGCTTGGACTAATCTGCAAGTTTTGTTCCCATATCTTAAAACAATGTTCAGACATTTTAAAAGGTGCTAAAAGATTCTTGAAGATGATCTTCACAATGAAATGTTACAACAGCACAAAAGACTGAACATGTTGAACAAACTTGTAAAAAAGGAAGCCTGAACAATAATCTAATAGACATGTTGAAGATTATAAAAAGGTTTGGCAGGGTTTAAGTGGGGTAATATTTCCACTTGTGGGGAGATCAAATTTGAAATAATCATTGACAAGTCCAACAGGGAACACAGGAGAAGGTTCTTCATCCAAATAGTACTCACTATCACAAAGAGCAGGCAAGGTAAGTATCAATGATGCATTTGAAGAAATGTTAAATAAACACATGAGGAAGAATAGAAGAGAATTCTGATTGGGTTAGAAGTAACAGTATGAGAGGAGGCTCAAGGAGACTAAACTTTATAGTTTATCAATAATACAATAAAGCACCTGCCAGTTTCTATTAATAATTAACATAATTTTAAATCAGTATTTCAAGTAAAATAAGTTTTATTAAGTTAAGAACTTTTTGATCCCCCTCAATATGGATGACCCCATTTCACGTGTGTTCCAAAAGAACATTTTTGTTTTAAGATGGTTGATACATTACAGACAGCTCCCAATTGCACTGTTACTGTTTTGTTTTAGCAATTACTGAGCATGCTCCACTTTTTAAAAACAAACTGTAGGCTATTTCAACTGGGTGCCTGTTTTCCAACTGGTTTGAAGGTTTACTCTGGGTATCAATGCCTTAAAACTCAGAATTTTCCCAAACAATTATATCTGCATTGACTGCTAATTAATGTTACATTCACAGTCCAGCAATACTTCAGATATAAGGTTCAAAACTCTCCCTGTGCACTAATTGTTTGATTTCCCTGAAATACAGACAATTGGGTGGTCAGTCCACCTTCTGCTCTTCTCTGTTTTGACAGCTGACCAATCTATCTCCCTCTTTCACTTCGAAGTACAACCACAGCAGCAACAGCTCCAAAAGTCTTTGAGCAGTGTGCTTAAATTGGCCTCTCCTTCCTGCTCATACTAGACATACTGTGCATACTTTCTTATTGGCTCAATTATCTAGTAGTAACAGTCCATCTATATTTGGTCCATTTTCACCTCTGTTTACAAGTTTTGTCAATCTCCATCTAAAGCTGTTGACCAGGAATTTTAACCTATTCTAGTGTATGTTCTGTTTCACATCCTGTTTTCTTTTTCTCTCCATCTTGTTTGTGGTAACAAAATGATTCACTATCTCCATCTGTCCCCAGTTTCACCAAGCAACCATTACGCAGGATCCATTATAAGCTGCAAAGTATCTTGTTCAATAATGCTCCAAGCAAGACATTATAGCCTTCAACGCAATACCAACAAATAAGAATTTTGAGCAAAACTTTTCCCTACATTCAAACCTGTAAATGTTGCAGATGCTCATAATACTCCAGCTTGGCTGCCTTTTTCCATGATGCTTCGGCTTGCCTCTTACCTTCCCCCTTCCTGCTCACCTACCTTCTCAATTCTTCTGCTCGCATCCTACCTCCTCAACCTTTCTGTTCACTACTTACATCCCAACTTTCCTGTTCACCTCCTCCCTTCCCACTCACCACCTATTTTGCCCCTTATATCCTAACTCTGAGACTCCGGTTCACTTCACAAAACTGTCTGTGTGGAGTTTGCACATTCTCCCTGTGTCTGTGTGGTTTTCCTCCGGATGCTCTGGTTTCCTCCCATAGTCCAAAGATGTGCAGGCTAGGTGGATTGGCCTTGCTAAATTGCCCATAGTTTTCAGGGACGTGTAGATTAGGTGCGTCATAGGGAAAGGGGTCTGGGGGGGATACTCTTGAGTGTCGGTGTGGACTTGATGGGCTGAGGGGCCTGTTTCCACACGGTAGGGATTCTAAAAAAAAACTCCCCAAACAATCTTCCCACTCACCTCCTAGCTCCCCAATCAACCTTCCCATGCCTGATCTTCCCACTCCCTTCCCTCCAACTCAACATCCCTCTCTTAACTTCCCTCATTCACAGTGAGGATTTGGAAGAAGGAAGTTGTGAACAGAGGGAATGGCAGAGGATGAATGTGAGAGTTATTAAGCAAGATGACCTGGAATGCAAGAGGTTAATGGCAGGTTTGCTAAGCAGGAGATGAGAAATGATGAGGCGAGGTGAAAGAGTTAATACATCAAGTTATTAAGCAGTTATAAATTATCAAAAGTTAGTATAAGATTTTTGAACCAGTGTCAGTTCATGGCAATAAATAGACTGTTAGTGTAAAAATTGCAAGTCAGGAATGTAACCCACTCTTTTACCATATTTTCTTATGGGAAAGTGATTTTCCTTTAATTTGACATGCTATTCTTTTAGGAACACATTAGCAATGCTAAACGAGTGATAAGTGTAATGCATACGTTCTGTTCAGTGTCATCTCTGGTATAGGTTTTCCATGCTCAACACATCAATTTTGAATTACAATGTACCAAATACCTGAAGTAGTTGAGACACAAAGAATCAAAAATGCAGCTATTGTGTAGCCTTACTTGCTGTATTACTGTATGAATCTTTGTAGGAGTTTCTTCTAATCCTGACTGATGAAACAAGGACAGCTTGCATGGCGTGCCACGAGTGTCAGGGAATGTGGGGCCCTATATTTGAATGGCTATAGACAAGGCTGCTTGTGCAACATTTGGGAAAAAAAATGACAGAAGATTAAGTATTGTGAAGGCAATGGAGGCTGTTAGGGCAGGAATTTGCAAAATATTTAATTTAACCCTCCCTTTCAACAGCCATTGCCAACAAAGTTTGGTACTGCTGGGGTGCAACTTGGGCAGTCAGCCTCATTCTGTGACGGTCTCTTCATAAAATCTTCAGCAGGGTGGTCACTGTCTGGTCAGTGCAGGCTTCCACCTTCTGTGATAACATAGGGGAGAGGTACTGCAAATTCTTTGATATTGAATCTGTGGGATAGGTCATCCAATCATTTCTGTAACTTCCAGTTGTTTGCCATTTCAATAAACCACCTTGCTCCCATGACCTTTCTGTCTTGGGCCTCCTGCAGTGTTCCAATGAAACTCAACTAAAGCTGGAGGAACAACACCTCGTTTTCCATTTAGGCTCGTTACAGGCTTTAGGATTCAACATTGAGCCCCACAGCTTCAGGACATGACCTCTGATTTCCAATTTTCTGGCATTCCCCACTCCTGACCATGTCTTGCTTATATCTTGTTGATTTTTCTGTCAGCAAAGTGGATTCATTTTCTCCTTCTCACACATCAGTTTACACACATTAGAAATCTCCATTTCTCCATTAACCGCACTCTTTGTATTTTGCTCTGGGCACCTCCACAATCAGTTCCACTTGCTCCTCCTCCCCCTCTATCAAATAAAAAACTTAAAACAAAATAGAATTTTCTAGCCCCTTTCGGTTCTGAAGAAGAGTGATATCAGATTCAAAATGTTAGCTCTGTTTCTTTCTCTGTAGATGTTGCCAGACCTGCTGAGTTTCTCCACCAGTTGTTTGTCTTTTTTCAGATTCCAGCATCCACAGTACTTTACAGCTAGTTGTGTAGGTGTGACCTGTGAATGATGCACATTCTGTAACACTGAAACAGGAATAAATTATTCATCCTCTTGAGCCTTTTTCACATATCTTCTAACTGCATCTTAATCCCTTCCAATTCTATCGCAATTCCACCGCTCCATTTTTGATCTGTCATCCCTTATATATGTTTCTCAAAAAAAATCTCAATCCCAGATTTGTGATTTTCAAATAACTAGAAATTGGTTAAAGCCTCAACAACTTTCCAGGGACAGGCTAGATTTCTTTTATTCTTTGTGCCCTTTTTAAGTAAAACCTTAAATAAAAACTGAAATAAGTACAAACCGACAGAATTGTAATGGAAACTTATTGAAAGTAAATCAAAACATTGTTATGCGGGGGTGATGAGGAACCAGTAGATAGCCTGTCCTCCCTTCCAATGGGCATCTGAGCACGTAGTTAACCATGGAAGAGTAGCAGGCAGTTTTACTACAACCCCCTCCATGGCCTACTGCCTGGATCTGCTGATAGCCACTATGGCCAGGCTCAGGAGCAGGCCCTTGATGATGCCCTCTGATTAGTTCACCCATCTCCCACAGGCTGCCTATAGCCTGAGGCTGTGGGATGAACTTATTTCTAATCTTTCTTTAAACACTAAGCTGTTGTCCATGCTTTGGATGCTTCGATTGGTTTGCGTATTAAAACACATTACCCGAACACCCTTGCCGAAGAGGCAGATAAAGGGACGCAGAATTCGGTTTGCAGTTCAACCGACATTCATTCACAAAATATTCTTATTAAAAACTCTATGGGTGTATTTCCCAAATTCCCACAATATTTACTCTCTATATAACTTTGTCCATCTGAAAAGATATTACCCACACCAATCCATCTGTTTGAGCTAGGCTGTTAGAATCCCCTCCCACTCAGACATCGGGCTGGCTCTCTTCCACAAAGGTGGGTCTTGTAAGTCAGGGCAGATTTTCTCCTGGGTCTTCGTGGGTTGCCACACAGTCTTCTGCCACAAATCTTGTTAAGAGTCTTCCCTGCAAGTCTTTGCTGAGGAAATGGCTTCCAAGTGTGTATTTTCATTCCCCCCTCCACCCCAGACATTCCAGAATGTTCAGTAGCCTTATCCAGTGGGGTCATGAGCTGGATTCAGAGCATCCAATGGAGTCATGCCAACATCCTTCACCACTGCTTTGTCAAAGAGTTTTGAAGTGCATGCCCTCAGGCACTGGCTGGAAGTCAAGGTGTCAGAAAGTCTGATCAATAATTCTCTAATTCACAGCCCTCAGGCTGGTTGTAACTGGTTCCCCTGAACCTTTGTGACTTCTTTGATCTTGGTTTCCACTATTCTCTGTAGCTGGTAATTACTGGCTACTGTTTAATTTAGTTTGGCCAGTTTTCTGTCAGGTCTGATTTCTTCAGCAGTTGGTCAATTTAGATTGTCCAATTTTAGGATGGCGGTTCTAGACCACAAGACTTTAATTGGGTGAGATAGCTCCTAGTGGGGTGCGTGAAGTTCTTTCTAATACAAGCCTGAGCATCTGAGTTCTAATTCTAGTTATGTTTGCTTACTTCCATAGAAAGTAGTTTCTCTCTTACTACACATAAATTCATTTAACCAATTTAAATAAGCCCAATTCTATTAGCCCTTTGTCTTAATTGTGTGGGAATGCAAGTTTAGTCTATACAGCCTGTCCTCATAATTAAACCTTAGTATCATTCTGGCACATTAACTAGACTTAATTATACACGCAGATTCATATAGCCAAAAAAAGTGAAAGGAGTACATATGGTGCAGTTGTCAGCTTAGCAACAACCATCTTTGCTAATATTCTCCTGATAAAATAATACTAAATATTTGAAAACAATTTTATATACAGTGGAAAATGCTGGAATCATATGAAAATAAAAGATATTATTAGTGATTTTAAGGGAGTTTTCTAATTTCAGTTTTTAATGGAGTTCAGATGACAGCTATAAAGCAATTGAACTTGGGTTGTACAGTTCCTGACATGATATGAATCCACTAAATGAGATTTTTTTACTGCCAGCTATTCATTCTCCTCTATTTTGAGGCTCTCTGCAATCATGTGAAAATAATATGTGGCAATTGGATGGCTTTGGAGCTTGTTCCATTTGTACAAGAGGGATGACTTTAGGAAAAGACACAGAATGTTCATTCAGTACTATGTAACAAGATCTTATTCTATTTCAACACGAAAACTGTGTCACCTGGACATGACCAGACTGAAACAGCAGAGATTTCTTGTTAAAGTATTGATTTTATGAAATCCAAGAACTCTGATGTGGGAGTGGGTACATTTAGCACTCCTCTGTGGAGTTACTTACAATGTGTCCTTCCATTGAAATAACACATTTGTGAAGCAGCAACCACTATCCATTACTTGTTTAATGTGTTAATCTCAAGTACAGAAAACAAATAAAAGATTAGAATATGTACACTGGATTATCTTTGACGCAGAAATATCATTGTCAAACATTTGAAAATTTTTTTTTCTTTTAAAATAATTAGTTCAATTTATCTCATGAAATTGAGAAACTTGACATTCCACAAATGCATTTCTTTTCTGCACTGGAAAGGTGTTCAATAGTAATCATGACATTCTTTTATTCATTTGTGGGTGTCGCTAATTAGGCCAGCATGTATTGCCCATTCCCAATCTGGAGAAGTTGATGGTGAGCTATTTTCTTGAACTGCTTGTATACACAGGCACTTGAGTGCTGTTAGGATGGCATTTCCACGATTTTGATCTAATGACAACAAAAGAAGAGCGATATGGTTCCAAAAATTATTGACGTCTACGTTTGATCCAGCAGATGACAAATGGAATCCCGCATGTTAAGAAGCTGAAGTTGGTTAATAATGAGGGCGATGATGAGCTATAAACCTCACTAGTAGGTTCACTGCTCACTGACAAGAATCTTGTCTCGTCACCCAGTGCTTGGTTGGTAAATACAACTTCTGGTCTTGACATCAACAAGGGCATCAAATGACATCTTACTTGAATTTTCCAAATTTCTCCCCGTAGCCCATGTCATTCAGGCCTTGGTAAAATTCTAGTCACTGCCTCAGAGAACAGAAGCGAATATTTTAAACAACTCTCCTTCACATTCATTTTCCTATGGCTATGACTGTCTACAAACCGTTCTGTTTTCGGCAGTGATGGAGGACCAACTCTGTCCCTTCCCTCAAAACTTTGAAGAAAAACTGGGTAGTGGGGCACTTTCTTCTGACATATGACCATTCAGTTAGGACATTTCCTGATTTGTTTTACCTGTACTGGTTAAGAAAATACCCAAATTTAGGCTACTCATTGTTTCATGGCAACTGTTTATAATATATCTTGGTTCTACCAGAAAAGCACTTGCAGCCTGCAGTCACTCCCTAATGTGATTGAAATCTTAACACAAGGTAATTGTGTTTGCTTCCCTTGTCTTACTGCACTCAATTTCCAATGATTTCAATAGGAACTAATGTTTAGGGTGAGATTCAGAATGGAGGGCAAAACTCCTACAGAATAATTTTTACAATATGCTGCTCAATCTCCTTTCTGTGTTTTGTTTTAGGCCTTCAAATTTTGAAGTGGTGTCGTGCTAAATGTTCAAGTACTTTCCAAGTATGTTATTAGGGAGTTGTCACCTGCCACTCAACTTACAAATTATAAAAGCAATGTATCGATTGTTAAAATACATTTCTTACTTCTTCTAATTTCCTCTCTGATATTCTATTGTCCCACTTGGAGTCAGTTGTTTGAGTTAGGAGAAAAGATTGGGAGAAATGGGCATTTCAACTGAGAAAAGAAATGTAATCTTAAGCAGGTTTACGTGGTTTTAGGGTGCTGGAATCGGCTGAGGACAGGTAGGATGAATCTGCTCTCCTCATTGGATCACAACAGTGGCAAGGTGGCACAGTGGTTAGTACTTCTGCTTCAGAGCATCAGGGACCCCAGTTCAATTCCACCCTTGGGCGACTGTCTGTGTTTGCACATTTTCCCCGTGTGTGCATGGGTTTCCTCCCATACTCAAAAGGTGTGCAGGTTGGGTGGATCGGCCATGCTAAATTGCCTGTAGTGTTCAGGGATGTGTAGATTAGGTGGGTTATAGGGGATGGGTCAGGGTGGGATACTCCAAAGGTTGGTGTGGACTTGTTGGGCTGAAGGGCCTGTTTCCACACTGTAGGGATTCTATGATCATATCTTAAAGCTTGTTTTTGTATGGAAAGAATATAGTTGCCAATTAGGTGAGTTTTTTTTTTAATTCAATTGTGGGCAGGAAGGTGGGCTCAGTGGTTAGCACTGCTGACTCACAACGTCAGGGACGCGGGTTTGAATCCACCCTCAGGCAACTGTCTGTGTGGAACTTGCACATTCTCCCTCTGTCTGTGTGGGTTTCCTCCAGGTGCTCCGATTTCCTCCCACAGTCCAAAGATGTGCAGGTTAGGTGATTGGCCGTGCTAAATTGCTCATATTGTCCAGGGATGTGCAGGATAGGGTGGATTTGCTGTGGGAAATGCAGGATTACAGGGATAGAGTAGATGATGGGTCTGGATAGGATGCTGTTTGGAGGGTTGGTGTGGACTCAATGGGCCGAATGGCCTGCTGTGACTCTGCAGGGATTCTATGATTTGTGGGATGTGGGCATTGCTGGCTCGCCAGCTGTTTGTTGACCCACAATGTCCTTAGGAATTCCAAGATTTTGACCCAGCGACAGTGAAGGAACAGCAATATATTTCAGTGGTGGAGGGAATGGATGCTTTTGGTTGTGGTACCAATCAAGTGGGCTGTGTTTTCCTGGATGATGTCAAGCTTCTTGAATGTTGTTGGAGCTGCACGCATCCAGGCAAGTGGGGAGCATTTCATCCCACTCCTGACTTGTGCCTTGTAGATGGTAGATAGCCTTTGGGAACTTACTTAATTGTGAATGTAAAAGAACTAATACAGCTTCTTTTTCTTGAGGTTACTTAATTTCATTATGAATAAAACTATCTAAGTAAACTGATAAAATATGAACTGACCTTTGGGTTTGCATATGCACATAAGGTTCACGTCCATACAAATACAGAGTGGGCAAGGTTTGGTAGGTCAACTTCCTATGCTCCAGTGGGGAAAAAAAAAACTATCCAGCCTCTCCTTATAACTCAAACCCTTCATTCTTGGCAACTTCCTGGTAAATCTCTTCTAAACCCTCTTCAGCTTAATAACAGGGTGACCAGAAGTGGATTCAGTACTCCATAAAAGGCCTCACCAATGTTCTAAACAACCTCAACATAATTTCCCAACTTCTATACTCAAAGATCTGAGCAATGAAGGCAAGTGTGACGAACGTCTTCTTACCCACCCTATCGATATGTGACGAAAACTTCAAAGAATTATGTACCCGAACCGTTAGGTCTCTCTGCAGTTCTCCAACATTATCCAAGGCCCTGCTTTTAATTGTATAAGTCCTGCCCGTGTTTGTTTTGCCAAAATGCAAAATCTCTCATTTTTCCAAATTAAAGTCCATCTGCCACTCTTCAGCCCTTTGACCCAATTGTTCAAGAACTCTTTGTGATCTTAGATAACCTTCTTCACAGTTCACTGTACCACCAATTTTGGTGTCATCCACAAACTCACTAACCACCTAATGGACTTGTTGCTTTCAGGATTGTAGCAGCTTTAAATCACAGATGGTTGATCTTCCTCTTTTTTTCTGGAACTACAGCTGTGGAATTGAGTCATTTCTTTAAAATCTCTGCTGGAAGTAAAACAACAGCAGGAGAATCCCAATAAGTTGCAAGTTAGTGGAGAAAGAGAGATGGAGAGAGGGAGGAAGGCATTCTTTCTGTCCCTCTCTTTCAACTTCTCAGCTACTTGTTCAGTTTTGCTCAGAAAATGTGCATTTAAACTACTTAAAGGGCTGGCATATCATGTGACTATTCTCTGCACTTGATCAATAAATCAACCATGGGCTCAGAATTTCTGACCCTATTTTTGATTCTGACCGGACAAAGAAAAAATACATACTTGCCTATAGAGGAGTTCTCTGTGCAAACCTCAGGAGCAAGTGCTTTTTTCAGCTGAAACAGTTTAATGTCGTTCAGGAAATGGATCAATGTTGAAACTACGTCTTTTTCTCATCTCAATCCCTATGCTATGCTAGCCTATGCTAGGCTTTAAAAGTCTGAAAGCCATCGTTCTAAAGAAGAGTCATTTTGGACTTGAATGTTAACTCTATTTCTTTCTCTGAAGATGTTGTAAAATCTGCTGATTTTTTTCCGGCTGTTTCAGATTTCCAGTATCTGCTGTACTTTTCCTTTTGGTATCATGTATTCTAATTGTACCTTGATTATGTCAGGTCTTGGAATTTTCCCCACTCGCTAGGTTCCCAATATTGATGTGATTATGTTTCATGATTTATCTTAACACTGTTGAGTATCTGGATTTTGTGGCTAATGAGAAAGGAAATATGTTTTATTCATATCCCTCTGAGGCCATGATATTTGGCATTTCATAGGCATGCCATCTCCATCTGACAGATTGGAATGTGTTATATGCACTGATACACATGAGATAGTCATCTTGACTGTAAGTTCAAGTCACTCCAGTTTTAATTCACTCCTGGGCCGAGGGCATCACTGGCTGGTCAGCATTTTATTGCCTGTCCCTAGTTGCCCTTGAGAAGGTGGTAATGAACCCCTTCTTGTATCACTGCAGCCCACATGCTGGAGGTTGACCAACAATGTCCTTAGGGAGGGAACTTTAGGATTTTGATCCAACGACAGTGAAGGAACGGCGATCTATTTCCAAATCGGGATGGTGGGTGGATTGGACAGGAGCTTGCAGGTGGTGGTGTTCCCATGCATCTGCTGCCCTTGTCCTTTCAAATCAAAGTGGTTGTGAGTTTGGAAGGTGCTGTCTAAGCATCTTTAGTGAATTTCTGCAGTGCATCCTGCAGATAGTACACACTGCTGCTACTAAGCGTCAGTGATGGAGAGAGTTGGTGTTTGTGGATGTAGTGCCAATCAAGTGGCCTGTTTTGTCCTGGATGGTGTCAAGGTTCTTTAGTATGCATTTTTAAAATCTGCTTTTTATAAGTTCAATTTATGTTCCCAGGCAGTAAATTGAAAATCATTATTTGGCGTAAAACTTGCCTTCATGACAAAGGGTGTTAAACACATTAGCTTCATTAGGACAGGGACCACACCCGGTACCTTTCCCTGCAACCACAAGAGGTGCAATACCTCCCCCTACACCTCCACTCTCACCTCCATCCAAGGCTCCAAACAATCCTTCCGGATCCGGCAGAGATTCACCTGCACTTCATCCAACCTGATCTATTGCATCCGTTGCTCCCAATGTGGTCTCCACTATAACGGGGAGACCAAACGCAGACTTGGGCACTGGTTCATGGAACATCTGCACTCTGCACATATCATCCAACCTGACCTTCTGGTTGCTATACATTTTAATTCCCCCTCCAACTCCCCTGACGACACGTCCATCCTTGACCTTCTCCACTGTCAAAGTGAGGACAAATATAAACTGGAGGAACAACATCTGGCATTTTGCCTTGGGAGCTTATAACCCAATGGCCTCAACATTGGCTTCACCAGTTTCAAAATCTCTCCAACCCCTTATCCCATGTCCAGCCCTCTCCCTCCTCCTCACCTCCCTGACCTGACCTAACCTGTCCATCTTCCTACTCACCTATCTGCTCCACCCTCCTGGACCAATCACGATAACAATCTACCTGCATCCACATATCACCATCTCTCCTGCCCTTCCCGCAGCTCCCAACCCGTCCCCCCACCCCAGGTCTGACCAAGGGTTTTGGCCCAAAACGTTGACTTTCCAGGTTCTCTGATGCTGTCTGACTTGCTGTGCTTTTCCAGTCTCACACCAATCGTCTCTGGTTTCCAGCATCTGTATTCCTTATTGTCTTCTTGACTCAATTTTAAATTAATATTTCATGTGCGCATTGGTTGTGTGGTCAGTAGATACTGTTTGTGAATAGGTAACTAGTCACATGTAGTACTGACAATTGACTGCATCTCCAAAAGTCAGGGCTAGTACACTTTAATAAGACAGTGATCGATAATAGTGAGTGTAATATGCCCTAGAAATGTTCAAGGAAGAGTTTAATGGTTTCCTGGTTATTGGCGCCTGCTCAACATTCTCCACTGAAACATAAAAAATTTAAATTATAAAATGAAGCGGAGCAGAAATGATTTCCACTTGCTCAAATTATTTTCTTATGAGTTGAGGAATTAGCTATTCAGCCAGACAATTAGTTGACTTCAGTAAATTGCTATTTCTAAGAATCCAGATGATTGTGCATGTATTGGACATCATTACATACACGAACCGACATTTATTCACAAGTGTTGTTCATCACAGATATAGAATGGATTCAGTTCTGCAGAAAAATACATACAGTACTTCAAATTCTGCCATACTGGATCTGTGCTGGCAGTAAAGAAAGTGGAAGAAATAAAAACAGCAATGAAGTGGGAACCTCATTGTGCCACAATTATTTGCAGCCAGTTCCCTTATTTTTAGGCGGTGCTGAGTGGCTTAAAGCTTTCTCACTTGTATCCTACATGATTGAATGAGACAGTACACATCTTGCATTAATAAGTGAGCATGTATTTAAAGACCGAGATTTTATTCTTCCAAGAACACTCACTGACTCAACACTGCTGAAAATTCTCCTGTGTTTTTACGCTGTGCATCATTATAGTCCACCATTGACCACTCACTGAGGAAAGTTCAGTTGTGATTGCTGTTGATAAAGGTTGTGGATGCTAGATAATTGGGGTTTAGAGATGGACAAATTTTATTCAAGTTATCATTAGAGATTATGCAAATATTAGAGTGGGAATCAAATTGGGTCCATTTTCTCACTGTTTTTTTCTACTGTTTTGGCTGCAGTAGCAGATACAAATCCAGGATAAAAATCTGACAATTCATAATTACTCACCTCTAGGTTATTTTAGGTTCAGTAACAGGAGTTGGAAAGTGATGCTTAACTCCAATAGCAATGTTTATTTTCTGTAACTTGACTAAGTTTCTACAGTTGAGACAGAAGCAATCAGATCCTGGAACAATAGTGGCCTTTTGTGCTCGAGCAGGAAGGAGAATGAACTGACCTTAATGGTGTTCTGATGAGGTGGAAATGGCCTCTGCACTGCAAATTACATTTCTGCTCCAAGTATTTATTTGTAAGAAGTAGTCCAAGGAAATTTGCAGTAATATTTAGTGTCAAATCTACTGATTTGCAGATTTCATAGAAAAGTAAATAGAATCTGTAATGGCAATTCTCAAGCACTGGAAACATCTGTAATCCTAGGAAATTGAAGTTAGAATTTGATTTATTCTTTCCATAATTGGCTAAATTGTAAATGGGTGAATTCCAAGAAAACTGACTCATTCAATTGTTTTTCAGGCAGTGTGAAACAGTCAACCTGGATATCAAATTTTATTTTTTTTTTGCTTTTCTTTTTAGAAGAATCACAGAATCCCTACAGTGTGGAAACAGGCTCTTTGGCCCAACAAGTTCACACCGATCCTCAGAGCGTCCCACCCAGACCCATCCCCTATAACCCACTTAATCTACACATCCCTGAACACTATGGGCAATTTAGCATGGCCAATCCACCCAGCCTGCACATCTTTGGACTATGGGAGGAAACCAGAGCATCCGGAAGAAACCCATGCAGACACAGGGAGAATGTGCAAACTCCACACAGACAGTTGCCCGAGGCTAGAATTAAACCCAGGCCCCTGGCACTGTAAGGCTGCAGTGCTAACCACTAAGCCACCGTGCCACATTTATTTTCCCTCTTAATTTCAAAACTTCAACAAACTGGGTGTTCCCCACCTCGGTTAAAGTTCCAGAACACTACAGGTTACTCTGAGAGATGTTTGCTACTGGTATGAAGGAGATATTGGTCGTTTACGATATGTAAATTTTTATGAGGAGAGAGTTTTGTGTTGGGTGGTGGGGTGTGGGGAGAAAAGTGTCATTGGTTTTTCAGAAAAGGAGAAGTTAATCACAGATAAGGCTAGATTTCAGACAAGGAATAGGCAGATATTATCTATGACTCCAGGTCTTGCTTATCGCTTCTGTCTGCAGTTGAATTGCAGGTATCCTTGAACGGTCATATTTATCTTTCCTCATCTTTCTCCAAGTATTCAGTAGAAATTGCTCAAATTTAACACCACCCATGTAAGAAAATGTAAATGGTTTATCATAAATATATTATGCATTTGCATGGGTCAATACTTTATGGGAAAATGTATAAGTGTTGTTGAAATCCAAACCACATGTATTGAATGATTTTATTGTAGCTGAGTAACTGACAGCACTTTACAAGACAGATATTAGGCAACATTTAACACATAGCCAAATAACTCAGGTCAGAGGAGTCATTTCAAGGAGTATCTGAAAAGACGAAAGAGAGACGCAGAATTATAGGGAGTGAATTTCAGAGCTTAGGGCCTTGGCAACTAGAGAAACAGTTGCCAATGATGGAATGATTTAAATCTGGTTAATGAAGAGATCAAACCTGGAGAAGTGTCGATACCTTGGAGGATTTATAAGGTAGGCAGAGGTAACAGAGAATAGGGAGTTGTGAAGCCATGGGTTTGAAAACAGATGAGAATTTTAGAAGTTGAGCTTTCACTTCAGCAAGAACCCGTGTAGGCCCATGAGAACAGTTACATTGGGTGAAAGGTATCTGTATGAGATCAGGCCTGTACAACTTGTGCAGCAGAGTCGGATGCAGTAAACAGTCCACAAGTGCATCAGGAAAGTCAAGCGAGATGTAACAAAAACATAAGTGAGGGTTTCAGCAGCAGATTAACTGAGAGGTATAGTTGGTAAGGTAGAGCTTGGTGTTGCCACTATAAACATAGAAGCTGATTGTGTTTTTGGGTGGTAACATTGAAGGGCAACATGTAGTGGAGAAATATAAGCTAGCCAAGGATGGAGCCTTGAGTACCTCTTGAAGATTTTAACAAAAAGTGACAAGAGAACTAATATAAATTAAGTAAATCACTGGATAAGAAACAAATTGCAAAGAGGTTTGTAAAACAAAATTCTTTTTAAAGTGCCAATTCGACTTTATACTCAGAGGGATAATCTGTTGGATTTTCAAATATATATTGCCAGTTGACAAAAGTTGTAGCACATATTGTTTGGTAATTCTGTAGCTAGTCTTTCATTTGTATGGGTGATGAAAATAAATTTACTGGTTTCATCAAATAACATTTTGTGATAAATGCGCCAATCCTGTTCTTTTACTCAGGAGCAAAGCTCAAAGGTAGCATACGAGTAAACTCAACAGTGAAATGCTGAAACCTTATTGTGAACCCACAATCTGATCAAACATGAGACCCTGCTACCAGAACAAGAGTGTGTTCTTTTTTAACATATTTTTGGGATGTGGGTGTCACTGTCTGGGCAAGCATTTATTGTCCGTACCTAGCTGCCCTTGAGAAGATGGTGGTGAGCTGCCTTTTTGAACCATTGCAGTCCATCTGCTGTGGGTTGATGCACAATGCCATTAGGCAGGAAATTCCAAGATTTTGATCCAGGGACAGTGAAGGCACAGCAATATATTTCCAAGTCAGGATGGTGAGTGACTTGGGGGAGAACTTAAAGATGACGGTGTTCCCATATGTTGGCTGCCCTTGTCCTTCTCGATGGAAGTGGTCATGGGTTTGGAAGGTGCTGCCTAAGGATCTTTGGTGAATTTCGGCAGTGCATCGTGTAGATAGTACACACTGCTGCTACTGAGTGTCGGTGGTGGAGGGAGTGGGTGCTTGTGGATGTAGTGCCAATCAAGCAGCCTGCTTTGTCCTGGATCATGTCAAGCTTCTTGTGTGTTATTGAGGCTGCACTCATTCAGGCAAATGGGGAGTATTCCAACATTCTCCTGACTTGTCCCTTGTAGATGGTGGACAGGCTTTGGGGAGTCAGGAGGTGAGTTACTCATTGCAGTGTTCCTAGCCTCTGACCTGCTCTTGTAGACACTGTGTTTATATGGTGAGTCCAGTTGAGTTTCGGGTCAATGATAACCCCCAGGATGTTGATAGCGGAGGATTCAGTGATGGTAACACTAATGAATGTCAAGGAGGTGGTTATATTGTCTCTTATTGGTGATGGTCATAGCTTGGCATTTGTGTGGCATGAATGTTAGTTGCCACTGGTCTGCCAAAGCCTGGATATTGTCCAGATCTTGTTGCATTTTAACATGGCTTGCTTCAGTATGTGAGGAATTGCGAATGGTGCTGTCTTATATTCAGTTTTCATTTCCACTGTGTTAGAACTACTCCTCTAAATGGAAAGTTATCTTTACCCCTTTGCATGAATGAATTCATTCTAAAATAAATCTGGATCATTGATATCCATTTTCTCACCTTGCATGCACTCCCACCATGACCATAAGGAAGGTAAATGTGACTGCAGTAATGTTCTCAGGTTCGATATGCTTTAGATAAGTAGGGCCTTTCACAGCTTCAGAACTTTCAAAAATGCTCCATGTGAACAACTGGGGGAAGGCGATGGCCTAGTGATATTATGGCTAGTCTGTTAATCCAGAGACCCAGGTAAATTCTGGGGACTGGGATTTGAATCTCGTCACGGCAGATGGTGGAATTTGAATCCTTTTTTTAAAAAAATCTGGAATTAGGAGTCTAATGGTGATCATCAAACCACTGTCAATTGTCAGGAAAAGGCCATCTGGTTCGCTAATGTCCTTTAGGGAAGGAAACCGCCAACCTTAGCTGGTCTGGCCTTCAGGTGACTCCAGACCCACAGCAATCTGGTTGACTCTTATCTGGCCTCTGGGCAATTAGGGACAGGCAGTAAATGCTGCCCTAGCCAATGACATCCTCATTCGGTGAATGAATTTAAAGAAGTACTTTATAAGAACAGTCACTATTGAAATGTAGGGAATTGAGCTATCTAATCTGTGCACAGTTTGATAGAGAGAACGTTTGGTTTGAAAACTGAGATGAGCTTACAGAGCAAATATACTTCTTTTCACAATAACCAGTTATCTTGATACCAGAATACACAGGTGTCTTACATTTCAAACAATTTCACACAGATATGAAATCTACTACCAAAATCTTCATTGTGGAAAAACTGGTGGAAATAGTTTAGTGCAATATTGTCAAGAAAATGAGGATTATGCTTTTTTCATCTAATTATTCAACTTCACATTTATTTGTTTGTTAATTGCTTCTTCATTTTCCTGAGCAACCTTTTCAAAAATACAGCAGCCAATGGCTTTTCAGATGATTGTATAACTTCTTGCATGACACTTTTCTGATACTATTTACATAAGAATAACAAAATATTAAATTGATAAATTATATGAAGTTCTGTTGACAAGGACTGTTGGAAGAATTCTTACTGCTGATTAAATAGTTTAGCCACAAAAGAATCATCCAGTTTTTCCCTTCTACTTACGAGTGCCCCATCAAAGATTAATTTCAGCTATGATTTTCTCTGCCATTGTTTCTAATCGTTCGATGGATTCCAATATGGATATGCATGTGTAATCTAACTGAATGCTCATCACTAAAACCGACTTTCTCTGCTTCTGGTGACTGTTTTTCAGGAATTCAGTTTAAAATAATATTTCTGCATTTTTTTTTAATCTAATGGGCCGAAACCTTCCAGCTTCAAATGGTCAAAGATGGACCATATATGTCAGGGTCCTGTAGAAGTTCTGACACTAGAAATAAATGGAAATTCGCTGAGAATTGTGAACTTCTGAAAGGCTGACTGCCAACTGATGGGTCGCTCCACGCATTCCTGTTTCTGACCTCATGGCAGAAGCTTGGGCTAGATACACAAGTTTTATCCTGGATGTTTACCCAGGAAACATTCAACAGTTTATTAGCTGATCTAACATCTGTTTAACTCAATTGAACAAGACAAACCATCTCAACCACTTGGTTACCTCCACCTCCTCACCATGGAAGCATATATTGTTATACAATCCAGAGCATAAATTTCCAAGACCAATTACCTGTTGTTTTCAGATAGCACTCGTGTGCTACACCCTATGTCTTGGATACACTTTTCTTCCCCTTACTGCTCCTCGCTGCACTTCTCTGGTCTCTTCCTAGCCACAAAGATGTATGTGCTGAACCTGCTTGTTGCTACTTTATCCAATGACAGAGTCGACTGTCTCCATAGCTGGAGCTCCATTGTTCGCCAGGTCCCCACCTTTGATATCCAAGTGATGCCAGCTGCCTTGGCCCCTGTCAAAAGTCCTACCACCCAGTGCCTACAAATGTAAGCCTCTCAGCTCCAGGGTTGGTGATTCTGTCACTGGCTTAGCATCTGAGTATAAATAAGCTGTTAACAATTGCTTCCATTAGCACTCAAGGCTCCATCTATGTTCATGACAGTTGCAATTTCAGATATCTCAAACTCTCCAGTTTCCCTTTACATCCCATTTGCTGCTGAAAAGCTTTTTAACATGCTCTGCAATGAGCTCAATGACCCATTAGTTGGAGGTGTCTGAGTTTCCAGATTCTTCTTCATGTTGAAAATTGTGGCACATACTAGAGATTCCAGGATCCAGTGTCAATCTTGAAACACAGTTCTCAAATTGGACCTAAACTTGCCCCCATAGACAACTGAAAATCCAGCCATTGCCATGCTATCATCTTCTGACTTCTGTTTTTTTGAGGCCTTCATTTGAAATTACATTTTACACAACACATCTCATAGAGATCTTTCAAAACACTTCACATGCAATGAAATCGCTTTGCAGCACAGTCAATGTACCTTAGATACGATAAGCTGAAAACCGCTCAATGAATAACTTTCTCGGGTAGGTGTATCATAATATGTCAGCATCACATGTTTGAGCAACCCAGATCAGTGTTGCCAGGGAAATGGATGAGAGATGCCAAGCATTGGGTGAGAAGAATGGAAATGGAGTGGGGAGGGATTGTGTAGAAGGAACAGGGAGCCATGAGGGTACTGGCCACACAGGATATGTTTGCAAAGTTGCTGGGGAGGCATGAGTTTGAATTGCCCATTTCCTTTTAGCACAAGAAGGCGGCCCTTATGTTAATATTTGTTTGAATCCAATGGAAAGGCAGTGAGTATCAGACATTTTGTGCACTGGCCCTCTGTCCTCTTTGTGCCAATAGCTACAAAGATGGATTGCTTAAGTTTACGGGTGCTTAATTGCAGCAATCAGCTCGAAGAAAATGTATTATAAACGCATGATTTTTAAACAATAACTGCTGATAACTTCGGTTCTGGTGAACGCAGCTGTCCTCAGGCTTATACTTGAGCCAAACATTTAGGACTAATTTTATATTTCATTTTGACAGCAAAGTACTTCACCTATTCATGATTTGTGTATTGAAATTTTGTTAACTGTCATATTCCTTATAATCCAGTCTGAACTCATGAAAATACCGCTTCAGACACAAGAACTGTCTCAAAATAATATCCTTTAGTCTTTCCTGTTGGAAAGTATCAGTCTACATCCATATTCCACGCTTCACAGCTGTCCTGTAACCACCTTGTGACGAAACACATGCAAAAAGGTGCAGCCTGATCTGCCTTCACTCATTCTGCTGACTTAAGAATACACATTTTCCAAGTATATAACATTTCGTGGTCACTCAGCTATAACTTGATCATTAGTGAGAATTTATAGAAAATATTGGACTCCTTTAAAGAAAGAAAACCAACAATTTCCAGCTTCAAATTTCCTAGAAACTAAGTTTAACAACTTTATTGATTTAAAAGTTAAAGCATTTATTACTGCCTGAATAACTTTCTGTCATGATCTGGTTCTATGGGTTATGTTTTCTGGCTGAGCTTAACTGCTTCGGCTTGTAAGACAGAAAAGCCACTTGTTTTAAATTCATGTGTACCTCTGACATCTTCTGTCAGGATTCTATGTTTAACCAATCAAAAATAAAACTGCTATCAATGTAGGCCAAAGAGAATCTTCCTTCCTTAATCTGACAGACTCATCTGTTAAAGAGGATTGTCCAAAGCAGCAATCTCTTAGGTATTATTTTCACTAAAACCAAATAATTTCTTCTGAAGGATTCAAAATCATCAACCCAGCTTGGTGTTTTTTATTTCTCTGCAATTAGCTGGTATGCAATCTGTATGTCTGTCTCTTTAAAGATTATGAATGCAAAGCATGGGTTCATACATTACACAGCAAAGCATTGGGACAGACAATTTAGTGGCTGAAATTTACACACAAAACATTTTGTGCCTAAATTTAACATTAGCTGAACATCAGATGTAATATCGAGTTTTGATGGGTACGGAAATGTCATCACCTGTATGTCTATCACAGATGTCAACATATCCCTCAAACCTAAGAATGCCCTGCATATTTAAAGTCACTTTCAAGACTTAGGATATCTCAAAGCACTTTGCAACCAATGAAGTGCTCTTTCAAGTGTTGTCACTGTTGTGATATAGGATTCCTGATACAATAATAGCCAAACATTCTATTTTATGTGAAATTACTTGAGGGATAATTTTTAGTCAGAAGTCTCCTGTACTTGTCAAAAATAGAATAGAATATTTTTGGTTAACCTGAAGTGGTAGATGAGGTCTTGATTTAAGAGGACATTGGAAAACCAGCAGTTCTATTAATATAGCACTCCCTTGGCACAGCAGTGAAGCCTTGATTATATAATGTGCAAAGCCATTGCTAATACTTTCTTGACTTCCTTTTACTTTTGTCTTTTTTATCATTTTAAAGTTTTTCCACTGATGCTTCGTGATAGCCAGAGGGAGGCAATCACGAGAGGATAAAATCTAGATAGAATATTGATTCCGGAAAAAATCTGAATTGAGTTCCGTGTATTTTTGGAAATGCAGCCTGCTTGAATATCTAATAAAACAAGCCTTTAAATAATTGTAAAGCAGGAAGTCATTTCAAATCACATGCATTGTAGCTATGAGCTGTTAGTTCAAATGATCAAATTGTATCTCAGGATATTAGAGCAAAGCCCTACTTTAAGTTACAGATAACACATCAGTATACTGATAGTATGTTATGTTCTGCATGATTGATCCAGTAGAAGAGATTGATTTTTACCAAATATATCAAAGTCCAAATTCAATATTAAAACCATTAAATTGGTTCTTCCTCTGAAAACCTCTTCATTGTAATAATATTTTACAATGCAACAAATGTGATAACATTTTGAATGTGTTCCAGCTGCAACCTAAGATGATTCAGCTCTGCTACCAAAATATTGTGAAATAATATTAAGTATACATTGCTGAGACTAGAATAGCTCATCCATTCATAACTGGTTTCATAGGGATGATTCTTTCAAATAGATTGACACATTAGTTTTTGACTGGAATATTCAAAAATTCATTTCTGAAACTATTGGTCAGATTTTGACAATGATATTATTTCATCAGCTTGCCACCCCTACTGTCTTCTCTGCCACCTTGCCCTGATCTTTTTGTGAATGCTGTGCCATTGTGGACTATTACAGAGAAAGATAGGCATCTTTCTGTTTTAACTGGGAGAGTCCTGCTTAATGAACAAGATGAAGTTTATTCTATCACTGCAACTATTTACAAGTTAATGCTTTACATTATGACAGAGACTGTTAAAAGCACACTGATCTCAGGATTGTCTCCAATCAGTTCCTCCTTTACTATAACCAAGTGTCTATGACACCATCATAGTGGCTGATACTGCACTCAATCAAGTATTAATGCTTTCAGGCCCTTTCAGAAACAACAAACATTTCTTCCCTCAAGACTTTTCCCTCATGCTATTATGGCTATATGTTTGTTTATATGTTCACTTTTGCATCTACCCATCTCTTTCCAAGACTTTGACCTTGTAAATTCAGGCCAACTGGGGGTTTCACTATTTTCACTATTTGTTTGTAAAAGGTGGTTGATTTGGATGTCTTCCTGACAGTCTGAGGTCTATACTTCTCCCCTGACTTGTAGTGCCTTTACCCTCTTTTATCTTTTTCATGGAGAACTTTGGTTTGTACATGTATTATTTATGGTTATTAGTGTGGTCCTTGACATAGCAAGTGGTTCTTTTCATTTCCACTGTCTCATTGTGTGTTGGTTGTCTCTTCTTGATGATGCTTTCCATGGAGTTGTGTGCACCACATATTCAATTTGTGTCTGCGGAATTTGTCTCTCACTATCTGTTGATCAGTGCCGAGTATGTGGATTTATAACTTTTTTTTTAATATTTTAGAATTTTTCCTTCCCTATCAGTAATTTGAATTACAGGTGTAACTAGCTAGTTTGCTTCCACAATTGTAGTATCTGGAGATGCATTCATGTTTTATGTGCTACTCTTTATTGTCATTGGGATGTTTTCCTTTGGCATTTGGACAGTTAAGTTCAACTTGTCCATTCCTAATCATCTCAGCCCCTAATGGTAGATTTGAATTTGGGGTAGATACTTGTTCACTATGTTGATGTGTAATCTGACTTAATTCAGTTGCAAGCTCTTCCATTGTTTGTCTATCACTATACATTTTCTCAAGTTGTGAAGGTGATTCACTTGCTGTCTCCTTGTGTGGAATTCTTCTCAAACTTTGCGCTTGGAGTCTGAATTCTCTTCAGTGTTGACAGCAATGAAAAACAATTCCCTCACATTTACTTTGTTTTTGTTTATATTCCGATGGAACTAACCTCAGGAGATTGTGCTTTTTTGTTTAGATTCTATTAGGAATCCAGCAAAATTGTCTACCTGCATTTTGTTTTGATCTTTTGTTGCTTAACCTCTTCTGCCATTTGAATGAGATTGTGGTGAATACACACCCACTCAGCAGTGAATGTTCTTGGTTGTGAAGTATGTGTAGGCTTTCTAATATTTGGTCTCTCCAATGTTGGAGCCTCACTTGTGACAGAGCTTTAACATAAAGCAATGCCCGTGGGAATATGGTTGAACCTCTGTCTGCTGTAAGCAAAATGATGTCAACCAAGGCTACCTTTCTGATAATATTGTGATCCTTGCTCCTGTGTCTAACTGAAACTTTGTGAGATGCTAATTGACATAAATGTCAGCATACCACAGTGTTTGGATTTCTTCACTGATTTTTCCTCAGGAAAACTTTGGGTTTATTTTCTACTAAACATTCTGCCTAATTTATCTCTTTGTACAGGCATTTTGTTTATCTGTGCCTCCGTCCTTCTTCAGCATACTTTTTTAAAGAGATCTAATTCCTTACAGTAAAAGCACTTTTTTTTAATTCTGTTGCAGTTCAACATCAGGAAGTTTCTTTACTCAACAGCATTGCAAAGACTTTTATTGCATCGCAGTTGTCCCACCCACTGCATTAGCTTATCTGTGGTATCTTTTGATGCTTTGTACCTTAAGAAATGAATAGATTCCAGAGATCTCTTATGCCAAATTTCATTGCCTCACTTTAAAATTGATCTGATTTGCTTCCAGACTTCTGGTATACTCACCATTAGATTGGAATAGATTTCTCTAAACTTAGTTCTTCTTAGGACAGTAGTCAATCTGACAAAAACTGACAATCATTTGGTCTGTTACGAATTTTGTCTTTAAGTCACCACAATTGCATACTTCTACTTGTCTGTAGAGGTCATTAATTAAATAGTGTAAGATTGACCCCAGGTGTTGCACTGTTTTGTAAGAATAGTATCCTTAGGGAAGGGGTGCAAATCAATGTTTGAGTCAATTAGGTCATAGTAAGTGTTCTATATGGGTCTGAAAGGGTTCATAATTGTTTAGTGCAGTAATCCTGACCCAAAGTGGTGATGTTATCGGGATTTGGAGAGTTCTGTGGTTGACTTCTGTTGAGCAAAGTCCAGAACTGTACTTAAGTATTCTGTCTTCGACTTAGGGTCCAGGTTAGAAGCCATTTTAGTATTCAAATTGTTTTTCTTCAGGATGTCCAATTTTGCATTCTGTTTGTTTCATCTCTTACATTAATTTTCCCTGGCAATGCTATTTCTAATTTTGCCAGGTGCTTAATATGATTAGGTATTTTAACTTTTTTTTATGGCAGTTCTGTTGCATCTTCCTGCCCTTCTGGAAGGATTTCCCACTTTTCTCAGCTGTAATGAATGTTTTCCCGAACCCCAGAGCCTCACTATGGCTCCAATGCATTCTTCTTGACTCCTGCAAAGATTTCTGTGTAGACTGGAATTTTGTACTACTTTAAATTGCTCAAGGCTTATCTGCTTCAAGACTCCTGGTTGACAATTTCCCTCGCTCTCTTCTCTTGCATTGTATGGTTTTTACTGCGTTGTCCAACTAATTTTGTTTTGTTCCTCTGTCCCTATCTCATGATGTCTGCACGCCATTGATGACAACACCCAACTGGAGCTGAAAACTGATTTATTAAAATTACACCCCTTTCAGCCTGAACTGCCGTGCAATTGTGAAGGGGAATTTTTGATTTAAATTTCTCAATCACTGCTGTTGGCCAGCTAACCAGCAGAACCAGGAGAATCACTTTCATCATCTGCCCCATTGTTACTGCTTTGAAGCTGAAGAAGATTGTCTTCTGTTCTTGGGTCTTTTCTGTTTAATCAGAAAAGCTTTCCTATTTAAATGTTGCTCTCTAAAGTATTATTTGGTGCTAAATGTTGCCAAGAGGTTTGTGGGGTTCACTGTCATCAGCAATCAACAGCATCTGTTTCTTTCATTGCTTGCAGGGCCACCAGTGTTTTTTTTTACCTGATTGCTTCACTGAAAACCTGAAGTCTTTCTTCTGGTCACTGCTACTTATTCAGTCATGACAGGGGTCCACCACTGACAACATTCTGCTGCTAACCACATTACTTGTCATTCTCCAATGTTACCATAATGTGTTTATAGGGTCCTTCATGTCCAAAATAGTCCAGCAATGACGGGGGATAGTTACATTTCTGGTCTAACTTGAAGAGTTTTGTTTAATGAACATGATGAAGTTAACTGCATTACAGCAACTATTCGCAGATTATGTGACTATGACCTATATTGCTGTAGACACTATTAGGAGCTTATCAGCACCAGGTCTGCTTCCTATATATTCCTGTTTTGTTTTGACCAAGTCCCCTTGAAATAGTGTCAGTGGGCAATGCTTACTGCACTCAATCAAGTATTATTAACTCTTTCAGACTCGGACACAACATGAACCATGAGCAAATTAACTTTAGCTTTAATATATGCTCCTTTGCTAAAGAGAATAAATTGTGGTTTGGCAGGGAATTTGCACTTGATAAGTCATGTTGAAACTTACCAGCATAAGCCAATTGCCTTGTTATTCTGTTGGACAACCTTCTGAACAGTAAAACTATTGTATGCCCAATCTGAGACCATCAACCCAGTCACAGCCTTTGCAAAGTCTAACTGGCCTGGAGATTGATCAGTGCTGAATGATAATGATGTCAACGGGAACCCTACTTGGAGGGATGAACCTGTGGACAAGTGACAAAGCAGTCCAGCATCCAGATCCCTTTTAACTGCTATTGTTGCAAAAGTTGCTGTTCACAATGTGCGGCCATCTTTAAGCTTGATAGGTTCTTGTGGTGCAGTGGTCGTATCCCTACCTCTGAGCTGGGAGACCTGGGTTCAAGTCTCACCTACTCCAGAGGTGTGTAATAACATCTCAAAACAGATTGATTAGGAAAATTAGGTTAAATTTTTAAAAAAAATACGGATTCAGTCAATTTGCTTCCGGAGGGGACTACAAAAAATGACAAGGTCATTTGGCTGAGGCCAATTGGGCTCAACTTGTGGAAAAATAAAAGCATGATAGGTTCTTGTGGTGCAGTGATAGTGTCCCTTCCTCTCAGCTGGGAGACCTGGGTTTAAGTCTCACTATTCTAGAGGTTTGTAATAACATCTCTGATGAGGTCCTGGCCTGGGTTGAAGTCCTATTTGCTCAAGAGATGTGTTATAGCATATCTGAGCAGATTGATTAAAAACAAATACTCACCAACATTGCGGTGGCGCAGTGGTTAGCACGGCCACCTCACAGCACCAGGGACCTGAGTTTAATTCCACCCTCAAGCGACTGTCTGTGTGGAGTTTGCACATTCTCCCCATGTCTGTGTGGGTTTCCTCCCACAGCGAAAAGATGTGTAGGCTAAGTGGATTGGCTAAACTAAATTGCCGATAGCGTTCAGGGATGTGTAGATTGGGTGGGTTATAGGGGAATAGCTCTGGGTGGGATGCCCTAAGGGTCGGTGTGGACTTGTTGGGCCGAAGGGCCTGTTTCCACACTGTAGGGATTCTATGATGATGTTTATCTTGCAGGTCAACACTATCCTTCCAACAAGCTGTAACCAATTTTCAGTTCAAGCTGTTGTTGGTTTTCAGGTATATGCCCTATATTGCCTTCTTGCAACAAAGGTCCTTGCAGGAATCAGTCCTTTTACTAACTTGGATCCTTGTTGCCAAGTTGGTATCAACAGAAATGATTTATTGCCCATACCTAATTGCCCTGAGGGAGCTGCTATTAAGTTGCTGCACTCATGATTATGTATGCGCCACCCAAAGGGTGGTGAGGGACAGAGTTCCAGGATTTTGACCCAGCAATGTTGAAGGAACAGTGACATATTTCCAAATCAGGATGGAAAGGAACTGAGCAATAGTGATGGTATCCCTGAAAAAAAATGAATGTTCACACACGTAGGACACATGAATGCCAAAGTGTTTATAAGAAGGTGTGTGTGTATGGTGAGAAAAGCAAGACAAAAAACAGTCTGAAAAATCATGTCTGAAAACACTTGCCTCACCAAACATTTGACACATTACCAAACAGTAGCGTCCTGTCTGAATATTCTGCTCCCAGCAATCCTAGTTGCCAAGTTTACAATGTCGAGGCTTAAAATGGGCTTGAGCAAACTGCTGCACAACATCAAAAGAAGAACACCCATGTCCAAGTGGTAGCAAACAGTTATTGAATTATAGAGTCTGTACAGTGCAGGAAAAGGCCATTTGGCCCATCAAGTCTGCACCGACCCTCTGAACAGCATCCTACCCAGACCACACCCCCTTTTCTTTCCCAAACTGACCCGTCATTCATGTGTTACTTCTTCTGAGCTGTTGGGTCTTATGCCAGTCTACACAGGACAAGGCCCAGAGATTGTTATCCTTGAGCTCCTGCTTTTCAATTTAGCATCTGACTCCAACACTTTTTCAACAAGACCCTGTCCTTGGTTCTGCCTATGTTACTTATTCCAGCATAGCCCACAACAACTTTCTCTTGTTCCAAGATCCTCTCCATTTTTCCTGTGATACTCTTACCCTGGGGCATCTGGAAAAGTTCCTGAAAGAGGAAGGAGAAGGTAGGGGTGAATTCCTCTTGACAGGAGGCTATATCCATTCAGGATGCTCAGGAAGCAACTCCTTGATTTGAACCTCAGCAATGAACTGTGTCTCGATCAGCTCCACTTCACTTCTGTACTGAAATCTGCCACAGCCACTGCGGCCACAATTTCAATCTCTGAACAAAGCAGGATCACTTTAACAATGTTTGAGAAGGTGGCAATGCCCAGGAACTTTATTGGATCTGGCTCTGCTTAAACCTTCCGCAGATATGACAGCTGCTGGCTAAGTTCTTGGTCATATCCATTGATGGTGAGTCTGTTATCTTCCATTGGGGTGCGGCATTTGGGCTGTAGGTGATCTTACCCTTTCTTAGACACACAGACCAAGAACTAGAATTGACATTATCTCACAGCCCAGTACCTTCGTTGAGAGTTTTAAACAAAACAGTTCTGAGTAAATCACACAGTTTCTCTTGAGGTGATCAATCTAAATTAACTACAGTTTACTTAGATGTGCACTCCCCATCTGTCTATCTAGTGCTGTCTCTCCCTCTCTCTCTCTCATGCACACGCTCACGCTTTCAGGTGTCATTGACTGTCTACAGTTCCACTTCTCTTTCGTCCATTTAGGTGCTAATGACAATCTTCAGGTCCTCCCCTCTCTTCAGCATTTAGGTGCTGGTGACTGTCTCTGAGTCCACTTCTCTCTCGCCTGCAGGCACATTTTATGCAGACATGTATGTAGACAGGTGAACCATTGTGACTGCTGGGAAACTGCAAAAATGGGTCTCCCAAGTCTCTTGCATTTTTAATTTGATTAAACATTATTGTTTTCTTTTTGTAACGTTCTTGGCCATGGATAACCTGATTGATAGGCTGCAAGCTATCTGCTTCACAAGGCTACCTGGACAGAGGTGTAATGAGGAGAAGAGAGAGACAGATAGCGAAAGGAAGAAGAGAGCCTTTTTTGGTTGGGATAGGAAATTCCTGATTGCACACAGTAAATAAGAGAGAGAATATTTAGATAGTTGTTGGGGTGGGTCTGGCTGAAAGGTAGCAGAGAGATCAGAGAAGGAGTGGTCAGTAGTATTAGGTTGTGTTGGGTCTGGAGGAAGCACCCAAACTCCCAGGCTAACAGGCAGTGCTGTAAAAACTTCCAGCATATGGATTCTATCTTATTATCTTTCTTACACTGATCAGGTTTCCTCAGTTCTGGGAAATTGGGTCAAAATAGGTTTAAAAATAGAATGACTATTGAAGTGAGAGAAAATATTCTCAATTTACGATTTAAATGATTAATGCACTTCCTGTGAGTGAATTGCTCACATCTGTGAAAGTGAGAAGTGGTTGGATGTTCACAGGTTGGTGTTCGAGATTCAGTTTTATTGGATTGTATCCTCCAACTTGAACACAACCAAGCCATTTTTGGAATTAATGTTTCAAACTAAAGTGATGTAACCATATAACTAGTCCTACAAATCATTCAAGTACCATTCTCTGCATAAAATGCAAATTGTAAATTTGTCTTTAAATGTCGGTTTGTAAAGAAATTGAAAGTAGGAAATGAGTGGATACTTTCCTTCCCAACCCTCATAATGTTTAAAAATTATGCTTTATTTGCTTTTTTTTTCATTTTCATAGAGCTTTGTCCAACTTATAAGAAATAACATCTTGTATTTATAGTATTCATCATCGCGGAGTATTTTTTTTTACTTTGCACTGGTGAAAAATTGGTGATTGAGGGTTGACTGTCTCTTATAAATTCGGCCTAAGTTTTACTTTCTCTTCCAGTAATCAACAAAACCATCTCAAAAAGATGCACACAATCTGTAACAAGTGAACCTGGTCGAGGCATGCAATTTGCCCAGTCTCTATTCTTCTCTTCATCTCGTGTCGCAAGACCTTTAACACCTTTGTGATTCAAAGGATCAGGCACTGGGACCCTTAGTTCAACATTTAATTTGAGGCTCATAGCCAACGTCAGAAATAGGCTGAGATAATAAGGTGTAGAGCTGGATGAACACAGCAGGCCAAGCAACATCAGAGGAGCAGGAAGGCTGATGTTTCGGGCCTAGACCCTTCTTCAGAAATCAAACGTCAGCCTTCCTGCTCCTCTAATGCTGCTTGGCCTGCTGTGTTCATCCAGCTCTACACCTTTTATTCTCAGATTCTCCAGCATCTGCAGTTCCTACTATATCAGAAATAGGCTTCCTCGTTAAGCAATATATGCATATAAAAGACAGGACAATTGTGCATGCTGGTAATACTATGCAATCATTTATTTTAATTGATATCAGTGTGAACCAATTTGACGACAACTTTAAGATCACTAATAGTTTATGTGAACTCTGAATTTGTTAGTTAATATATTACCAATTCAAGTCAGCATAAACCTCATAGAATAATAGATTAAAGACAGAAATAACTCAAAAAACTTTCCTTCAAATATGTAAAACATGAAGTTAGCTGATTAGTCTTCTCCGATGGTAATTTGAGAAGAAGTGAAAATATATGTTAAATCCTCATCCTGCTGTGTATGAAACAGAAATATTATATTTAAAGATTTATTCTTCGTGTTATCGCGGACAAGGCTTACATTTATTTCCCATCCTGAATTGTCCTTGAACTGAATGGCTTTCTAGGACTTTTCAGAGCATACCTGAATTAACCACTTTGCAGTGGGTCTGGAGTCACATTAGGCTAGGTATGAGGATAGGACACAAGGGGTCTAATGACTTCCTTCTGCAACAAAACAATTCTGTACTTCTGAGCCCAGAACCGTAAATTTGGAGCTGGGTCATTCACTTGATGATTCCAAGAAGTATTTCTTCATGCAAAGTGCAGTGAAAATTAGGAACTGACTGGTGCAAAAATGCTATTGAGGTTGGATTAATTGAATGTTGCAAAACTATGATTAATAACAATTTTGCCTTAAAAAATACTAAGCGATATGAAGTCAGAGCCACCAAATGGAGTTATTCATTTTTTTCCAAATGGTAGAGCAACGAAAATCAATTTAATCATATGTTATTGTTCCCACATTCCCAGAAAAAGTATTTTTAGAAATGATTGTTGTTGAGGCCAACAGAGAAGATGTTAAAAATGAGTGGTGTCAATCATTATTCCTCGCCACATCATGACAAGTTGATAAGTTAAACCTGGCTTATTTGTATGATGTTTAATTCCTTTGCTGACAGAGGGAGGACATGTAGAGGAGACAAAGATCTTAATCCTTAGGCTGAATGACACTTGAATCTACATGCCCCACTTGTGCAGAAATATCATTATCTTATGTAAGTTAGACTTTGAATTTGTATGGAGCTTTATGGCAGGCATATTGAGACTGCAGAGAAGTGACAACTGATATGTCTGTTAATTTTTAGAAAAATAGGAAATGTGTATTTCTTTCTGCAAATAATGATTGATTCTATGAAATTGTATTCTGATAAATTGCATCTTCAAAGTCATGGATTATGCATATTTTATTTAAATAAATTAAGGCAAATGTTGAGTCCTTATTTCAAACTCAGGCAATAAATGGGAATTAACTGATTTGCTGAAAGGCTTGGATGGAGTGGGTGGGAGGAAACTTGTGCTGAGCAAGAACACTGGCATGGACCCATTGGGCTGTAGGTTTCTATTTGGCTGCATGTTATTGTGCTATAAATGATAGGTAATTGGATATGTACTTGGCTAGAATACCCCCTTTCAAATGATAATTGTGGACCATTCAGGTGCCTTTACTTAAATTGCAATGCTATGCAGTGCTCATAATAGAAATGAGCATATAAAGAGTATACCAACAATATACTTTTAAAAATAAGCATTTTCTTAGTGCTACCTATTTCACACTACTGATTCTGTACATCCTTTGTGAGATACGACACCTGTAAGTGAATGATTACTAACCCAGCCACTCAGTGCTCACCAATCAGAAAAAGATCAAGAATAATTTTATGGATTCTTATAATCAGATTTTTATCATTTATTTATGTGTGTGTATGTGTATCTTGCCATAGTTTAAAAAATAGGTGTAGAAAAATGTACTCCATAAATCTCCCGCTAGTTAAGATCCAAGCCTGTGTTTTTTTTTAAAGCATGTTTCAACTTTGTTTCTCTCCATAAATAGGATGGTAGTGTGTCATATGAGTGATGTGTCAAGAAATTACTGTATGGAGTATTCTGACTCGTCAATATGCAGAGAGGCACTGCGTTGCCAGATGATGACGGGTGGGAGTTAATGAAATGTAATTTATTATTATAAAGGTAGTCTTCATTAAAAAAAATTTAACATGTATATTTCTCATATAAATACTGTGACAGAGACAATATTGTTAGCACCTCTCTAGGAAATTCTTTAACAGCTTCTTAGCTATTGAATACTATAAGTGTTACAATAAGGCAAGTTTTAGAGGCACTGTAAACAGTTTAGCATGAGGGTCTTGTAGCACATTAGTAATGTCCCGACCTTTGATTAAGTTGATTAGAAAAACTCAAGAATCACAGATTCTGGCTATTGCTGATCGATATCTCTCAAAATTGTTTGATGATTTGGTAAACGAATGAATTGACATTCCAAAGCTGTCAAACTTACTTTTAGAATGAGATTTTGTGGTCTAGTGGTAGTGTCCCTACCTCTGGTCCAGGTGATCCAGGCTCAACTCCCACATGCTCCAGAGGCATGTCATAACATTTCTGAAGAGGCTGATTAGCAATGATCTAAGAGGTCTTGAGGTGCAGTGATAGTGCCCCTACCTTGGGGCCAGAAGGTCTGGGTTTATGCCCCATCTGAACTGGAAGTGTTTCTGATAGAGTGGATTTACCATACTGGACTTGGAGGGATCTTACTATGCAGTGATACTGGTGCTACCTCTGAGCTAGGAGGCCTGGATTCAAGTCTCACGTGTCCCAAAGGTATGTAATAATATCTCTGAACAGGTTGATTAGCAAACCAATTTAGCATGAGGGTCTTGCGATCCATTGGTAATATCACTACCTCTGAGCCAGGAGCCTTAGTTCCAGACGCACATACTCTAGAAGTGTGAAAATAACAATGCTGAACAGAGTGATTGGACAATATCAATATGAAGCTCAGCTATAAATTATGGTTATTTGCAAAATATGTACATTTTGTCAAATGTGCTGTCAGTAACATCTGTTGATGTTACTACTGATGTGATTTCAGATGAGGGAACAATCTTAGTTATCCTTCAAGCTTTTGGACTAGCTTACATCTTACGATGGGTCCCTCATGCTTCAGCAGTTGGCGTAGGTTAAATGGTTAATAGCTGTTACGCTAGAATGTATCCTTAGTGATGTTGCAGCACCTGAGTGAAGTTTTGAATATGGTCCTGCCGAACCACGTCTCTGTAAATAGTTATATTTTTATTAGGTTGCACTAGTATGGTTTCTAGCGCTCATCTGTCCAAGTTGGGATGAGAAATACTCCTCACCACCACCAAATCTGCCAGCCATTGATACTAAATGTTATGTTTACCATCAGAGAGGCCATTCTAACACGGTTTGTGCAGCAACAGAAGACTTCCATCTGCAGGACAATAATTTAAAATCAGACCTCTCTAATCTGAAGAACAGGGAGCAAAAGGATTTCACATATGCAGATACCATGGTTAATGGCAGAGATACAAATTTTAAATTGGGTGCAGCACAGGATTGTCCTGAGACTACACCATGGTTGAAGCCAGACTTTCTCCAATAATCTTCTATTCAGCTTCATGGCATAAGGGGTATTTCCACAAGGTCACAAGGGCAGATGCTTGCTAAGTTTTGATGTAAATGTAGTAAGACTACCAATGCTTTGTTATTGAATCAACATTGTTTGGGGCAACATGGTGGCTCAGTGGTTAGCACTGTTACCCTCACAGCGCCAGGGACGCGAGTTTGATTCCAGACTCAGGTGACTGTCTGTGTGGAGTTTGCACATTCTCCCCATGTCTGCGTGGGTTTCCTCCGGATGCTCCAGTTTCCTCCCACAGTCCAAAGATGTGCAAGTGAGGTGGATTGGCCGTGCTAAATTGCCCAAAGTGGGTTAGCCATGGGAAGTGGAGGGATAGGGTAGGGGGACGCGTCTGGTTGGGATACTCTTCGGAAGGTCAGTGTGGACCTGTTGGGCCGAATGGCCTGTTTCCACACTGTAGGGATTCTATGTTCCTTATCAAAAACCAAAAGAACTGCAGTTGCTGTAAATCGGGAACAAAACTGAGGAGTCCTGAGGAAGGGTAACCAGACCTGAAACGTTAACACTGATTTTTCTTCACAGATGCTGAGCTTTTCTAGCAACTTCTGTTATTGTTCTGTAGTAAGCAGAGGAGCTTGTGTGGCTTTGAATTTTCTCATTTGCCAGCTGCAGAAGAAATTTAAGTTAACTGAATACGTTGTGATTCAGTCATCGTTGAACAAAGTCCACCATTAGGATTGCTGGAGGATATTGTAGATCATTCATTTCTCTTGGTGGAGAGGCCAGATAAAGTGCAAGAGAGGCTCACAAAAGAGGAAGGCAATCATCTTCATGATGACATGCTAGAACTTAATTCGCTTTCAGGAAAAAGTGAAGGAGAATGGAGACGGCACCAATATCGATGATTTATTGATGGAGATCCTGCATTTTTTTTGAAAAGAGCATAGATGTTGTCAAAGATTGCCCTTGTTGAGGACAGTCTTCATTGTTGAAAAAAGCCTGAACACTGCAGGAAAACTGCTTAAGTAAATTAATGTTCAAAAAAAGGAAACTTGTACACTTGGTTGAAAAGTGTTTGAGGGAGAGACGAAAACAGAACTTGCTGAAAAATTTCTGCGGGTCTGGCAGCGTCTGTGGAGAGAAATCAGAGTTAACATTTTGGGTCCAGTGACCCTTCTTCATTCTGAATCTTGCTGAGATTTTCCAGCAAGTTTTGTTTTAGTTTTTGATTTCCAGCAGCTGCAGTTTTTTTTGGTTTGAGGAAGAAGACTGCTTAAATTGCAGCAGTCTCTGAGTTTCACTATGGAAAACACTGCAGGACAACCAACTGAAATATAATGGGAAGAATTGAAGGAAGGAATAAATAGATTGCAGTGAAGATTTGACAATAATTTTGGTCTGCAGAATGTAGAATTACACAGTCTTACTGCTGTTGTATAGCTCCAACACTCACTAAAACTAGAAATAGAACAGATTCAACAGAGGATGGTAATGGCTACAAGTAACCTACCTACCCACTGTGTGGAATAGTGGCACTTCATGATCCGGCTAGACAAATCAAAGATGTTCTGTATCAGGTATGGATTCAGCTGAACTGAATGGATTTTCAGAAAATCGCTCAGGAAGTGTTTATCCAACAAGTGGTTGAGTAAGAGGCTAAAGGATTTCTGCAGTAAATAGTGTTCAGTTACACAGCAAGATTGTCTGGAACATGTACAAGGGGAATTTGGATCAATGGAAGATTGCGCGCTTCACTATCAAACAACTGAGGGGACATCACACATTAGGAATGGTGCAACAGAAAAAAAGATGAATATATGTCAGTATCGGAATGTGTAAACGTTAGACGCCATGGACAGAAATGAGTACAGCATCAGTAGAGTACGCTGGCCTCGGCATAAATTTCTAGAAAATACTGAAACCAGGTGTCCTTCATATCATAAGTAGCACAAGTGATTTTGAGGGGGAGGTGGGAGTTGTTGAAAATGTAAATACTTAATGGGTAAGTTGTCAGACTTGGCGTGGGTGGAGTAGTAGCATACGGGTTAATAAGCTGTTATGATAAAAGCTAGAGTGCATCACCAATGGGACCTGAGGGAAGAAGATTCTAATGGAGTTCTGTTGAACTATGTCTCTATAAATGATGTAAATATTTATGAATGTTGATTAGTTTGCATTGGTATGATTACATTTCTCATCTGTCAAATCTAGAACCTGATTGCAATATTTATACAGTTGGTAAAGGTTGCATTGAATACTGAGCCCTAGGCCAGAAGAAGCTTGGGATCAAGCTCTGTATAATGAACTTGCTCCTCTCAGTTAGGATAACAATTGTCCTGCGGTCCTTGGTCAAAGGAGCAGGCAGCGAAACTGATTCCTAATTATTGCCCAGAGAACAGTGTTAGAATGCAAATATATATGAATGTTGGATAAAGATAGGTTTAGGGTGGCTGTGATGGTAAATTCACTTATTTTATCTCCGTTTGTATGCAAAGAAGGATCGTTTTGATGTGGCATTGAAAGGTGTCCTTGGATCCAAGGTTCTGTATAAGACAGCATCTTAGAACGGTGAATGTTTTAGGGGAGGGGGAAGAATCCAGTTGAGAGTGCGAAATAATTTGTGCCCATTGTTCCTTCATGGTTTATTTTCCTGAAACATAAAACTTTTCCTTTTTTAGATTTTTTTCAAAAGGTAAACATATAACCTCTCAGTGGCAGAATGACAAAGAAATCAGATACCCAGGAGGGAAAAGGGAAAAAAAAAGTCATTGACTCAACTAAAGGACTTCATCAGCTTAAAGCTGAAAATAATCCTGCTAATTACTTTTTACGGCTTGTAATAAAATGCAGAGTTTAACAACCAAAGCATTTTCAAAGGCATTTTATTATAGACGACTACAATGAGTTTTACCTTGATTTGTCAAACAATGATCAACCACCGTGTAAAATATTAACAGTAACAGTTTTCTTCATTTAAGCTGTGTTCATTAAACCATTACATAATTATGTGGAGTTTATGGAATTCCTACAGGAAGAGATCTATTAATGTAGCATGGATAATAAAATAGACAGCAGTTCACACCTGCACAGAAAGTGACATCATGTGGGAAGTAATACAAAACTTAATGATCTGTCATTCAGGCTTAGCTCTAACCTTGGAACGTGTATTTTTCTCTTTATGCCATATTAATAACCAAAGTGAATTAACATAAAAATAAAAAAAAACTGGATTAGTTGGTGTTATGCCAAGAAAAGTATCTAACTTTATGATTGAAGTTTAAATCCCCTTTATATAGAAGCTGAAATACACTTTTCTGAAAATGATTAATATTTGTTACTGCAACAAAAACCCTGGTAGCTTTTCATTTCAAAGGCATATCATACTTTAAACTCAGAAATCTGATTCATCTTCCTCAATAAGTATATTAAAGCTGCCCTGACTCTCTGTGTCAACGTATTTGACAATTTGAGTCAATGTCAAAAATTTGAAATCACCCAAATAGTATTTTTTCTGTACCTAGATTGATTTAGCAACAAAAAATCAAGGAGAAAAAAATTATTGCAATGAATTGCACCCCTGAAAATGCTTGTTACTGCGTTTGCTGTGTTAGCTCAGTACAATTCCTATTTCTTCAAGTGGCTGTGACTTTTAAAAACATAATTAATACCAATGTAATTCAGCAGAATTAGTTACAAAAACTCAAAGGCTGAAAATGTAATTTTGTTCCAGATTTAATTACAAGTGTTTAACCCTTCACCCTCACTGCAATTCTTCTTTAATCACAAAACCATCTATTTCTCTGGAATTTATTTTTTTGCCTGCTAAAGATATAGAAATAAAGACTTGGGAAAAGGATCTCCTGTCACAGCTGTATAATCCATTCAAAGGAGCAGATTCACTTAATTCTGTCATAAACAAGCTCTTTTTATTTTAAATCAGAGGTTAAGTTTTACCCAAGATAATAGTAATGGGGAATGCTTGTTGACTGAGCAGTGTCTAAAGTCCAGTAGCAATCCTATCCCATCCTTAGACTGACTTAAGGACGAGTCTAATATCAGCTACCACCTTTATCCCTGTAGATAGAAGGGATAACATTTCAATTCTTGGATGACTAACCTTGAATGACCATTGACCCAAATGAAATGTCTTGTGACTAGTGTCAATACAGAGGACACATAAAATCTTTTCTATCTGACCTTGTGGAATCACAGAAGAAATTTTGGGTGGAATTTTCCATCTCTGGTATGTTGTGAGTAATGCAATAAGGTTGGGAAAATATAAGGAGAATGAAAATTGTCAGAATTGTGATGTCAAGAAAAAGTTTTGTAATTTTCCCTTTTAGCTTTAATTTGTGACTTCAAAACCTCTGTGTGGAGCAGCAATGACCTTACTTCCATGCACTTGCATTTCATCAAAGACCCAATTTAGACATCACTTCCAATCTCTGCTCCTCTTGTGGGTAATTAAAGGCACAGATTCCCAAAATGTAAATCGGAATAGGTACCTGGCACTGTAGCTCACTGATTGTTTGTCCCAGTCTTCATCCAAATAAGTCTTCACCACAATATCCCAGCATGAACCATGGACACCTTCTCTTTCACCTTTTGGAAGTGCAAGTTAGAGGAGGCAATGGCCTAGAGGTATTATCACTGGACTGTTAATCCGGAGTCCTAAGTAATGTTCAGGGGACCAAATTCAAATCTCACCATGCCAGATAGTGGAATTTGAATTCAATAAAAATCTGGAATTAAGTGAGCTGTCCTTAACGAATAAATGGAAATGTATAGGGCAGGAATGACTCGTGGTTTGAGAGGATGAGGTGGGTAATAGTTGTTGAGCAAACATGTTGCATTCAATGATAGAAGGAACTGCAGATGCTGGAGAATCTGATAACAAGGTGTAGAGCTGGATGAAC
>NC_063345.1:51430091-51450358 GCF_021869965.1 Rhincodon typus
CTATGCTGCATTCAATAGTGAGTTTTAGTCCGTGAGCCTTGGCGAGCTATGTCTGTTCAGTGGTAGAGTTCAAGTGACTGGTGGCCCTCTTAGAGTGAGGTAGCAGAGAGATAATGTTGGCACCTAACTTTAAGGAGAGCGAAAGATCATTGATCTTCCTCCTGTAGTACTGAGCATCCCACTTCACAGAGGGCACAGCCATGACTTAGGCTGTCACATGAGTCCAGGAGTATTAGATTTGGTGGCATGGTCTCTAGCCGCTGATTGAAAAATATCAGCCCTCCACACCTGGACCAACACCTCCAGGTCCTTGCCTGTGAAGTGAGGAGCAGGTTTTCCTTTCTGTGCCTTGGTGTTCAAGCGTTGCATTGTGAGGGGTCATCCTGGCTAGCAGCATTTGAATTGGAGTGCAACTCAGCTTGAAATATGGCACCAGCAACCTGAATGCTGGAAGATCCCATCTGTTGTGCTGCGTGATTCCATAAGAAATGCACTAAAGTGTCTGGTTGCATATTTAATAAGGTGAAGAGTAGAAGACTGTGTGAGAAAAAAAATCGCTCTGAGCCAAAGTAGACTGGACACTATGAACCCCACCCGACAAGATATGACAAATGATAATGGCAAAATTCCACCTCAATTGCCTTGTAGCAGAGACAAGGGGTGGAACCTTCCGTTCTCTCTGCAATTCAGGAAGTGGAAAGCTGTCTTAATTAGGCAGTGTGATGTTGTTCCTAATCCCTGCTACATTTCCAACCTTCTTCAGAACTAGACATCTACAAAATTCAAAACCCCAAAGCAACTGAAGTAAAAATGAATATGGAGACTGCTTCCAACTGAAACCAAGACATTCTAGAAATTACAGTGCAACCACTGTTTGTCTGTGGCTTGAGAGTGGGATCAATTATAAATGGGATTAATAAAGCTATAGAGGAAAAAGACATTAGTGGATTATCATCTGATTCTGATTTTTTTGTTAATCATAATGTGCCCAGTGATTACTAGTAGACACTCTGGCTCCAAGTTCTTCTGAACATCACAACCAGCCACCAGCAGAATACAAAACACCAATTCAAATCAGCTTACGACCAAGGTCCCACTCTCACTGTATTTTAGTTGCAAATGAAGGAGTAAATAACATGGTGATTGTTCCTCTTATGTCTTGTCTCATTGGCCCCAAATTTATACTGCATGACATTGGTGATTGAAAGTTTATCTGAAATTCTTCTTAAGCTGAGATTTTAATGCATACAAGTAAATATTTCTGCTAAAATAGCAAAGGAAATATGTTAGAATATACGTGAAATGTTAATCCATTTTCTTGTGATATTAGTTGAAGGATAAATATTGACCAGAACAGTTAACTAAGTTTCCCCTCTTCAAACTACTGCCATGGGATCCATTAAGGAAAACAAAAATACCTCTGATAATGCAATTCTTCCTTACTGCTGTTTTGGAGTGTCAGTCTTGATTGAACACTGAAGTGGGACTTGAACCCAGATTCAGAGGTATGTGTGCTGCCAATTGTTGATGAATCACTCACAATGCTGTGTCCATTGGCTAACAAACACATTCATTTAAAATGGAATTGAGTCATGGCTAAAATGCCAGATGGAAGAATATATGACAGATACCTAAATATTTTCATGCTGATATTGAAACATCTGATTTCAGGCACTATGAGCTGGATTTTCAGAGGAGTAACAATCATAGTCAGATTGCCACTCTGGTAGCTACCAACTTACTTTGTGTTTTATGTCCAAACAGAACTCTGCATTTCTGACGTGAGATTCCAATCATTGCTCCTTCAGAAACATGGAGCATACCAGCAATAAGCTGGACCCTCAAAGTTGGGGAGAGAGGTGGATAAGTGTGCAAAGAGGAGTCAAATCATGACCCCTTTTGCAGCAGTCAGTGTGTTACGTTCTGGATTTAAATGCCCAGCATTGAACCAGATACTTTGACAGCTGCCATGAAAGGGAAAGCTTGTAAGGGAAGTGTGATGTTAATGTGTTAATTTATTAAGGAGTCAGGTAGCGTGCCAGGTAAATAGATTACTATGTGTGTCGGACATCAGTTGATCTTGTTGGCAGGATGGTAGGGTGTGAGGTGAATGACAGAGTGCTGAGGGTAGTTTAGGAGGATTAGTATGTGTGTCAGGGCTGTTACGGTTGGCAATGATGGTGGCTGGGAAAGGGATCTTGAATGTCAAGGCAACAGACTTAGAATCACCAGAATTGTCATCGTGCAAAAAGAGACCATTGGGCTTATTGTGCCTGCACCAGCTCTTCAAACAAGCATCATTACCTGGTAACAACCTCCTGCTTTCTCCACATATCATGAACATTCTTTCTATCCAAATGAACATCCAATGCCCTCTTGAATGCCTGAGAGGAACCTGGCACCACCACAGTTCCAGGCAGTGCATTCCATAGCCTAACTACTAAGTGAAATAATTTATTTCTCACATCACCCTTGCTTTGTTTGCACATCATTTTAAATCAATGCCCTCTCATTTTTGTTCCCTTTATGAGTGGGAACAATTTGTCTTTATCCCGTACGCTCATGATTTTGAAAACGTCTATAAAATCTCTTCTCAGTCTTCTTCTCTTCAAGAAGAATAGACCCAACTTCTCTAATCTATCCTCAAAACTGAAGATTCTCATTCCTAGAACCATTCTTGTAAATTGCCTCTGCACTGTCTCTAATTATTCATACATCTTCCCTATAATGTGGCAGGCAGAACCAGGGGGTGGGTTGTTTTGGGGCCACTGTGGTGATGAGTTGCCAATGGTGGGATGGGTGTACAGTCCCAAGCTTCACGGTTGTGGGTGGTGTTGTGTCTTGGGGGTGGGTTGTGAAAATGTTAGGTTGGGAGGGCTTGTTGTCGGGGGTCCCATGGTATTAGTGATTGGGTAAGGTGTAGTTGGATGCATGCATGCTTTTTTAGTGTCCAGCTTAATACATACTCAGGACTTAAACTAAGTTTTAACTGTGCAACTTTCCTGAGTATCTATTAACTTCTGAATTCTCCAATGTTAAGGGGCATTTTTCAATGTCCTGTGGAATCCTTTGTGCCAAAGCTCTGAGACATGACTCCAGATTGTATTGCTCCAAAGATTGTCTGGTCATCAGCAGATCCTGGTGGAGACATGGTACAATACTATATCTTAAAAGTACAATATGGATGTAATATTAAGTCTTTTATACATATCCCAAGAGCAACTCAAACTTCTGCCCTTTTATAAGCATGCAACATTTAGGCTATATTTAGAAGATAGGGATGCATTGTTGAATGTTTTGCACTCTCTTCCTCTGTGGGTACAGATACAATACTGTATCCATTTTTTTTCAGCCCCTGTGGAAAATGTAGCAGGGAAATGATCCCAAACTGGGGTAAGAGTGCATTTCCTGCACTGTACTATTTAAAGATTATGACGTTGGCATAGGAACAAGCAATGTTATTTGCACACATTCCTTCTTAAAATGCAGCACTCTTCAGATGTAAAAATCCTTCTGAAAAACAAAATTACCAATAATAGTAGTGTTACATCAGTGTGCTATGTCAGAGATTCCATACCTGCCAACTGTCTTTAAAATGCAGATAGATTCTTTTGCACCAATTTGAAATGCACTCACCTGTTCATGTAGCTTCATTTTGTTTGCCTTTCTAGTTGATTCAAATTACAACTATGTAGATAATGTTCAAAATGCAAGGGGATCAATGTTTCTTAGATTAATCACCCCTCCAAACAAACAGATTTTAGGCTTAGAAAAACAAATCTCAAGTAAGGCAATGATATTTCAAATGTATCCCATAGCTACATCTAAAATTATCCAAATGTAATTCAAATCATACAGTATTTGTTTTTTTTTACTTGTTTCACCACCAATAGTGACACCTATTTCAAAATAACACAATTTATCATTTATTCCAGTTGTTTTTTGATGGTTCCACTGCTTAAAGCTACCACTGTTTACAGGGCTTTTTCAATCACCAGTAATATCATTTTAGACAGGAGATAAGTCTTTGTAAGGATTTGGCATGCTGCTTAGAGCCTTGTATGTTTATACAAATGCATGGCGATATTCAGTTCGTGGATATCTCAGTAGAAGAGTATTGTAGAGAAACACATCAGAAATTTGATCAAAGACCACACAGACCTCTATTTTTTAGTTAAAAATTCTTTTATATATTTTTTCATCAATGCGCATTCGATATTGGTCTCCTGGGACACCTACAATCCTTGGTTGAGAGTCCTGAACCTGACCACATTTCATAGCTGTCCAAACCACAGATCGATGTTCGATAAACATCTTCCTATTAAAAGAGGAGACATCGAAAAGGCCCAAATCTTCTTACATGTCTCACTTATTCTAGTTTTTTGTTTTCACTGCATATGTTCAATTTGTTTGTAACTCAAATTTAATAATTCATGCTTCTAACTGGCTGCTGATAGAAGTGCTTTGTGACATTAAGTTGCAATTAAGACGGTATTATGAACTCATGTATTGCCTAGAATTTTTCATTCCAGTTGAGTATATCCAAACATTTTGACATATGAGAGTGCACTGATATCAGAGAACATTTGACAACCAGATTGTTTACTGACCAAGATTGAGCTTTATGTGAAGAGATGGCTTTTTGGAGGTTTAAAATAATCTTTGTGTTTGTTTAGCGTCATAAAGAAATCACATTCTGGACTAACCTTTGAGTGCTGAAAGGCTTTTTAAGCTTTTAAGACCTGAACATCATCTTCAGTCATATGTCAGCAAAGTAAAGTTGCTGTAAACTTCTTAAGCCGAATATTGCAAGATCAAATTACAGACTAAGAAGGGAACAGGATCAAAACGCTACCTCTGTCTCCTCTGGGGTCTGGGTCCAAATCCAACCTAAATAGATGGATGTGAACGTTCATTGCCACTAGGTTTGCAGCTTTACTGCAAGGACATCTGCTGTGTGAAACGGTAATGTCATGCTAATGGAGCAAAAAATGTTACTCTGCAAGTGCAGCAAAGGTGCTAGCTGGGGCTTTATGGGGAATCATTTATGCCCATTTAACCAAAATTATATATTTTGCTCCACTGCTTCTCATGCATACATTAACTCAAGTGAACATGGTCCATTGTTCCAGAGCAGAATAAGTGGGCATGGTTCCATGACTGTTGAGAAACTGTTGGATGTTAGCCAAATTGTCTTTCTTCAAATATGGGCCCAGATAGTCATTGCAGGCAACCATGCTCAACCTTATCCTTGCTTATTCCTATATCAGAGGATAGGGATTAAGAATGGAGGAATAATTCCTTTCATGTTCCATGAGTGCTGAAGCTATTTGTGGAGCATTTACTACCAAGTTAGCTAAAATCAATTAACACAATAGTGACTTCAATTGTTCACTCGATGTCAGCCTTGTTCTACCTGACATCTCTACTTGACTAAGTGAAGGGGACTGGTGTACATAATACACAATGAATTCAGGCCTCACGCTATAAAAAATATACTCTATATTGCTAATATTTCTTGATCAAGTTCTGAGAACATTTGTCACATGAAATGCCATAACCTACATGGCTGTGGACCAAGAAATGATGAGTGTGGCAATGTTACACAGCTCTTTGTCAGCCAGTATACATGTTATGGGCTTGCTGGCCCCTTTCTGTGCCAAAACAAAACTATGATTCTATGTTAAGAGATAACAAGGTATAGAGCTGGATGAACACAGCAGGCCAAGCAACATCAGAGGAGCAGGAAGGCTGACGTTTCAGGCCTAGACCCTTCTTCCTAGGCCCGAAACGTCAGCATTCCTGCTCCTCTGATGCTGCTTGGCCTGCTGTGTTCATCCAGCTCTACACCTTGTTATCTCAGATTCTCCAGCATCTGCAGTTCCTACTATCTATGATTCTATGTCCTCGTCTTTCCTCCTGTGATATAATGTGCAAAAGTGGCACAGTCAGCAGACTTCACACTATAAAGAAACCACACTAAAGCATTATGACATCCTCAAGCCAGCTGTTAACCTGCTCATAGTTTGATTTCAGTATTAAATGGTTCCACCACACACTTCACATTTTTGTTGTTTCAACATATCACATAGACTCTGTACCTATGTTAGATTGTGATATAAAACATGGCATATACGACCATGAGTGAATGAGAATAATTAGAGTTCATAACGGTGATTTTTGTTTCTTTCCTCGTGACACATTCTCAGTAATAAAGATGGCTGGTTATCCAAGTAAAATGCCAACTTTACTCAGGTGCTGATTTATGAAACATAACACGCAACATTTCAGAACCAGTTGGTCATTTCTCGGATTGCTCAATCTTGTCCATTTCACCAATTGCAGACTGGATCAGATGATGTCGTGATTTGGCAAAGACTGCCTTTTGTTCTTCTATTTAATTACCATCTTCAATGATGTAGGATCATAGAATCCCTACAGTGCAGAGGCCATTCGGCTCATCAAGCCTGAACCGTCCCTCTGAAAATCATTCCATCCACATCCCCATAACTCCACATTTGCTATGGCTAATCTACCTCGCTTACACATCACTGGACACTAGATGACAATTTAGCATGGTCAGTCTCCCCATTGTGCAAGTGTTTGGACTGTGGGAGGAAATTGGAGCACCCGAGGTGAAACCCTTGCAGACACGGGGAGAATGTGCAAACTCGTCACAGACAGTCACCAGAGATTAGAATTGAATCCTAGTCCTTGGCATTATGAAGCAACAGTGCTAACCACTGAGCTGCTGTGCCTTCCTAATCACCATGAAAGATCACAGCATCTATCTGTCAGTCTCCTTATACTCATAGTAACTTTGTGCTACTGAACTATTTGCTGTGACTTAAATAAAAATTGCACTAGTGAAACTCAGCAAGTCTGGCAGCACCTGTGGGTAGAAATAGACATCAATATGTGTTATCATTAAAGTACTGTTTCTGATTGTTTTCCTGTAATGCACAATATTAATTTGTATATTGGGATATAACTTACCTTTTAGCAATGTGGAGTCATTGTTTAAAAAAAAAGTCACAGGAGTGTTGAATATTTTTGTACAAATGAGGCAGCAACCTGTTGCTGAAATGGAACAGATTGTACTTCACAAGGAGATATTTAGGAGTCACTTGTAAAGTGTAGCTTGCTTCCAGTGACAATCATCTGCTGGTCATGAGAGGATGCATTGATTGTTCTCTTTGGCACACTTGCAATGATTTGCAGATTTTCTTTCAAACGGCTTTCTCTTAAAATTGGAAAAATATGAGAAATAGGTTAAGTCTTCGAAGATATTGTCTGGAAAGTAGTAAATTTTTCTATAATCATCAGCCTTACAAGAATACTAACTCAGAGGTGCAAATGTAACAATTAATTTTCTTGTCTCCAATTGCACAAGTGTTTCCTGTTGACGATGATGGTTTTCATTGTTTAATGGATGAAGATCTTAAAATAATGCTGGATGCAGTGAGGAAGTAGGACTATAGATGTCTTCAGGTCATACAAGATTCATTTATTTTAGGTGAGCAAACATTAATTAAATTCAGAGATAGTAGGAACTGCAGATGCTGGAGAATCCGAGACAACAAGGTGCAGGGCTGGATGAACACAGCAGGCCAAGCAGCATCATAGGAGCAGAGTCATTTTTCTTTGAATAGTCTCTTTCTCGGAATGTTTCAATTTCTCAATAATGTTTCAACTAATTTTGTCAGAGTCATTGCATTACTAGGGGTGCCATCAGAATAGTTTGAATTGGTAAACATTTAATTGCAACAAAGAATATTGTTCCATCAACATTTTCATCAATACAATATGTACTCAGGCAAAATTTGTAACTTTGTGGCAAAAATCAGATGAGTGAGAAGTTAAAATGTCCAAGGCGCTATATCTATCTGCTTCATATTGCTTTTAACATGTTCCTCTGAGCAGGCAACAAAGGCACCTCTAAAGCAAATGGAATATTTCATTACCTATGCAGATCAGACGTTAACAGAAGTATGCTGGAAGAGAATTGGGATGTGAAGATGGCCTAATTACAAGCAATTTACTTTCTGAGTCCCAAAGAAACAGAATTACATCTTGAAGCCCCACAAGGAAATTTTAGGCCTTCCCAGATTCACAGCCTCCCACCTTTCCTCCTGTGAGGCACTTTCAAAACCTACTTCTGAATGTTGACTTGCATGTTGGTGGGTGATCATGACGGAGTCAATTTGAGTGAGGCATTTCCAACCTGATCAGAGATATCATAATCAGATTAAAATAATTGTGGAGAAGACTGCATGGAACTAAATTGATCCCTTACCTTTAAATCCAATACCTTTAAACTGAACAAACATATTGAAGTCAAAGCTAAATGTGTATATTGAGAAGCTCAAGTAATAATCTTGTGATACTATACAAATGTTTGTCAAGAAACTATAACCCAGCTAAATATTGCTCTTGCCCTCCTCCAAGAAATCTCCTAATTAAATAACTAAACAGAGTTTGCAAAAAATGAGTTCTTTAAAAAAATGGAAACTTGATAGAGGTGGAACAGCTTCCACAAATAGTAGTTTGTCAAAGCTAAAACAGATGCCCTTGACTGAGGTCAGTGTCTCAGATTTGTTTACAGGCTCCCCTCCATCTTGCAATAATGATCAGATATTCCAACTGCAACAACCGGGATTTGATACAGACATTGACAGCCGATTAGTGGCATACTGTTGAAGCCCAGGGGGTGTGGGTGGGGAGGTTGGTTGGCATTTGTCCTGCATATGCCTGCTTGAGTCATTCTCCAAGGTAAAATCGAGGCACTGTATCTGAGGATGGAATCAATGCCAATGAAGTAAAGACAGTGAATTCAGCTCCTGGATCCAATTCCACTTATTAACTACTTGGAATCATTTGAATCCTATTATATATTCATTGCCTTTTAATTCCTTCCCTGATGGATAAAATTGCATTCAACCGCCCACACTTTTCACTGACGGATCATGCACGGAGAGGTGGATGAGAGTTACAGCCTTTATTCTTTTTAGTTGTACTGGCTGTTAATTTGCACATGGTTAACTAATTTTTAGATTTTTTTTTTCTAAAATCTAACTCTTTCAACTACAACCATATCAATACACTGGGGAAATAAATCCAAAAATATGAGTAATTTTGCATAAAAATCTGATCATAAAACATGTTTGCACAACACCAGTGTATTTGCAGCGTTTAAAATCGTGGCTGCAGAACACAATCTCTCCCTCTCCCTCCCACAATCCCTCCTTGCTGAATGCCATTTTGTAACTGTATTGGAATAGGCTCAGGTTGTGTATACCAGAAGAATTCAGATTTGACAGATGATGTCATTTTACAAGTGACAATGATTTGATGTGTTCCCATTTTTGGCCTGAATGCTCCCTCAATATCCTTTCTTAACTCCACACATAAGAGCCACCTAACCACTAACACCACTTGCACTATTTAAAGGAAACATCAACTACTTTTAGATTGATTGCTATTGAAATATTAAAGTGGTTTCTACTGCTGATTAGAGCTGCTGAAGTCTTGCAGATATGGTGATCAATTAAAAATGCTATTGGTGGACATTAGCCTTTATTATAGGTGGATTAGAGTATAAGAGTAAGAATATCTTGAACATTCCTGCTCTGTTTCAATGTATGAGGATAAGCTGCCATTTTGCTTAACTTATCAGCATCTGTACCAATACAGGACACTATCCCTGGGTTGGAACATGGGAGGATGGAGTCCACAATTATGGTACCATTCCCAATGTCTACCCACACACTCTGCCTATTAAGCTATGATGGGAGGATGTGTTGGGAGGCCTATCCATTCAAGGGGGCATCAAAGCTGTTCCTGCTGACACCACTGGATTTTATATGTGAGGGGAGAGAGCCACACCAAGTGTGTGGCACAACAGGCTTAACTGGTTATGTTGGTATTGGGGAAGATACCTCCGATAAAGGCCCCCTGTGCCCATCAAAAGCCTGCCCAAAATCTTCACATTGCTGTATTTCCCCTCGGCTACAACCTGTCCACCCGGGCCCCTCACCCACTGGTAGGGTTCTGCTAGCTTAGATCTGCTGAGACTCCAGACTTGCCTGAAAGTCTGGGTTAATTTACTGCCTTCAATACTTGCTACCTACCTAGCAGTGGCCAACCCTCATGAAGCTAAATAGCTACTGGGTGTCTTGATCAGCCTGTAGATTGAGACTTCACTCCTTTATAACAAAGTGAAAATTTTGCTTTTTCGAGTAAATCACAGATATAACATTGTGTACTACTTTCGTTTGCAAAGCAAGCTCAGGTTATAACTGATGGACTTTTCTTATTGCAAGAATAAAATCAAATGCTACAAGTGAACTGGATAGGAAAAAGAAAATCCTCAACTCGTGAGGATGACAATGAGTGTGCAGATCTGATCAAGAATTTGGAATTCGTTATCATAACGTATAAAGTAACAAGTAGTCTAATCAAGCATTAACTGCTTGTGGTGCTGTTCTTTAGAGCAATCTAAAAATTGACTAAACTTCCTCTACGGAGACTTCTTGATCTTACAAAGGGAAAGCTATCATGCAGAGCAGAAAAGCAGAAATGTGTCCTTTATTAAGTAAAGGAGAATGACTGAGGCAGAGTCTACTCATACTGTCTTTTATGAAGTATCTAGCATTAACCGAAGAATGGCATTTGCAAAGACTGGTAAAGCAGTGTGCTGGCATTGGCCCTGAAGTCAGAGAATAGTAAATGGCACTAGATAATAGTACTTGGAAAATAGCAGAATTTGTGTCCTAATCGAGAATTTCCTCAGGCTGCAAAGGTGCAGCATGAACTTGTTGCAGAGTTATATAGTATGAAATGTTCTGCTTTGGATTGAGGACATGGCTACTAGCAAAATGAACAATATCAAATGGCTTGTTGCTCAACCATTCAGTTTTTCACGGAAACTTCCAATCAATTACAAAGGAGCGATAGTTCTCTCTTATTTGCATATCTCATTTAAACCATAAGAATGTGCATGAAATATAAACCTTGATTTTCCAAAGACCAGATGCTCATTTCTGAAGGGTAGATTGGAGTTCCACATTGAAATTCTGAGGTATCCCTACTGTAGCAGAAGTGAAAGGAATTGCCTGGGAAATTGAAAATTCCACTGGACAATTCCCTTAGCGCTGGAACCTTCTGACATTATCTGTTTGATCAGAGAATTCAGGAAGTTCAACTGAAATTAAGTAAGTAGACACCAGGAAATGTTATATTATTAAAGACCAAGTCCAACTCCTCAGTAACTGTTCAAAAGAAGTGCTGACTTAACAGTTGCATTCTGATTTACAGGATATGGCGGCTGATTGTTGTAAGAAAGGAGATGTGGTTTGTCTTCCCCTGACTATCCTGTCCCATGAGGGATCTGTCAGAATCAAAGGACAGCTTCACATTTCTGAAGGAGCTCTGATCAGAATCTCTTGTCAGAAATGCCAAGTTCTTTTCTTTCGTAAGAAAATGGAGCAGTGTAGCAAACTGAGTGACATCATTCCTCAGAAAATCCAGTCCAAAATATTTAAATATTAAATGTCTGTCTTATCTCAGGACTTTTACCCAGTTTTTTTTTCTATGTTTGCCTACTGATCTGAAGGATTACCTTGGAAAGAGTGTGATGCATTTACTTTTGTTTCTGTGATGAGAAGATGGCAAGAGCAAAGATGAAAACATGATATTGCCTTCAAACAGCTCCTTTGCATTTCATGTACAATTGTATTTTATTTAAGGGCTGTTTGATTTTATAAATGTGGAATTGAAAGATTCCTTGATTTCACATGCAACATAAAGATTCTGATTTTGTTGTATTAGATTTTTTGTTTTCCAGGGAAATTTATCTTCATGGGAAGATAAAACCATCATTTGACATTTAGGTATTATGCTTCAGACATGTTTTTGTGGTTCAGATGAGACATGTAAGCAAGAATGAACTAGCACCCCTGCAGAAATGCATAGATATTTCATTAAGAAATGGAGTGGTTAACTCTGGAGCTCTTTCTCCAGCCACAATGTGTGTTAACACATTGGTATTGTTTAATTTGCTGGGAGCAGCACCCCCAATCTAAAGCAAATCATTTCATGTTATGCAAATCAAACAGCTCCATGTTGCACCTTTTGCAGCATGGGGGGGATTTTATAGGTCTTGAACGAGCAGGGAATATGTTCAATGGAGTTATTTAATTTGGAAGGAGCAAAAATTTTGCTTTCCTGTTGGTGGCTCTAAATTTAGAGCTGAAATCAGCTGTGCATTTCAGACCAGGAATGCTGCTCTCAAAAGGTGATTTCCTGCTTTACTATGAATAGTTTGAATATGAGTATTTATGTTGTACATTTATGATAAAATCAGCAGCACATGATAATGTCATGGCACTTGTTAACCTTTATTTCAAGGTGGCATTCATCACTTGGCTTCATGTAGTTATGTTTGAGGTCCACACTGAATTTCATGGCACAAGAGAGGGAGCTGGTGGATGGCAAATGCATTGAGGTGCAAGTGAGCACAGAAAGTGGGATTGGGTGTATTTAGTTGTGAAGTGGGAAAACCTGACATTGTAGGTTGGGGTGGGGTGGCAGTTTTGTCATAATAGCCAATACAAGACAATGAGGAGCCTCAAAGTCAGTGTCAGTTTTGTCCATGTAGATCCATCTTAGGGTGTTAAATAGCACAATCATTGGAGCTTAAAGTTTACCTACAACATTTCAGTTAGCCCTGCTGAGAATGATTGTGTATGAAATTAGTTTTTAATATAGGGGAGATGGGAAGTTCACTGAGCCTGCAAGTTCAGCCATGTTCCACAAAGTGGCAAGCGCAACGCTGGACACTGACATGAACATTCAATAAAGAGTGAACGTAAAAATGCAACATTGTTTCTTCCACAATAAAGAAATATCACCAACTTCCCTGCTATTAACAATTTATGTCAATCATGACACTTTAGTGCATTTAGCTTTCAGACTAAGCTAGTCTCAACAAATAACAGAGAAACCAAGATGAATAAAGTGTAATCAATGTGACATGAAATATTTATAAGTGACATGTAAATCTGAAAGTCATCCATGTCATCTGTAATGTGTTCTCTTTAAGTCTACATTACAGGCAATGGAGTTGAATATACAAGTTATGACCATGAAGAACTTTCCTGTTTGTCCAGGAGGCTCTTTTATTGCCTGCCTGTATGTGCTAATGGTTTCATCACAAAAATGATGCCTGCACTTCTTCTTTCCCAACACTTTAAATTTTAACTATAATCGCATGAGAATCTACAAAAAGCAACAGAGCAAAAGTGGTATGCACTTCATGATCTGCTGTTCAACCTTGATTCAATAGAAGCAATAGCATGCTCTTGAGATAGAAGACTGTACGTTCAATCTCTGCTTCAGGATGCATCTCTGAGGCTAACAGTTTGTAAAGTATTGAGAGCTGCATTGTGGGAGGTATGTTCAGTTATATGAGATGTCAAAATAAGGATGTCTGCTTGATGCAATGGATTTTGAAGAAGATCAGTGGAGAGCTACTTATAATCAGCCAATATGTTTGTCTTAGCCATAGCACCAAAAATAGAATATTTGGTTACTCACTTCATTGATATTTATAGAATCCTGCTCTGTGTGAATTAGCTGCTGCATTTGTCTGGAGAATAACATGGACTGCTCCTCAAAATTAATGAAATGTATTTATGGCACTTTACATTATTTGTTTCCTTATATTTTGACATTGCTGATCGATGATCCATTAGCTTAACGTTACACATTTGAGTTGAGGCTGGTTTTTACATTTATTCATTGTGCCAAATTATTAATGCTGTCATCTTTTTGTAAATATTTCTGGTGATTTTGAGTTCTTGATTCAAATATATCTCTAATTCAAAAGAATGCCACTGTGTTAGACTATTCATATGGACTGTCCTTGTACACAACTTTAAATTAGGTGCGATATTTAAATAAGGATTTTGATCCATGCATAAAGTCTTTCACAATTATAGTTTTTATGTTGAGCACATTAAATGAAACAAGTCCTCTGCCAAATTTCACGAGGAGATAGCAACACACTTTAAGACCCTAATCAGCCGGTGCAAATTGTGACTTCGTTCGGTGTTTGTGTTTGGATTTAATTGCTAAATGAATGATTAAATGGGCAGTGGTACAGATTTGTCAAATGGCTATTTTTATCTGGAGTTCAAAGAGCCGCTGATTGAAGTGTGACATTCCCTGGCAAACCAGCTTTAGTATTTTTCAGCTTTCAACTACTGTAATAACATATTTGTAAAGGGTTCAGTGCCAAAAGTAAGAGCTGTACTTGGAATTTTGAAAATGGTCTCGTTTGACAGACATAAAATGTTTCAAATGTGTTTTCTTTCATAAAATACACACTACAACTAAGTTGAATATTTTATTATGCTCACTCAGTTACATCGGACAAATGAGTCCTTCAGTGTATCACATAAATTGAACTTGCATTGCTTGATTTTTGAATGATTTTGCAGCAATGACAATGAAGATTACAGAATATAGGTGTATGGCAAAAGATTAAGAATATAAAAGCCAAGATGTAACAGTAAATCTTAATAAGACCGCAGTAAAGGAACAGTGTTAAGGAAATAGAAAGGGTATAGTGTGTGGTGTGAGGAAATACAAACATCAGGGTAAAAATGGGATCTTATCATCAGACCAAGGAAATTAACAGTCATTTGAGTTTTTATTTTTCTGCCACAATAGATATGGGACAGAATAGATTGAAATAGACTGTTCCAGTGATTGAGGGATTTGGAACAAGGAGATACAGGTCGAAGGTTAACAGGAAAATATTTACAACAGTGAGAAACATAAGGATTGTGAGGCTGTTTATTTCCCTTCTGAAATTGCAAATGAATAGAGATCTTGCTAACATTTAGAAATAATCGGTGACTGAAGATAACAGGAATAAACAATTGAGTGGGTACATAAGAACTGTTGTCCTAATTGTATGTGAATAGTAAATACCAACATGGATTGGCTTGACTGACTGTTCTAATTCCATGTAGTACAGTGATATATATGGTGTCTTATGTGCTACTTGGCCTGAATGGTTATAACAGTGAATAGTACAGAACGTGTGCTGGGTTGAATAACTATCAGATTATGTTGTTAGAGCATGCATTAAATTGTTGCTTTTACATTATTAATGAGTTATTTGTTTTGCCACGCTATATCTGCTGAGAAGAAAGACATTTTACCACAGATATAGCCATAGTATGGAAATCTAGTTTGACTTATAACTGTAGTGTGTGACCTTTAATGGAATTTTTTACTATTAGGTTGCATTTTACATGGCAAAATGGCACTTCACCACATGAGACAACATTTCAACAGTTATTAAAGTTCCTCACCAGAGTCACAGTTAATTTTGAAATACAAATGGCTTTTGATATTGGTATAGACACAAGTGTTTAAACTACTTAAGGTAGAAGAATGAGCAGCAATGTTTCAGTTGTTCTACGATGCTTAGGTGCAAATTGCTTGCTTATTATTCTTTGATGTTTTTGTTTGTCTAAATAACATTTATTTTGCTAAAACTAGACTATTCTTTAAAACAATATGGAAACAAAATTGCCTTTTTTTCTTTTACTTATAGTTGGCTAACATAAAATATACGGTCAAAAATTAGACTAGTAGTTACATGTCGCTACAGTTAAAAACATATTATTGTCGGTTCAGTATTTATAATTACGTGTGCCCAATTAATAAAGTAGATTATAATTGCACACCCTCCCCTCTTCACAGTCGCTTTTCATCCTGATTGCTTGCTATCCTAACATTGGAAATATATATTGGGCTATGTTTCCACAAATGCAACCGTCATCTCCCTTCTATTCATGAAGCGTCAAGGGTGGTCATCGAGTGAAACCATTTACTTAATAGTGAATAGAGTTTTTTTGTACAAAAGGTTGGTCAAACATGCAATACTTTGTCATTGTGACTGTTTGAGATATGGACCATTAGATCTTTTCAGAGAAAATTTGGTAAATATGTGATTCAGAGGAAAGTACAAGGCAATGGGCAGTGAGCAGTGCATTAGGATTGCATTTAGATTGCTCTGGAAAGGAGTTGATGAGCTGAATGTCTTCCTTCAGTGTCTTATCATTCTGTGGATTCTTGTTGCTGCATATAAGCCAAGATAAAGAACATTCCATTATAATTCAAGCACAGAGATAATATCCTTTGTTTGTGATACTTACTTGTGTGTTTTCCCAGTGGGGATCATAGAAAAGCATCCACGATCACAATTTTTGCCTTCTCTCACCATACTCTTAGAGTCGTACAGCTGTACAGCATGGAAACAGACTCTTCTGTCCAACTCATCCATGCTGACCAGATATCCTGAATTAATCAAGTCCCATTTTCCAGCATTTGGCCCATGCCCGTCTAAACCTTCCTATTCATCTGATGCCTTTTAAATGTTGTAATTGTACCAGCCTCCATCACTTCCTCTGGCAACTCACGCCATGCATGCATCACTTGTTGTGTGAAAAACTACCATTTAAGTCCCTTTTAAATCTTTCCCCTCTCACCTTAAACCTGTGTCCTCTTCTTCTGGACTCCCCCACCCTGGGGAAAAGACCTTGGCTATTCACCCTATCCATGCCCCTCATGATTTTATAAACCTCTGTAAGGTTACCCTTCAGCTTCCAACACTCCAGGGAAATGGCCATATAGTTCAAACCCTCCAACCCTGGCAACATCCTTGTAAATCTTTTCTCAACCCTTTAAAGTTTCATAACATCCTTCCTACAACAGAGAGACCAGAACTGAACACAGTATTCCAAAAGCGGCCAAACCAATGTCCTGTACAGCCGCAGCATGACCTCCCAACTCCTATACTCAATGCACTGACCAATAAAGGCAAGCATACCAAACAACTTCTTCACCATCCTGTCTACCTGTGACTCCACTTTCAAGGAACTATGAATCTGAACTCCAAGGTCTCTTTGTTCATCAACATGACCCAGGACCTTACCATTAAGCATATAAGTCCTGACTTGATTTGCCTTTCCAAAATGTAGCACGTCACATTTATCTAAATTAAACTCCATCTGCCACTTCTCAGTCCAGTGGCACATCTGATTAAGGTCCTGTTGTACTCTGAAGTAACCTTCTTTGCTGTCCACTACACCACCAACTTTGGTGTCATCTGCAAGCTAACTAACCATAACTCCTACTTCACATCCAAATCATTTTTATAAATGACGAAAAACAGTGGACCCAGCACCAATCCTTGTGGCACACCGTTGGTCACAGGCCTCCAGTCTGAAAAGCAACTCTCCACCACCACCCTCTGTCTTCTACCTTTGAGCCAGTTCTGCATCCAAATGGCTAGTTCTCCCTGCATTCCATGTCATCTAACCTTGGTAACCAGTCTACCACGGGGAACTTGTCGAACGCCTAACTGAAGTCCATATAGATCATGCCCATGGCTCTGCCTTCATCAATCCTCTTTGTTACTTCTTCACAAAACTCAATCAAGTTAGTGAGACATGATTTCTCACGCACAAAGGCATGTTGGCAATCTCTAATCAGTTCTTGCCTTTCCAAATACGAGTCAATCCTATCCCTCAGGATTCCCTCCAACAACTTGCCCACCACTGATGTCAGGCTCACTGGCCTACCGTTCCCTGGCTTTTCCTTACCACCTTTCTTAAATAGTAGCACCATGTTAGCCAACCTCCAGTCTTCTAGCACCTCACCTCTGGCTATCATTGGTACAAATATCTCAGCAAGGGGCCCAGTAATCACTTCCCAAGTTTCCCACAGAGTTCTAGGGTACACCTTATCAGGTCCCGGGGATTATCCACCTTCATGTGTTTTAAGACGTCAGCACCTCCTCCTCTGTAATATGGACATTTTTTAAAGATATCGCTATTTATTTTCCCAAGTTATCTCGCCTCTAAATCCTTCTCCATAGTAAACACTGATGAAAAATACTCGTTTAGTATATTCCCCATCACCTGCAGCTCCACACGTAGGCAGCCTTGCTGATCTTTAAGAGGCCCTACTGGGCAAATGTTGGTGGTCTGGTGTCGCCCCTGACAAGCAACATCATGGCACAGCTAGCACAAATGCACACGGCTGACATTTCCTCATACAGTCAACTTTGTTCTCTTACCCTAGTTGATATTTACCCACCAGGCCATATTCGTTATCTATCTATAGTTACATCCTGTCTGAACACATTCTCTAATCCAGATCTTGTTGCATTTGGGCATGGACAGTATCCGAGGAGTCACAAATGGTGCTGAACATTGTGCATACCTGTGCATCTGATCTTATGATGGAAGGAAGATTATTGATGAAGCAGCTGAAGATAGTCGAGCCTCGGACACTATCCTGAGGCATTCCTGCAAAGCTATCCTGGAACTGAGATGACTGATCTCCAACAACCACAACCATCTTTTTATGCCCCAGATATGTCTCCAACTGTATCAGTCATACAAGTCCTAATGTATTGCTTCTCTGAAGCAAAATGAGATCTATAATCATCTGATTTTTTGCTTTAAACATACAATTAACAATTCAATGGCATTTGCTAAATGGCAGGCAGCTAATAAATCTTTATAGGAAACATAACTTTATTAATAGTCATCATTAATATTCAGATTACGCAGATATTAGTTTTCACTTGAACCATCAATTACTCTAAATCCAAGATCTAGATCACTCCCATTGAAAGTGAAGTCAGACAAATGAATCAGGAGCATCTCCCTCGTCCGTCAGTACTTGAAAAGTTTTCTTTTATCCCTTGTGCTTCTTTCTCCTTCAATACAGTCAAATTAGCACAGGCTCTGAAGCACAGACTCCCCACAAATTATGACTGCATTCCATTCTGGAGAATATAGTCGTGTCTTTAACCATTAAGCACAAAGATCTAAAACAATAAGTAGCATTCACCCATTCATTTTTAAAGCCTCCGCCCAAAATCTCTAGCATCTCATCAAATGAATAATATTATCCTGATATGATAATGTTAGCAATCTGTACAAGTTTTCAGTACAGCATTTGAAATAATTTTGGTGCAAATAATAATTTCAAAAATGCTACAGTAAAATCCCCATCTATAGAGACAATCCAAGATTTAAAACATTATTATTTATTTACTTATTGACATTTTAGCATGATGTGCTTACATTTCATATTTGATTCATTTGCTTTGCTTTTGCTGATGGTTTGTATACTTGAGAAAGTCATAACTAGTGGCTATGATACACATTTATAAAATGTGTTGAAGAATGATATTCGTTTCAGGTACTGTATCTTCAAATATTATTAAGCTGTTATTTTCACTCTTGGCTTTAGTTAGTTTGCTAATTGTTTCACCTAAGTATCATTTTTAATTATATAACATTGATAACTGTGGAGATTGAAACAGCTGAAATCTGCTATAAATGCAATGAACATTGAATTCCAAACTGGCTCTGACATAAAATGAATCTACTTCAAGTTAAGTTATATACCAGAGATAGTAGGAACTGCAGATGCTGGAGAATCCGAGACAACAAGGTGCAGGGCTGGATGAACACAGCAGGCCAAGCAGCATCATAGGAGCAGAGAGGCTGACGTTTCGGGCCTAGACCCTTCATCAGAAAAGGGGGAGGGGAAGGGGGTTTTGAAATAAATAGGGAGAGAGTGGGAGGCGGATAGAAGAGGGATAGAGGAGAGGATAGGTGGAGAGGAAACAAACAGGTCGAAGAGGCGGGGATGGGGCCAGGAAAGGTGAGTGTAGGTAGGGAGTTAGGAAGGGGATAGGTCAGTCCAGGGAGGACGGACAGGTCAAGGGGGCGGGATGAGGTTGGTCGGTAGGAGATGGAGGTGCGGCTTGAGGTGGGAGGAGGGGATAGGTGGGAGGAAGAACAGGTTAGGGAGGCAGGGACGAGTTGGACTGGTTTTGGGATGTGGTAGGGGGAGGGGAGATTTTGAAACTTGTGAAATCCACATTGATACCATTGGGCTGCAGGGTTCCCAAGCGGAATATGAGTTGCTGTTCCTGCAACCTTCGGGTGGCATCGTTGTGGCACTGCAGGAGGCCCAGGATGGACATGTCGTCTGAGGAATGGGAGGGGGAGTTGAAATGGTTCGCGACTGGGAGGTGCAGTTGTTTGTTGCGAACCGAGCGTAGGTGTTCTGCAAAGCGGTCCCCGAGTCTCCGCTTGGTTTCCCCGATGTAGAGGAAGCCACACCGGGTACAGCGGATGCAGTATACCACATTGGCAGATGTGCAG
>NC_063345.1:51450758-51579330 GCF_021869965.1 Rhincodon typus
CAAGCCGCACCTCCATCTCCTACCGACCAACCTCATCCCGCCCCCTTGACCTGTCCGTCCTCCCTGGACTGACCTATCCCCTTCCTAACTCCCTACCTACACTCACCTTTCCTGGCCCCATCCCCGCCTCTTCAACCTGTTTGTTTCCTCTCCACCTATCCTCTCCTCTATCCCTCTTCTATCCGCCTCCCACTCTCTCCCTATTTATTTCAAAACCCCCTTCCCCTCCCCCTTTTCTGATGAAGGGTCTAGGCCCGAAACGTCAGCCTCTCTGCTCCTATGATGCTGCTTGGCCTGCTGTGTTCATCCAGCCCTGCACCTAAGTTATATACCATCCCTGTTTTGGGATGCTTACACAGAAACTTTTGGTGGATTCTCTGGTGAATTAACATTCTAGTAGATTTCAGTTTTTAATACATTCACTGAAGTTGAATACAGTACCTGCTGAGCCCAGGTTAAGGTATTAGTGTAGACAAGTCTTGCAAAATAAACCATGCTTAAGCTCAAATGCATTATTCCTATTTAAGTTGACCTTTTCCATGACAATTGAGCATGGTCAGATAGCATGCTCCATGGTAGATATTTATCTGTAGCATAACAAATGAGTTGTACAAGAATGGACTTGCTTACCTTTGATTTGTTTATCTTGATTCATTCAGGAAATAAACAGGTGTCTGTTTACTCCTTTCCTTAATTCCCTTCTAAAATCAGGAACTCATTGGAGGCAATTTTGTATTATGATACCTGTTTTAGTGGGCAAACCAGCCTATTTCTGACTTCTTCAAAATATTTGGATGGTTAGGCTCCATTTAAATATGATTAAGGACCAGGACTATGATTTACCTCATGCAGTCAGCTGGTTCACCAAGGAGAAGATACAATGTTGAACAGTCCTGTTGCCTACTTGATAAATTGTATCTCTTAAATGGAGGTTTGTGTTTCTTATGGTGTTGTAATTTTGGTCAAAGTCTTCTGGGGCATTTCAAACATGTGGTTATCAGGGCCATATCTGGGTCCCTCCCCTGCTTTTGCCAATGGTCCATCTCTCTGGACAATCTTACAGTTGCCTTGGTGTCTGCTGTTTGAATAGGAACAGCAAATAACACATGACCATAGGAAGGCATTTAGAGAGCCTATCTGAAAAATGGGGAGCAGAGCACATGAATGAATTTGACCTCAGCCTTTGGAATTTTTGATATCAGCATGTGTACTTTGAATCAATCTTTTCAGATGTGTTACAACACACCTGTACATTAGGTGGTGCTTGATACTCGTATGTGGATCATCTTATGATTGCCTTTTGACCTCCTGCCATGTAGCCTTTGAAGTGTTGTTGTCTCTGTGCAGAACTGGATGACTTAAGATTTCGCTGGAAGGATTCACAGGAGACTATTCAGCCTAATGTGTCTGCTCCATTTTTCCAAGCTTTTTAACTAATGCCAATCTCCTGCCTTTTCATCCAAACCTTGACATTGGTTCTATTTAATTATTCATCTATTTCTATGCATATCTCAACTTGTGCGACACTTCCCAACTGTGCATTCCAGACCCTAACTACTCGCCATGTGAAAACATTTTTGACATTTTGCAGGGCACTTTAAATGTGTGCCATATGGTTCTTGATCCTTTTATGCTTGGGAAAATTCTCTCCCTTGTTAATGAGCAGGATTGACTTCTCCCTGTTGTTGTATGTGCACTGCCAGGAAAGTTTCTCTACTCCAAAAACAACCATGAATTGGGCTATAAGTATCTTGATTTCCTTCTTCTCTCCAGTGAATGGATTGGTGATATCAATAGCAGCCTGCCTCTAGGATCCTTACCCAGAGTTGGCACCACAGATGTGCTTTTCCATTCAATGTTGAGGGAATCACTTCTGTGTCGCTATTTCCAATGCAGCGACAGCCTCTCTCCCAACTTGGCAACATTCCCCTTCCCCAATCTGCATGCTTCTCTTCCAGATATTTTTAATCAACTGGCTCAGATATATTATGAAACACCTCTGGAGCAAGCGGGACTTGAACCTGAGCCTTCTGGCTCAGAAGTTGGAATCCTTTTCTTCCAATTAACACTACATACTATAGAAAACCTGTTTCTTATTATAGTCTTTCCCTTGCCAGCTGCTACCTATACAACAGGCAATATTACCTTTCATCTTGTAACTACTGGAAATTTTCATTCTTCCAATAACTGCTTTGCACACATCACATTACTTTGCTAATACCTACCTGATCATCTTATTCTTGTTGGGTTGACTCTTGGAAAGCGGAATCTAACAGTACTATGGGAGTAGTTTCACCATATGGATGGCAGAGTTTCAAAAAATCAGCTCAATTCTGACTTCTCAAGGGCAACTCAAGATGAACAATAAATGCTGACACTGCTTGCTGTTTCTCCCTTTCATTATTAGCACCATTCAAATACTTCATAAATCTGCACAATTCCTTACACCAGTCTGTGGTTCCTCACTCCCCCGTGGCATCGTCCCAAGTAATTGCAGAAGACGTAACACTTGCCCATTAACCATCTCCCTCTTCATTGTCTAAGGGCACCAAACACACCTTCCAGGTGAAAGAGCATTTTGCTTATACTTCTTTCAATCTAGTCTACTTCTTTCAATGAAGTCCTCTTCAAGTTGGCAAAACCAAACTCAGAGTGGGTGACAGCTTTGGGAATACCGCCACTCTGTCCATAGAAATGACCCTGGCCTCCAAGTTTCCTGCCATTTCAATAAACTACCTTGCTCTCATGTTAGCATTTCTGGACTAGCTTCTTGAAATGTTCCAATGAAGCATAATGCAAGTTTGATAGAAAATATCTCATTATCTGCTTAGGCATTTTACAGCCTCAAAGTCTTAGTACCGACCTCCATGACCTCAGAAACTAACTAAATTATGTCTGTTCTCCGTATTCTTTTCCTCCACTCCCACTCTACAGCTTTGTCTCGTTTGTGTCTTGTTTACTTTGTTCTTAGTAGAGAGGGCCTATTCTCTACTTTTTACAAGCTAATCTGATCGATTTTACATCTCTTTTTGTCTTCCACGACCATTAACAATACCTTTGTCTTTTGCACTGTGCTTCTACACCATCTCCCCCTTGTTCATCTTCTGCCCCTAACGTATAAAAAAAAGTCTAAAGGTCATTTTCCAACATTTTTCAGTTTTGAAGTAGAATCATACCAAACTCAGTGTTGACTCTGTTTCTCTCTGCACAGATGCTGCCAGAACTGCTGAGTTTCCTTAGCATCCTTTGTGTTAGTTTCAGATTTCCAGCATCTCTAATATTTTGTTTTTATTCTAGTGTCACAACCTCGTGCTTCTTGTATAATTATGTATCTGCTGCTCATTTGCCTCATGGTCCTTTGTCCAAGTACCTTCCATGACTCAGCCACAAATAACCTTCCTTGGAACTATTACTTCATGTCTGACAACATTGATAAGCCCATTCCCACATTCTGCAATATTCTGGCACGAGGAATGTATATCTTCCAATCACTCATGGGCTAGCAGCTATGGCAGAAATGTGAACTTTGTCAGCCAATGACACAGCAGTGAGAACTTTAAATGATTTTAAAATGGTGCAGTTCAAACTCTGACAACCATCGTCAATATTAGAACATTCAAATGGGAGGAAATTGCAGTTTCATGGAATCTGAGATCCTGTTGCTCAAGATACCTGGACCTCTGTGTCAATATGCCTATCATTTACTAAACAATAATAGATTTGTATTTCAGACTTCAATGTTGTTTTTCTTAGCACCATGGATAGCTCCCTAGCCTACAAGTATATGAAACAAACTTCAATTGTACTTGCACGAGAATTCCACAATCTGCAGTTTCCCCTCTCTGTCATATGTTGTTCCCACCTGAAATGACACCAGTTTTCCTTCATTGTAACTCAGTCAAAATCCTGACACTCTCTTCTTAGCAGCACCATGGGTTTACTGACAACCACTCAAAAAGGTAGCTTACCACCACTGTCTCAAGGACTATTAGGAAAGGACAGTAATTGTTGGCCTCACCAGTAATGCTGTTATCCCATGGGTGAATAAATGAGTTTCCTAAACATGCCTTGAAATGGAAAGTGGTTTAGGATTGTCATGAACTACGTAATCAGATTTGGAAATTAGAGCATTTCTACTTTGTATTTAATGACAGTGTTGAGCTTTTCCACAGGCTATAAATGCACTACAGGCTCATGTCCACTGGGCACTGAAAGACCTTGTTTCGCATGAGTACATCAACAGTCACTTGTCTGTCCTTCATCTGTTATTCCTGAGCGAGTGAAGTTTGGGTCTCTAGAGATGAAGGGTAAAGAGGTGACTATTAATAAAGTGTGCCCTCATCACATTTTTGTACATAATTGAATAAATTCTTTCATTGCTCTATGATACAATGGTAATTAATGTTTCTCTAAACTTTTCTCCAAAGGTTAATTGAATTCTTCATTTAATAAATTCAGAAAGTGACACTGATCCCAATTAACATTTTTTTGCAATTACAACTAAGCAAATAAATACCTCACTTTAAACAGTGTTAGCAGTAAGATAACATGTTTTTCAGTTTGATATACAATTAAATAGTACATCATTTCTGAATTCCATGGTGTGTTTAAGTTCACAAAGCTGTCCTAAAACTAGATGCTTAAAGAAAAACATGTGTGGTAAGGTATTTTTTTGTATCTGTGGTTATGATGTCTCTTTGAAGGCTTCGGTGCATGTGTGGGTTGTTGTTTGTGTAGCTATGTGTTTCTGTTTACCTTTACTTAATCAGAGAACTGTTGTAGATTCTTATCTGTAGAGATAATGGTTGGAAAATTAGTAAATAAAATACAAGCTTCACCCTGGGTGGCAGAGTGGTAAAGGGCAATGCCACCACAATGTGATAAAATGCCAAATGCAGTCAATAATTGTTTTTCTTTTAATTTCTTGTTTCCATTGGTTGTTGAGACTTCCCATTGCAAACTGACACTCCCTCAGAAATGGAAAAACTCAGTTTCCCTCCTGAAAGACGCTTAGCTTACTGAAGGTCAAGTATGGCAGTTAACCACAGATATAGTAAATCCTTTCTGCAACTCACAAAAGATGCTCACTGCATCTCTTGCCAATCTGGACAATGGAGAGTTTTCTACTACAACACTAACCTAAACACTACTCATCTGGATTTAATGACAAATATAATGATACAATTGATCATACCCTGTAGTGATCCATTTTGCATATGAGGCGCAAATCATAAGATCTCAACAGCAACATCATGAACAATTTGTGTGACAATGTGCAAACACTGTGTTTTGTATCTTTTATCTCTTTTTCTGTATTTGGTTGTTTAAATTTTGTTACTTCGTCTATATTCTTGTGAATAAGTTAGCTTAAAATAGCAACCAAACAGAAGACACAATAAATCAGCAGAAAATATACAAGAACTAAGAAAATCTGAAATGGAAGTTGGCTGCAATCCCCAAATGTATTCAAATCTTTCTGAAGTAATAACTGATATACTTTGTCAAACTGGCACACTGTGTTTTTATTTCTGACGATGACAACAGTCTAATTGTTATAATATTAACATGAAAGCACCATCCCAACAAAGCATGTTACGCGCAATGCCAAGATCGTTTTGGAGATCTAGCACAATCACATAATTTAGCATGCTCTTTCATACTCCCTGCCCTCTGACATGAAAGCGAGTTGGTGGTTATTAGTGTAGGAATAAGTGAACAGGATTTGTAAATTTTGACCTGTGCAGGGTACAGACCCACATGTGTTAAGTGGCAATACAACGGGTATTTCTGACTTAATTTTCTACATTAATATTGAATATTATAGTGTTCATGTACAGTAATACCATGAATGTTTATTTTGTTGACAGATCCATCTCTACGATATATTCTTGCTTAGCTGCGACAATTTATTTCTTGAATGATGTTCGGGATTTTGTAGGAAACCTTTAACTAAAAATGTCTGGATCCAGGCATTAACAATCTATCCACTCAATAAATAGTTGTATATGCATCTGATCTGAATTGACACAGTAGTAAAGAAATCAGAGTTTAGCAAATTATCTACAAGTTTGATTTGGCTTGTACTTCAAGTCAAATTTGCCCCACGTTCCCCATAAATTGATAACTTATTAATGTTAGTTATAGCTAACGTATTGAAGACAGTTCTTTCCAGTAAGGGACATGATCAACTTTTCCTAGATGAAGGTCAACTTCAGTACTAGGAAGTTTATCCAGTAATGATAGTGGCCTGTGTAACCCTTTGATTGACATGAATTCCAGACTAGAATCCAAGGGGTCAGCAAAGTCAGTGCATAAGTGATTCATCTATAAACCTAATCCCCATCTAAAGAAAGAAACAGCTTTCAGGAAAGCTTTTCACCTTCAGGATTGTATTTGAAAGGTTAGCTTCTTCAGCTGATACTTGCATCTGGAAGAAGTAATTTTGGAATCTGCCAAACAAGGCAGTTTAAAACCATTCCCTGTATTTAGAGATCACAGAATTAAATGTTAGGCTAAAGGAGGAACATGAGGCTTTGAGAATATAATCAGACTATGGTGTTTGTGGAAAATGATTTTGGTAGTGGTTGTCATTTCAATCATGTAGCAAAAAAAAGACTTAAGTTAGAAATGTGAACAATCTTGCTTGTCCTGTCCAGACTTGATTCCAAATATATTTTCATTAGGCTGATAAAAAAAACGATAATAATTTCCCCTTCTGATATTTTAGTCTAGCTAACTGTAGGCATACATAGATAGTAGGAACTGCCGATGCTGGAGAATCTGAGATAACAAGGTGTAGAGCTGGATGAACACAGCAGGCCAAGCAGCATCAAAGGAGCAGGAAAGCTGACGTTTCGGGTCAAGACCCTTCTTCAGAAAAATAAAATCATAGGCATACATCATTCTTTTGGGGGTATCAATTGAATATAATATTTATAGGTAGTTTAAGAGATAAAGCACATTTATGCATGTAAACAAGATGTGGGTGAATTTAACAATTTTTAGAAAAAATGATATGTATGTCTGACACAGTGAATCACTAGAAAATTTTTGGATGCGATATCCTCCTTTTGCATAGCAGATGTCAGAGCCAACCTAAAATGCCCAGGCAGAGGAGTGAAAAAGTAATTTGTTTTGAAGGAACACTTTTGAAGAGCTTTCAAAGTATGTATTTTTATCAATTTATCCATACTCTGAAAGATTATTTTACGTTGGGATTCCAACAAGTATTTTCATGCCTGAAGGACAAATTCAATCAAATGTAACCATGCATATAGTTGATGGAATAAAAAAAAACTTTAGGCAAAATATCACAATAACCAATATGGAAATCAACGTTGAATAACTGCTCACTCACCAGATAGTTTTAAATCACAGATATGCAAAATATTTCCTTTGTAATACAGGTCTGTGCAGAACTCAAATACAACCATTCTTTAGCATTCTTATTTACCCTTCAGTTTTTAGATCAACAATTTTAAATGAGCTACGAGTTTCATCTCACTCTTTTTTTCCTTATTATAACTTTATATGACACATGATTGTTGATTTATGGCTCAATCAGAAAGACCTTTGTTGTACTGCCGCTATGATATATAATGTCACATTGCCAAAACAGATGGCTGTTGTAGCAGAAGTTTGTTTCTTTTCTTGCACAATTCCCACCTTGTAGGTTGTTAAAATTTAAAATTTGCTCTTCCAGTATGTGCACTAACCCAGAATAAAGAAGAATATCCTCCCTCATATGTTGTCAAGGAGGAAATATTTTATCATTGATTTGTGCTCTATTCAACATTGCACCATATTGAACATGGCACAGACCTGCACTTTGCATCATTAAAATTAACTGTTTGCAAGACAAAATTACAATATGCCGTCTAAGTAGTGGGATGGCATTCAGTAGTGTACTCGTGCTCAGATGCAGTGACCTCTTGCTTACTGTAAATATTTTGCCACTGAGTCTGAAGGTTGAATTTGGGCTCTACTCCAGTCATCACCAGCAAGATCCAACCATCGTACCGGTTCTGAATAATAGATTGATATCCACTGGACATACTTGCATTTATAAAATTAATTATTCTGAAAGTAAAAGCCATGAAGAAAGCATGGCTACTCAGGAAATTTATTTGGAGACTTACTTAAATTAGGACCAACGATAATTCAAAACTATATATATATTACGAAAGCATAAAACTTTAACTGAACCAATGAATAATTATTTAACCCTTGCCTCTGGCCTGTGAGTGTTTTTCAGTAATTTGTATCTCATCCTGTCTTTGTGAACTAATTGTTCTTTCGACTGAATAGATCTCATTCTGCTACTGATACATTGAGTTAATATTAAATCCAATATCATTTTTTGCCATTTTTGGGTAATAGAAAATCAAATGGCAAAGTACTAGGAAAAGTAATTATTTAGTCAGTTAATTTACACAGCAGTTTGTTGCATTGCACACTTCCCTGCCCTATTGCCTGCCAAATTGATGTCTGTGTTGCTTACAATTCATCACATTCCTTGTCAGGCACCTTGAATTCGGGAACTTCAATGCAGTTTTAAAGACCAGTATGAGTGACCTGTTCCTAAGGACGTTTGGTCTTTTTGAATTGTTCCTTTTGTGATTTTCTCAATTGAACTGTTTTATCTGGAAAACTTCCCAGTAAATTATTTATAGTGTCCAGTTGTGTCAAAGTGATACCATTGCAAGATTTTTTTTACGTATACAAAAATCCAAGCTTTCTTTGCTTTTGCTTCTGTATAACTGTGGTTTGGTGAGTTCAGGCTTTGAACAGGGACTTTTCTTGTGTAGAGACATTACTGAGATTCAGCCACCAATACAATGTGCTGAAGTGGAATTTCCAATGGAATTTAACATTATTATGATAAGGTTTGGGAAAAAGTTTCTGAATGGACTGCCCCAAGCTAACTTTGCAGCCTAATGTAGGATTATAATACATGACTCACCAGACAAATACAATTGACTTAAATGATCATCTCCTAATGCTTAGCAGTCCAACAGTAAAACAAAATTCTAGTTGTCAAATGATATCTTTCAGCTGCTTACAAGTGCTGGAAGGTGGTTAAGTTGTTGTGAAGTATATACCTGCAATTCTTCATCAAAGGTCTCAATCGTGTAACTGTATCAAGTTTCCCTTTAAAATCAGAACTACTGGGGCTGTGATAAGCTCCAGGTTTGAAAAGACTGCACATTTATTGCTCTAAGCTCTATTCACTGTGTGGGATGTTTGTTTTATCCAGTCTTGACTATCTCCTTTTTTTGGTAGAAATTTCACAATGGGTTGAATTTCACTCTGTCACAGTGAAATGAGTACAAAAATGTCAGGATGCCAACATTATTATTAATTTTGAACAACCTAACTGGAGAGACACTTTGGCTGAAGCACGTGTATTTTTAACAGGTACAAATTGCAGTGAATATCTAGTAGGTTTAATACTGAAATAGAGGACAGGAAGCTAATTAAACACAAGGTGAGAGCAAGTATCTTAATTAGCAAGAGGCCCTCAACTCCAGCATCAAAGCTTCTGAATCATTCCATCTAATCCTTAACCCTTTCAGAACTGATTTCGATTGCATTTTCAGCTTAAAATTTCTTTCCTTATATTTTCATTACACTGGCAGATGGCAGTTTAAGTGTTGATATTGTAGAACTAGGAGTAAAACAACAAAGCATTATATTTGTAGTTTTCTGGCATCTGAAGTCTGAATCCATGAGAACTATCTATTCTCAGGGACTTTGTAATTATAGGATGTAGATACTGGCAGTTGGCTATTTCACTGGTAAAGCATTACAGCCACGCCCAATCCTATCTTTACCCACATGTGCTTAGATAATACACACTAACAGAAAGAATCACTGGATGGTGACTCATTGCAAGAAAATAGATTAATTATCTCCTCACCAGTCACTGTGTATCCTGGTCAATTCTGAATCTCCCCACTATTGTTGCAATTCTGGTTTAGCTAAATCAGCTGAAACTGCAGACCCAGCACAAGTGCTTTTTAATCCATGTTGGATCAGTTCTTGATTAAGTAGCTCCTTTAGTCGTCATGGGAGGCCCACTCAGGATATATTAATGGTAGACTAGTGCAGAGGGATTTGGACGTCATTGTGCATGAATTGCTGAAAGTGGGTATGTGGATGCAGCATATAATAAGCAAGGCAAATGGAATCCTGGCATTTATTGAAAAAAGCCTGGATTATAAAAGTAAAGAAGTGCTGTTACGATTATATAAGGCATTGGTGAGACCAAACCTCCAGTAGTATGTCCAGTTTTGGTCTCCTTACTTGAGGAAGTGGATGTGGTGGCACTGGAGGCAGTTCCGAGGAGGTTCACCAAATTGATTCTGGGGATGAAAGGACCATTGTATGAGGAGCGGTTGAATAGCTTGGGCTTGTACTCAGTGGAGTTCAGAAGAATGGGGGGAGATCTGATTGAGGTATATAAAATGCTAAAGGGGATTGGTAGGGTGGACGTTGACCAGATGTTCCCCATGTGGGACAGTCTCGAACAAGATATATCCACTCTTGGATATAGAGTGAGAGGTGGTAGGTTGGAAAATGAGATGAGAAGAAACTACTTCTCTCAGAGGGTTGTGAATGTGTGGAACTCACGGCCTCACAATGCAATGGAGGCAGAATCAATCAACACATTCAAGAAAGAAACAGATATGTTTCTGATGTAAAGTGGGATAAAGTTCTGTAGGGAGCATGCAGGAAAGAGGAGTTAAGACCACAAAAAGATCATCCATGATCATGTTAAATAGTGGAGCTGACTCGAAGTGCTGAATTGCCTACTCCTGCTCCTAATTCCTATATCCCTATGTTCCTAAGATATAGGAATCTCAGATTGTTCTAGTGCAAGCTAAATTGCCACGTCAACTAGTATGTGGTACTGGGGAAGGTTTGTTTGAAATAACTAATGGTCACTGAACCTCTTTTGTCTTTGCTTTGTCTTGAACCTATCTAATGATTATTGACAGGTGATATACCACGACAGGGTCTCTACACAGGAGAAACTTTGTAGATAGCAAGAAGACTGTTGCATGATAGGAAAAAGTACAACTAGTTTTGGTTAAGCAAAATTACTAGGGCTTTGGAGATGGTACAGATTCATTTGTTCTCTGCAAATGCTTTAGAGTACAACTCCTTGATTCCACCTACAGGCTGTGTGACATCAGTAGAGCAGATGGAGCTAATGCAACATGAATACCAACCCCTTCAGAAAAATTAGCTTGTATACCTACAGCTACCTCAAGTTATCTTGAATCATACCAAAAAATAACACTGTAGATGCTGAAAATGCTGGAAATACCCAGTAGGTCTGGCAGCATCTTGGCAAAGAGAAACAAGTTAAAGTTTCAGGTCAATTTCATCAGACCTAACTTGAATTCCTGATCGTGTCACAATCACAAGACTCTTGCTTCTTTCCCACATTCTAATGCTCACAGCTATTATCTTGCAGAAATTATATTGTATCTCATCAATATTTAGCAAAATGTTTCACAACTAACAGATAACTGTTAAAGTCCAGTCACTTTTGTTTCACGTGTGCACACAATTGAGTAAAAAGGGTTTATGCTCTGTGGTGCTTAGGATGTGATGGTCTCATTGAAACATATACAATTTCAAACGGATTTCATAGAGGTTGCTTCCCCTGGCTGAGAAATCTGGCACTCAGGATAAAATATTTATTTCAGCTTTGTACTAAAGAAATGCAGAATTTACTTTTTTCAATAAATACACAGAGTTCTTGCAATGGTTTATTTAATGAAAGCAGTGAAATAGGAGAGTAGAGACAAAGATGATACCAGATTTGATATCAACTTGTGTTGAGTTTGTTGATATCAGCTGCAGTAGTGTTAAGGGACAGATTTTTTTTGATTTAAATACGTGAATTACTTCAGTACAGTTTAGGTTTTAGCTTCCCTATGGAGGTAAAGAGGTTAAAAATAAATTGGTTAAGGTTTCTGCTCCTGATCTTGTCAAGTGATCATTGTTCAAATGTCTATGTTTCAGATAACAAGGTCAGCATCCACCATGATGCATGCCCTTCTTACTTAACCCATGCTCTAATGGTCAAATGATCTGTCAACACTCACTGTCCATCTTTAAACTTATACTTCTGTTTGAGTAAAACCCCAGTGGGTGACCATAACGAGAACAGTTGCAGACCAGCATGGATCCATGCCTTTCAAACAAAAGGGGAGTCTGAATAGTTTAAAAAGACACAGAGAAAGAAACAGAGAAATAAGTATAAAATAAAATGCATTTGATGGAAAATTTTTCAAGGGAGCAAAAGGCCAAATTTCCAGCAAGAAGCTTGAAATCTTTGCAAGGAAACCAGTTGATGAGGATTCAGACTGCTTTGCTCCAGCTTTTATATTAATGTGGTGCAGTTGGAAATTTGGTCAGATCTTCTGAAATCCCCTCTCTCATTGTAAAAAATAAAACATATTGGGAGGAGTTGTAGAAATACTCCACCAAATGCCAGGCTCTAGGCATGTGAAAAGACTTAACAGAAAGCACTGATTCAAGCTTCTCTAAAGCTTTCTTAAGGCCACACAATTTATCTGAAAGGGAACTGTCCAATATGGGGCCCACATACTGAATCTGAGGAAAAGATGTACAGGGATTTGAGGATCTTCAGAACCACTGTCTTTTGATCAAGAGGCAAAATTCCATGGGTCTTGCCCTTTCCTATCTCTGCACCTTTTCCAGCCTTGCAAACCCTCAAGATCTCAGTGCTTCCCCACTTCTAACTTCTAGCACACCTCCAGTTTTATCACTTCAGCACTGGCAACTGTGTCTTCAACAGCTAGGCCCAAATCTTTGAAAATCCCTTCCTAAAACTCTCCAACTCTTAGCTTCTCTACTCTATTAGCATATTCATTTAAAAACTCTTGATTTGCCTAACTCTTTGGTTCTTAAACTTAATGTCCCCTTATCTAGGCTTATTGTTAAATTGTCCTTGATGACATCATCACTGAATTATCATGGAACATCTTACTTTTAAAGGTGCTCTTTTAATCCAAGTTGTTCTCGTAAACACTCAGCATGAAGCTGGCCAACAAATCAGCAGGCATTGTGAGTAATGAATTATAATTAAAAATGATCCAAAATCCTTTCTTTCAGGAGAAGTCTTTAAGTGAGGATAGAGAATTCAGTACAAGCTCTCTGTTATATATTCATACTGATCTTGATCTAGTTCCATTGCTGATGGAAGATATTGTAACTTTGTTGGTGGTAGTGTTTCCATAGAAATTACAAACGAATCCATTTACAGTTACCTAACTTTCATTGAAACTTCAGAGTTCAGTGAGGGAAATGTTATGTCTTTAAGCAGGGCCACATACAAAGTACATTCTAAATGGTTTCTCTGTAACACATTTACACTTCAGCTAGAAGGTAGGTGGTTTAGTTTCCTTTTTCAGCTGAATGTGAGATTTCTATTAGAGATTTGCAATAAAAAAAGACTTAACTGATTTATAATATCTCTCACATTTTCAGGTATAGTTAATGCCTCTTAAAAGTGAACATTCTGCAAGTTGAAAAAGTTGCAAATATTTCAAGCTTCAGTCTACATTTATTTGTCCATTCAATTAGAAATGTGCACTGTCAGTCATATGATTATGGATGTTTTCCTACAGGAAGTACAAGTGATTTTTTTGTGTAAGTGTATGAAGACTTAATGGATACAAAGGACTTAAATATTTTTAAAGCATCTTATTGTGCCTTCGAGGCAATCAAGCACTTCACAACCAAAAATACTCACTGTTATTATGTAAAAATATGTAAAATATGTCCTTCACTGCAAAGTATCACAAACAATAAATTGTCAGTAGCTAAAAAAATGTTTGTTCCTTTTGTCTCTATGCTAACAAATCTGCAGGATAATACAAAAATGATTTTTAGGTATTGCCTCACAGAAATGATATAACATAGTCTGCGTTGGTTAGACTAATCAGCACAATAAACTGTATGCCATTGAAGGGTACAGATCAAAAAGTAATTTCATTTTCAATCCCTAATTTATGCTTCATTGGCTATGTGGAAGCAGAAGAGTGGCTGTCAAATGCTGCAGTTTACCTCAGTGCCCTTGCAGCGAGGGATTCAAAAATATTCACTACCACTAACCCTGATGGACAGTTTGTGAGACCGGACGTGGTGAGCCCAGGTTTGAATTTAATAAAAAAGTCAAATCGTTGTGAAGGCTCACAATATAAGCTCACACATTGTGACTTGTATAAAGTACCAGATGTTGGCTGGAGCCCAAGAAGCGGGAGCATGGTTGGTTACTTCACCTGTATGTGCAGCCATGCAATTTGAACAGAAACATTAAAGCCAGAAGGAATCTGAATTTAAACATAATTGAATGTTTATAAATGACATTGTGGATTTTAGATTATTTAGAGCAAAACATTCAGTTGAAGTTTCATCCCAAGTAGGTAACTGCAATATGTACCCACAGCAAATAGCTGAATATATTCCTGCTTTAAATGCAAAAGCATTTATTTGCAAATCCTTCTTTTCACAATAGAGATGATTGTTAAAATAAACAGAATGATTCCTGTAAGAACGTTCTTATGTTATCTAAATTTAACATAAATGAAGTTCAAGGATTCTGTTTAATTAAAGATTTCTGGTGAGATTATTTACAGCTAAACTAATATATAAAATGCAAGATAATCTCCAAACACAACCTGTACAGAGGGACTATGGTCATCTAGTGACAATCAGGTAGTTGGTTTATTTGACTGTTGATCTCTTAAAGAGACATCACTGCAAAGGAGATAAGTCAATCTCCACTTTTTCCTTGAAGATAGCTATTGTAAAAACATATACAATTAGCAAAATTAGTTATGTAAGATAGAGATTGTGAAATGCCTAGAAGTCAAGTCCACATATTGTTTTCACAGTTTGACATGTATTTTAGATCTTCTTTTTGTGTAATCTTCTGCAAATGTGGATTTTGCCCTTGGCTGTCATTGGCCTGCTGACATGTTATCAGTGTTTTGATTGATGTTCTGGTGTTGCAGCATACTGCCATCTGGATGTGTTCTTTCATCTTCGTGCAGAAAATAAAAAAAAGTATAATTGTTTAGATATAGAATGTTTTCACTGATTTTAAATCATTTCTTCTCTATTATTAACAATCTCTTTGTTTTTCACACTGGGCCTCTACACCTCTCGCTCCTCCTCAGCCTCTGTCAAAAGTATATATAAAAAAAGCTATCTCCAACACTTTTCAGTTCTGAAGAAGGATCATACCAAATACAAAACATTAGCTCAGTTTCTTTCGCTGTAGATACTGCTGGGTTTCTCTAGCAATCTCTGTGTTTGATCCATGTTTGCTATCCATCCAGCTTGGAGAAGAAAGTGACTACTCTGAACTTGAGATTCAAACCCTTTAGTGTGGAAACTTGTATGGTCATCTTTTTAGTGAGAGCTTTAGATGGTGTCAATGTAGATATACCCTGATTGCATTGGCCTTCTTCACTATTCATATAACTGAATGACACCAGTCTGTGTGGTGATCCACATGATGGATGATGCCGTTGTGTTCCCTGTGATTTAGCTTACATTTGAGCTTTTCTTATATGTGAATGATGTTGTACTTTCTGAGATGATTAGTAGACAGAATTGCATCTTTCCTAAGGTGAAAGATGGCATATCCTTTGAAACTTCCTTGTGATGTCGTACCTGACTAGGTACAGTTGTTGTAAATCTGGACATAGTCACCGCAAATACTCCTGATCCCTTTTGCCACAACGGTCACAATGTTGAGAGTTATACATGCTGGTAGTCCTGCCACTGCTGGACTGCTTTGTGGTTTTCATAGAATCCCTACAGTATGGAAACAGGCCCTTTGGCCCAATAAAACCACACCGACCCTCAGAGCATCCCACCCAGACCCATCCCCCTAATCTACATAACCCTGAACACTGTGGGCAATTTAGCATCGTCAATCCACCTAATCTGCACCGGAACACCCAGAGGAAACCCATGCGGACACGGGGAGAATGTGCAAACTCCACACAGGCAGTCGCCTAAGGGTGGAATCAAACCCGGGGTCCCTGGCGCTGTGATACACCAGTGTTAACCACTGAGCCACCGTGTTTCATCTACCAAATAAAATATTCAGCAGGTCTGGCAGCATCTGTGGAGAGATATCATTCTAAGGATGTTCTGTGGAACGATCACTGGACCCAAAACATTGGCTCTAAACTATCTCCACAGATGCTGCCAGATTTGCTGAGCTTTTCCAGCAATTTCTGTTTTGGTTTCTGATTTTCAGCATCTGCAGTTCTTTCGGTTTTTATTCAGATAAAATATTTGTAGTTTCCATGTTAAATTACCACAGATACATTGCATTCAATGCAAGGGATTGATGATCTGTTGTATGCAGTTAATTCAGTGGTTGTTGGTTATACCATTGAATTCCAATAATCCTGGTATATATTCTTCGAAAATTGGATGAGTAGGATTCTTGCACTAACTCCTCTTTTCATCTTGGCTTTGAGTGTGCACTTGAGAGCTTTCTTTGGGGAAATAATGTCGATGGTGACAAGAATTTGTTTGCATTTTCTGCACATTGTGTTACATTCACTATGTGGAGATCCTGCTAAACCTCTGGTTGGAAGTTGTTCCACTGTGAATCTTGATTCAAATCTGTCTTGTTGTGAACTTTGTATACGAGCTTACATTTATACAGGTCTCTGGCACATTCTTTACTGTATCTTCCATACTGCTGCACCAATCTATTTGACTGTACCTTGCCTATGGCTATATATTTAGAGCCAAATCAGGTAGTCCCAATGTACTTTTGTACTACAAGCTTTGGACAAATCCTAGAATGCAGGACTGCTTTGCAAACTTGCCACACAACTTGTTTGCTTTTTTTTCTGTCCTGTCTGCAGTATTTATATATTGTTTGGTGTCTCTATTGCTTGCAGGTTTTCTTGCCCTCCTTTAAGTGCTTCAAACTTTCTTCCATCTACTAGCTGTGAATCAATTATGCAACTTCTGTTTTGTTTCCTACAAGCAGTCCTACTAGAATGCTTTAATAAGTGTTGAGGCAATCACCAACTCCATTATCCCCTTCAACAGTTCTGTCTCTGAAAAGTTATTTTCATTGCCCTTGTTATCACATCTACTGACAAATTGATCCAATGATTTCTGTGGCTTTTGCCATTAGGACTTCAATTCTAAGCAATAAATTCTAAAGTTGATTCTTGCATCCAGCTGGTCTTCTAGAACTTTGCATATCTTTGCAAGATCCTTCCAATAAACCCAACATTTTGACTCTGTGCAATTCTCATGACCAATGGCAATTAATACCTGCACCGTTTGTTTAGCCAGTTTTGCATTTGCTTGGTTCCTGAAGAATAGTCACATCCTTTGTTGGAAGAATTTGAACTTAATCAGTAGACCTTTGGTTTTCCAGTCAAGGGGTATGGTAATCTTCCTACTGTTGCTTTATCTTTTTACTCTGTACTTAAATTTCTGCATTCCTCCTTCTGTGTTGTCAGCAGTGTATTTAGTGTTCTTTTCATTTATTGGCTTGAAACTTCTTTTAGAACTTATTCTGTTGGCTCTATTCTGTTCTTAAATGCAGCTCACCTTTTTCATTGCTTGGCCTGCTGTGTTCATCCAGCCCTGCACCTTGTTGTCTCACCTTTTTCATTGTTTGAATTTAGATACACTTTGCCTTAGTAAAGCATTGGGCTGAGTCATGAGGCAGTTCATATTTATTTAGATAGAAGCTGACTGCCTGCACAAACCTGACCAACTTGGGAGATAGTCACAGTTTACGATGGAATCCTATTTTCTTCTATTTTCTGTGTTGTGTGAGCTACTGAATTGCTTTTATATTTTCATGGCAGCTGTCCCCTTGGCCTTCAAGCATGTGAGGCCAATTTTGTCTTTGTCCTTTTTTAAAAGAGAAAACACCCCAGCTGTGTATTGTGTAATAATATTCCATTATTCAAGTGTAACACAAAGGAAGTTACACAAATTTTGTTTACTTGAAGATCGCTAATGTGTTTATTTACAGCTGAACTGATATATACATTACAGGGTAATCTCCAAACACAACCTGCGCTTCAATTTCACAATGCAGAGATTTTGTGATCATGTGATAGTATCTGAGGGCTTGATCATTTGCATGTTGATCTCTTAAAAGGACATAAACAGAAGTTACTGGAAAAGCTCAGCATGTTTGGCAGCATCTGTGAAGAAAAAAAATCAAGAGTTAACGTTTCGGGTTCAGTGACCCTTCCTCAGAACTGGTTCTTTCGGCTCAACACACCACCTTGTTCCCTGGCCAACATCTCAGTCTTTGGCTCGCTGCAGTGCTCCAACAATGTTCAGTGCAAGCTGGAAGAACAGCACTTCATTTTCTCATTGGGAACTCTAAGCCTTCTGGACTCAATATCGAGTTCAACAATTTTAGGGCTTGAGGCACCTTCTCTCATGTCTTTACCCCAACCCACACACTGGGCCTTGTTGTCACATGATTTGCTATTACACACTACTCATTGTTAGCCACTAATAGACCCAATTAGCAGCCATTCATTCTCTTAGGCTGACTGTTATCCACTCCTTTGTCTGTCCACCTATTGTTCTCTCTCTTTGGGCTCTTTCTCCACCTATCGTTTGCTCCTTATACTCACCTTCCCAAGATTTTCCAGCAATTTCTGTTTTTGTTTGTCATCACATGTGCTGCTACCGCAACCAACCAACTGTCAGTCACTATTAGCTGCTCTAGATTCTCCCAGTCTGACCCGTACCCATTCCTTTGTCTGCCCAGCTACTGATCTCTCTCTCTCTGTAGGCTCCTTCTCCATCCCCACCCCCAACCCCATCTTCAGAATATATACCAACCTTTTCCTAGCTACAATCAGTTCTGAAGAAAGGTCACTGGTCCTGAAATGTTAACTCTGCTTTCTCTAGACAGACGCTGCCAGGCCGCTGAATTTTTCCGGCAATTTCTACGTTAGTTCCTGATTTCCGACATCTGCAGTTCTTTGGGTTTGTTTTTAAATCCGAATTTTTTGTATGGCAGCAATCACAGACCATCGATTTCCAGAATCGCAGTGTCTTCAATTTTCAACTGCATCCCTAGCTTTTAATTTCTTAGCACAGGAAAATCTAACTGTTCATCCTAAGTAGCATCAGTTTATTATGCTCTTCAAAATCTTCCTGGTACTGAAGCTGTAGACTGGTCTCCAACTTGTTTATCTCCTGACTGATTCATATGTGAGGAACTATGTATAAAGTCAGAGATGGCAGTGCTGGGGAATGGAATATGTATCATCTCACAGCTGTTGACAGCAACAAACATTTTCAGGAGTAGGTTGACATAGGTCAAATATAACTATTTGCCACATTAACTTTACAATGGATCTGCTGAAGAAAATCCCCTTCCATTTAACATTGTGCCAATACAATGATGCCAGTCCTTTATAAAGCTTTTCATCTTGAGATTACAGATGAGCCCTTAACATTTGTTAAAACTTCGGACAGTCTTGTTGTTTAGAAACGTCTACACCATTGAGCGAGATTTGACTTGGACCCTGACGATGAATGGGCAATGCACTGGACAAGATGCAATAACTGTTCCTTTGTTGAACCACTGATAAAATGTATAAATCACCTTCAGCAGCTTCTTCAGATTTGATCAAAATTAGTTTCATTCAAATCACTTTTCATCAATCAAATTGTTCCTTAATTGCTGCAAGGCTCGTTCAATTGTGAATTGCCACATGTAACAGAAAAGAATTTCTGAATATTAAGGGCATATTACAATTCAACGTATATGAACAAAGTGACTCAGCATAAGTCTGCAATCTTCAATTGTAGTATGAAATAGCCAAAACTTTTGTCTTTTGGCAACACAGAACAGATTATTAACTAAAATTTTCCTGTTTCTCTGCGTGTTCAAGGGATGATTTGGGATACATTCCATTTCATTGGCAGATGAGCTACAATGGATAAAAATAATACATGTATTTAACCAATGCAGCAGACTAATGAAGACCCACATCATATACTAGAATGGCCTAGTTGTAATTTGTCTATGTAATGACAGTTTAATTGGTAGAGGTTCCAATTATCTTGTTGAATGTATTTTCAAACTGCCATAAGAACAATGCCTGAAGGTTGCTTTACTTAGTACTGGAGCTACAGTATTCTGTTATTGATAGGAAAAATATTGGATGGTATTTGGAAATTCGAAAAGGGGCCTGGAATCATGTCATTATTTGTAGAGGTAACCTCATACACGCTGACTAGTCCCTTCTAACTGTTACACCCAGATATCAGAAGTTCACCGTGAATTTCTCTCTACCCAGCAACCAAGGAATCTTTCACATGCTGCTTGATAGATGCGGGTATTTAAACATTAGAGCTGGGAATGAACAGCAGCATGAATTTGTCTCCATTTGAAACATACTCAGGCAATCCTCTGAACTGCTTAGGTGCATGCTAAAGTGAGTTCACAAACTGAGTCAAAGCTTTCCTTCACAGATTGTGCAGGCCAGCAAAATGTTGCTTCCTGGATGCAGTCTGGCACTGTTTGTCCTTACTGCAGAAAGGCAGCCTCACTTGATATTTTGACCACTGTTTGCCACCCACACTGCCAAGCTACAGTGTACAAGCATATTAAGTAAGATAACAGCATATGTTTTCTGAAGATGGAAGGGTGCTTTCACCATTCTGTAGAAATTCCATGCTATTCCTTCATATTTCAGTCATAAAGTTTGAATTTTGTACAATCTGATTAGTAGGTCTGAACCTTCATCATATTTAAAGACCTGCTGAGCCAGGAAGTTTGCAATAAAATAAAACCTATTCTGAATACATTATTACTGTTTGATTAGAGCTATTTGCAAATCAATATTTGGCATTTTCCTCACTTTTACGTCTGCTAGTAGGTACCATCTTGAATTTAACAATTTAACTTAGCTAAAGGTAAAGAATTTTTTTAAATAGATTGAATCATTAAATAACAAATATGACACAATTATAATTGACATTTGATGTCTAGACGTTGTGTGAGAAATTCATCAGTTGTTTAAACCATATCAGTCATCTCCATTAGCTTCAGTCACAGTGAGTTAAAGGTTGTAGAAGCTCATTAGATCCTATTATTTTCCCCCTCCAGTAAAGGAATTGTGAAGGGATTGGGTATTGATTGTAGGAGGGAGTGGCTTTTGTGTGCATCGGGGTGGTAAGGAAAAGTGAAATATTCATTTGTTTCTGATGGTTGATAAAGCTTTGCAGATCTTTGGTGCTTTAGGCGTGGCATGGCCAGCAGATCCAGCTGGATATTTGATGAAGATGGGAACTGTATGCTATGTAAAATATTGTTTTTTAATCCTGTTAAAGGTATAGTTGTTCCACGCTGATGTGTCACGTGAAGGCTATACAGTGCAATTGCTGAGCCACTCCCAGGTTGCGTAAACAAAATCAGAAAATGCTGGAAAAACTCAGCAGGTCTCACAACATCTGTGCAGAGAAATCAGAGTTAATGTTTCAGGTCCAGTGGCCCTTCTTCAGAACTGATGGTAACTACGAATTTTTTTTAAATGCAGAAGCTAGAGTCGGGGAGGGGGCCAAGGAGTAAATGATCAGTGGAAATAGAAACCAAAGAGAGAGAAAAACAGTTGGACAGACAAAGGAGTGGATAATAGTCAGCCCAGGAGAATGAATAACTGCTAATGGGGACTATTAGGGGCTAACAATGGGCTGTGTGTAAAAGCAGACCATGTCATAACAAGGCCTGGTGTGTGGGGTTTGGGGTAAGGACATGAAAGAATGTGCCTCAAGCCCTAAAATAGTTGAACTTGATATTGAGCCTAGAAGGCTGTAGAGTTCCCAAGCTGTTCTTCCAGCTTACGCTGAGCTTCACTGGAGCACTGCATCAAGCCTAAGACAGTGATACTCTTTACTACACTTCTGATACGCTCATGGCTGTGTGGTCAAATTTTGTCATAACTCCATCTCCAAGTTTGCTGACAACACAACCATTGTAGGCTAGATCTCAAACAATGATGAAACGGAATACAGGAGTGAGACAGAGTGCTTGATGGCATGGTATCAAGATAACAATCTCTCCCTCAATGTCAGCAAAGAACTGTCCACCACCTTTGAGCAACTGAAATTTGAAATAAATAATAGCAGCTTCAAAAATTATACAAAAGTATTACTATGTTCATTGATATACATTTGACCACGGTGGCTCAGCAGTTATCACTGATGTCTCATAGTGCCAGGGACCTGAGTTTGATTCCAGCCTGGGGCAATTGTCTGGATGGAGTTTGCACATTCTCTTCATGTCCACCGAGGACTTTGGTTTCCTCCCACAGTCTGAAGATATGCAGGTTGGTTGGATTAGTCACGGTAAAGGCAGGGATAGGGTGGGAGGATGACTGAGTGGGATTCTCTTCGGAGGGTCGGTGTGGACTCGTTGGGCTGAATGGCCTGCTTCTTCAGAAGAAAGCTACCTTTTGCAGAATTTCTCGATTTTTGTTTTTTGATCTCTCAGGAATGTACAAAAAAATGAATTAAAAAGCCTGACTGCAACATTTGCACGCCTAAGGGGACTGACATCCTAACATGTGGTTTAGTGCACTGTGATGGTCACAGCTCTGACAGCAACCCTTAAACATCACTGTGCTGTAGGTAAAGAAAAGGGGTAAGAGTATTAGTCACTCTGAATGCTGCCAGTCAGCCGCCACCTCAAGGAATCAGGACACAAGAGTTTCAATTAATCTGCAAAACCAAGAATCTTTAAAGTTCTACTTTCGAGCAGTTCAGAGACTGATCCATGTTATTCTTTAACTTTTATCTTTGTGGATTCATCTCTTATTTCTAATATCTGTGTATGTGTTGCATTATTATTTCTTATTGCTTTCAGTCATTAAGAATCTCACTTGTTTTGTTACTTCAAGAAAGCATGATTAAATTAACTCCTTTTAAAACACACATTAATCTGGCCTGGGGGAAGAGCATCTTCAAGGGAAAGGATCCTTCTAATGCCTCAATGTGACAAACCGAGGTGGGTGAAAATAACGGGTGGGGGGAGGGAGGACAGAACATCCCTCTTCAACAATGAGCTTAACAATTTGGCATATTGCTTTTTGAATCATAACAAATCATGGAACATCATAACAAATGCAACTACGTACCAAGGCTCCAAATCTGCAACCTCCACCACTCAGAAAGGCAAGGACAACAGATACACAGGAACATCACCATCTGCAAGTTCCCCTCCAAGTCACACACTATCCTATTTTCAAACTGTGTTTTCTTTCCTTCACTATTGCTGAGATAAAATATTGAAACTCCCTTACTAACAGCTCCCAGGTGTTCTTGCACCACGTGTGTTGCAGTGGTTCCAGAAGACAACCCACTACCACCTTCTCAAGGGCGGTAAGGGCTGAGGAGTAGATACTGGCCTAACCAGTGAAATCCACATCTGTTGAGTGGATAAACACAGTCCGCTACGTTTGAAGTGCAAGATTAATTAAATCTGTAAATCAAAACCTCAGGGTCTGTTTTATAAATGTTCACGATCGAATAGGAAACTCCTCCATACATAAACAGGGAACCATGATAATAAAAACTAAGTCCTGACCATTAACTTCAGTGAACCGAAAACCCTGGTCAATGAGTTTACAATTTCCCAATATGTGGAAGTCACTAGCTCACATTTACATTATGTGGAGTGCATAATGTGATGATACCACACTATTAAGCTATAATTTTGTTAAAATTTGCCCATGCTATTGAATTGAATAAGAAGGAAAGCCTTTGCTGTTATATAGCATGACATGTCTTGTGGCTTCAAGATCCTATTTGTGATCCTATTTATTAAATACGTGTTGGTATGAATGTATTGCAGCATGCACCAGCCTTGGGTGCTATTCTACTATTTCTTTTTGTGACTATGACTATTTGTTACAATGCCATGTTAAACAGGTTTCCACAAAGTTCCTTTGCAGCTGCAAGATGATTTTTCAGTTTTTTGCTAGCTTCATGGCAAAAATGAGTTTTCATAAAACTGAAATGTGTCATGGTTTTACTCTAAAAGCTCTAAATTATTGCAAATTGAAAATTAAATATTAATAAGAATATATAATGCCATAATAGATGTGATGCCAATGTTCCATGTACAAATGGAAGGTGTTATGATGTCGTATTTGTCTGAGCATACTTCCTTAGTTTTAACAAAATATGTTCAGTGGCACTGGTTTGCAGTTCCCTGATCCTTCCTTCACAGTACACTTCCAAAGGTGGCATTGAAAACAAAATAAACAGTTTGTGTCAGATAATATGCTCTTTTAATGCAAATGCAGATATAAGCATGAAAGAACTGTTGTACAATTCTTTTTTATGATCATCAGTTTTGAATGCAGTGCAGATGATGTGACAGTGGGTGATTTTATCATCACTAAATACAGATAAAGTTACTGACAGAACCTCTTTTGAACTCTCGGGAAATCACTGAGCATTAGTTTCTCTGTAACTGAAAGAATAGTTGTAATTCATTGTACCTCAGTGCAACCTTCCTGAGATGGGACTGACATTGTTTTTAAATTATTTAATTCTCCTACAAAGTGTCACACAAGGAAACCTAATTATTTAAGATACAGATGTGAATCATGAACTGCATTGTCATGTTCCTGTACTTATAAGAGCTCCATGGTTGTATAAGGGAACATCTACTTTCAAATTTGGCCCAAACAACGCACAAATTAATATCCTACAGTGTTATTTTGTTTCAAATTCCACTATACTTCCATTCTACCTGCAATAGCCCCCGCCAGCCATTTTCCATTGCAGTGTGCTCCAGCTTTGCTGAACAATCAGAATCCAGCATTTAGTGACAAGACATGGGCAGCTGAAAATCTTTTCCAGAACCGCAGTGCTCCGCTATCTGTCTTTCAGCTGTGAAATATCTTGTGAAAACATAGCTCTTATTAACTTTGCCTTGGTTTCTGCCTTCCCGATTGTTCAGCTTAGTTTAAAGTTTATCAGGTCGCTGCACTCCTGCTTGAGTCTGATAGTTGAGTGCTTGCCACAGGCTGACGCTGAATTCAATGCTTTGAAAGTGTTTTTTTTTCGCAAAAGATGCTATCTTTGAGGTAAAATGCTAAACTGTTTGTTGCTTCAGGTGAACATGAAAAATCCCACCTCACTATTCCTGGAAAAAAAGAAGGGAAGGTGTTCTCCAAAACTCTTAATCGTATATGTCCCAGCGAAATGGCCCTCACAGGCTAGACCATCATTTACCACCTCCCCCTAATTGCACTTGAGAACGTTGTGTGGAGATGACTTCGCTGAACCAATACAGCAAACATCTGCACTTCTGACCTTATGATTGAGGGAATTTCATTGATGAGCCGGCTGAAGATGGTTGGCCTGCAGCAGACTTGCAGTAATTTCTTGGGGCTGAAATGATTGACTTCCATCAACCACTTGTGCTCAGCGTAACTCTAACCAGTGGAGAGTTTTACCTGATTTCTGTTGACTCCAGTTTTGATAGGGATCCTTGATGTCATACTCTGTCAAATGCTGTTTTGATGTCAAGGGCAGTCACTCTCATCTCATCTTTGGAGTTCGGCTCTTTTTCCATGCTTGGATCAAGTCAATTTCCTACTGGTTGGCACCGACAAAATCCAAACTGAGCGTCAGTGAGCAGGCTATTGCTAAGCAAATGACACTATTGATGACCTATAGGAGTATAGGAAAAGGTGTAGTCCATTCAGCCCCTCAAGCCTTTTCCTCCTTTCAATGAGAGCAGGACCGATCTGTGACCTAACTCCATATAGCTGCCTTTGACCTATATCCCTTAATACATTTGCTTAACAAAAATTTATCTATCACATATTTAAAATTAACAACTGATCTAGCATCAGTTGTCATTTGCAGAAGAGCATTCCAAACCTCTACCACTCTCTGTGTGTGGAAGTGCCTCCTAACATCTCTTCTGGATGGTCTAGACCCAATTTAACTCTACATCCTCCAGTTCCAGAATCTCCAACTAGTGGAAATTGTTTATCTTTATCAAGCCAGTCTTTTCCTGTTATAGTCTTGAAGAGTTTGATCAGATCACCCCTCAATCTTCTAAATTCTAGAGAAAACAAACGTAATTTGTGTAATGTCTCCTCATAATTTAGTCCCTGAAGTCCAGACATCATTCTTTTAAATGAAAAGACTAAGAATTGTGGATGCTGGAAATCTGAAACAAAAACAGAAACAGCTGGAGAAACTCACTGATCTAGCAGCATCTGTGGCAACAAAGCAGAGTCAACGCTTCAAGTCCAGTCACCCTTCTTCAGAACCATTCTTGTAAATGTACATTATATTCCCTCCTAGGCCAATATAGCCTTCCTAAGCTGTTGTGCCCAGGTCTGCTTACATTGCTCCAAGTGGAGTTTTAACCAGGGTTATGTATCACCTTATCTTCCACTTCCATAATTTTGCTGATGATTGAGACTAGACTGCTAGGATATTAATTGGCCAGATTGGATATGTTCGTATGGTTTTTTTTTATGGATAGGACATACCTGGGCAATTTTTCACATTGCTGGGTAAATATCAGCGTTGTACCCTATTGGATGAGCTTGGCTCATGGTGTAGCAAGTTCTGGTGCACAGGTCGGCAGTATTATTGCGTGAATGTTGTTACAGTCCATACCTTTGAAGTATCCACAGCCTTCTGCAGTTTCTTAATTTTAAATAGAATGAATCAAATTAGTTGAAGACTGGTATCTGATGTTAAGGACTTCAGAAGGAGTCCAAGGTGGATAATGCACTCATACTTCTGGCTGAAGATGGGTGCAAATACTTCAGCCTTATTTTTTGCACTGATGTGCTGGGCTTTCCCATAACTGAAAATAGAGATATTGCTGAACTTCCTCCTCATGTTAATTGTTTAATTGTCTATCACCTTCCATGTTGCCGGGCTGCAAATCTCAGGGTCTGATACATTCATTATGGGATAGCCAAGCCCTGTCTATTGCATGCTGCTTCCACTGTTTGGAATACAAACAGTCCTGTGCTATAGCTTCACCAGGTTGACAACTCATTTGGTATTCCTGATGCTGTGCTGGCATGCTCTCCTTCACTCTTCATTGAATCAGGGTTGAGTCCCCTGTTTGATGGCAGTGGTAGAGTAGGGCATATGTCGGGATGTGCGTTAAGTATAATTCTGCTGATGTTGACCCACAGTGCCTCATGGATACCCAGATTTGAGTTGCTAGACCTGTTCAAACGCTATCCCATTTAGCACCGTGGTAGAACAACACATGACTGCTGGTATCCTCAATGTAAAGACACCTCCACAATGAGTAGTGGTCATTCCAACCAGTATTGTCACGAACAGATGCATCTGTCATTGCTGACTTGGTCAGGACAAAGTCCAATAGATTTTGAGACAACAAGGCGTAGACCTGGATGAACACAGCAGGCCAAGCAGCATCATAGGAGCAGGAAGGCTGATGTTTCGGGCCTAGACCCTGCCTCTTTTTGGTTCCCTTGGCAACTGCTGCAGACCCAGTCTGGCAGCAAAGTCATTTAAGACAGGGCAAGCAGGAACAAAGTAGAGAATGAGGAAGGACTGATAAACTAAACTGCAAATATTTCACTGCAAGAAGCCTAACAGGTAAGGCATGGTTGGGAACTGGGAGTGGGATATTTAATGCAGTTACAGAGACGTGGCTCAGGGATGGACGGGACTGACAGGTTAATGTTCCAGGGAATAGATGCTATAGGAAGGATTGAAAGGGAAGCAAGAGAGGAGGGGGAGTGGTGTTTTTGGATTAGGGATAATATTACAGCTGTATTTTAGGGAGGATATTCCTGAGAATATGTCCAGGGACGTTATTTGGGTGGAAGTGAGAAATAAGGAAGGGATGATCGCCTTATTAGGATTGTACTAAAAACTCCTAAATAGTCAGCGGGAAATTGAGAAACAAATTTGTAAGGAGATCTCAGTTATCTATAAGAACAATAGGATAGTTATGGTAGAAGATTTTAACTTTCCACACGTAGACTGAGACTGCCATTGTGTCCAGGGCTTGGATAGAGAGGAATTTGTTAAGAGTGTACAAGAAGTATAGTAATGTACCTACTGAAGAGAGTGCAAAACTTGACCTACTCTTAGGAAATAGGACAGAGCAGGTAACTGAGGTATCAGTGCAGAAGCATTTAGTGGCGAGTGACTATAATTCGATTAGTTTTAAAATAGTCTTGGAGAAGGATAAACTAGATCTAAAAGTTAAAGTACTAAATTGGAAGAAGACCAATTTTGACAGTATTAGGCAAGAACTTTCAAAAGTTGATTGAGGGCAGATTTTGCAGGTAAAGGGACAGCTAGAAAATGGGAAGCCTTCAAATATGAGATAATGGGAGTCTAGAGACAGTCTGTTCCTGTTAGGGTGAAGGGCAAGGCTGGTGGGTGTAAGGAATGCTGGATGATAAGAGAAATTGAGGTTTTAGTCAAGAATATTAAGAAAGCATATGGCAGGTATAAAGAGCAGAAGTCGAGTGATTCCCTAGAAGCATATTAAAGCAGCAAGATTATCCTTCAGAGGGAAATTAGGAGGGCAAAAAGGGGACATGAGATAACTTTTGCTAATAGGGCTAAGGAGAATCCAAAGGAATTCTACAAATACATTTAGGATTAAAAGGATAACTAGGGAGAGAATAGGGACCCGAAAAGATTAGCAAGGCCACCAATGTGTGGAACCACAGGAGATGGCAGAGATACTAAATGAATATTTTTTATCAGTGTTTACTGTGGAGAAGGATCTGGAAGTTAGAGAACTTGAGGAAATAAATAGCGACATCTTAAAAAAATGTCCATATTTACAGAGAAGGAGGTGCTGGATGTCTTAAAGTACATAAAGGTGGATAAATCCCAGGGACCTGCTCAGGTGTACCCGAGAACACTGTGGAAAGTAAGGGAAATGATTACTAGGCCCTTGCTGAGATATTTGCATCATTGATAGCCAAAGGTGAAGTGCCGGAAGACTGGAGGTTGACTAACATAGCGCTACTATTTAAGAAAGGTGGTAACAAGAATCCATGGAACTGTCAACCAGTGAGGCTGTGGTAGGAAAGTTGTTGGAGGGACTCCTGTGGGACAGGATCCACATGGATTTGGAAAAGCAAGGACTGATTAGGGATAGTTAACATGGCTTCATGCGTGGGAAATCACATCTCACTGACTTAATTGAGTTTTGTGAAGAAGTAACAAAGAGGATTGATGAGGGCAGGGCAGTGGACGTGATCTACATGGAATTCCATAAGGCGTTCAACCAGGTTCCTCATGGTAGATTGGTTAGCAACGTTAGATCACATGGAATACAGGGAGAACTAGCCATTTGGATATAGAACTGGCTCGAAGAAGAAGACAGAGGGTGGTGCTGGAGTGTTGCTTTTCAGACTGGATGCCTATGATCAGTGGTGTGCCACAAGGATCGGCTTTGGGTACACTGTTTTTTCATTTATATAAATGATTTGGTTGTGAACATTGGAGGTATGGTTAGTAAGTTTGCAGATGACACCAAAATTGGAGATGCAGTGGACAGCGAAGAAGGTTACCTCAGAGTACAATGGAATCTTGATCAGATTGGCCAATGGACCGAGGAGTGGCAGACAGAGATTAATTTGGATTAATGTGCGGTGTTACATTTCAGAAAGGCAAATCAGGGCAGGACTTATACACTTAATGGTAAGGTCCCAAGGAGTGTTTCTGAACAAAGAGACTTTGGATTACAGGTTCATGGATCCTTGAAAGTGGAGTCACAGATTGATAGGATAGTGAAGAAGGCGTTTGGTATGCTTGCCTTTATTGGTCAGTGCATTGAGTATAGGAGTTGGGAGAGCTTGTGCGGCTGTACAGGACATTTTTTTTGGCTACTATTTGAATACTGTGTGCAATTCTGGTCTCCCTGCTACAGGAAGGATGTTATGAAACTTGAAAGCGTTCAGAAAAGATTTACAAGTATGTTGCCAGGGTTGGAGGGTTTGAGCTATAGGGAGAGGCTGAATAGACTGGGACTATTTTCCCTGGAGCATCAGAGGCTGAGGAGTGACCTTATAGAGGTCTATAAAATCCCCAGGGGTACAGATAGGGTAAATAGACGAGGTCTTTTCCCTGGGGTGGGCGAGTCCAAAACTAGAGGGCATAGGTTTACAGTGAGAGGGGAAGGAATTAAAAGAGACATAAGGGGCAACTTTTTCATGCAGACGGTGGTGCAGGTATGGAATGAGCTGCCGAGGACGTGGTGAAGGCTGGTACAATTACAACATTTTAAAGGCATCTGGATGGGTATATGAATTAGAAAGGGTTTAGAGGGATATGGGCCAAATGCTGGCAAATGGGATTATATTTTACTTAGGACATCTGGTCAGCATGGAGGAGTTTGACCAAAGGATCTGTTTCCATGCTGTATTTCTGTATGACTTTATGACTGTAAAACTCAGCTATCTCAGTCAAATGTACTGCTACCAAATCATTCTTGGTAATAGATATTGGAGTCCCATACCCAGAAAATGTTCTGTACCTTTACCACTTCAGTGTTTCTTGCAAGCAGTGTTGAACATGGAGAAGAATTGATTTATCAGGCAAAGTTGGGGAGTAAGTGGTAATCATAAGGAGGTTTCTTTGTCCATGTTTGACCTGACGCCATGAGTCTTCATGGGGATCAGATCAATGTTGAGTATTCCAAAGTCAACTCCCTCCAAAATGTATACCACTTTGCTGACTAGGATCACATGGAAATTAGCAAATTCCTCACAGTAATTTGTAAGATGTGGTAGCATGCAAAATGTTTGGTACAGTTGCATGTGTATTAAGGAATGTATATGAAGAACGTCTTGACTACATCACGATTCCCCAATTCCACTCAACATTTTCTCAGCTGGGCAGGACTGCTCTCACCTGATTCCATTGTTGTCTACCTAATCACAATTAGACAATATTTTTCAATGACATTTCTTCCCACTCCTGTATCATTCAGTTTGTTGCACCCCCCATTCCTCGGCTGACTTCTATTTCTAATGTATATGCTGCCCCTTGGTGTCATCATCGAAAAAAAAACACTTCAATTTCCACATATACTGTGACAATGGCCAGTTCAACTTCACCATCACTACCTATTGTCCAAATTGTCAGACAACTTCCCTGATGTCCAATATAGGGTGAGCAATAATTTTCTCCAATTAAATGTCAGCAGAACTAAAGTTCCCAGTCACCAGTGTGACATCTGCTCCCTCAACTATATTACAATATTCCCCTACAGTGGCAGCTGTCCAAGGCTGAACCAGACTCTTCAGACTTGACCCTCGAGGTAAGCTTCCAACCCTACTCACCAACACTGGGTTTGCTTGTCTCCACGTCTATAACATTGTCTAATTCCACACCAGGCACATCTTTCAGCTGTTGATACCCTTGTTTAATTCTTAGCTACCTTCTGACTTGAGTATTCAGACATGCACTTGGTCAATGGCCCTACCTTCTGTAAAGTTAAGGTCACCCAAGACTCAGGTGATACATAGCAAATTCGTACAAATGCCATTCGCCGATCACACTTCTCGCTGATTTAGACAGGCACATTCTAAAGTAATAGGTGAAGGCTATAATTATCAACGTTCTTTTCAAATCCCTCTATGACCTTGACCTCACTATTTCTGCCATCTCTTCCCGCTCATTGCCCTCAAAAATATCTGGACTTCTCTAAATTTGTTCCTCTCTGTATTCCTAATTTTAATTACTCCATCATTGATGACTTTCCTTCAGCTACATTAGCACTAAACTTTGTAATGCCTTTCATGGAACTCTCTACCTTCTACCTCGCTCTCCTCCTTTTAAGGCACCCCTTATTACCTACCTGTTTCATTTATCTGCTCTACATCTCCTTATGTGAGTTAGTGTCATTTGTTGTATTAAAATTCTTTATGAATATTATCCCTGTCTGACGGGTGTACCTACTGCAGGAGTTTGAGACAGCCAGTGACCACTACCTTCTCATGGGTGACTAGAGATGGGTGAGCAATCTGGCCGAGCCAGCAAAACCCATGCCCAGTGAACAAATATGTTTTAAAAATAATGCGTTACAATATTTTGTTGCATTAGGCCTGTCATATATATGAAAGATGTCGTTGAGAGCTCTGACAATTCACTGGATAAATCCAAGTCTTAATTTTAAAGTGCATCTTTCACGTTGTAAAGTGGTTTGGAATTTTTTTTTCACATCTCGAGTGCTGTACAAATGTGAGTTGCTGGGGATATGTTTTTCTAACTCTAGCTGATTATGAATCAACTTGCATCCCAGAAATGGAAGCTATTTGCCAAGTAATGTCAAGGCTGATTAAATGTTTAATATGCAGTTAGCAGGTTGTTTTTCTTCACTACTTCGTGAAATACTACATTGCTTTGAGATATATGTCTTGAATCCTTTTCATTTTTGTTTATATGCAATATTTGAAAGAGAAACGTAATACATTATAAAGGAATAAGCTGTCAAACATTTGGAGTCAGTATGACTGTTGATGCATTTCTAGATGTTAATATTGAGCCACAAAGGCTTTTGGGAGAAATCTTACATGTTGTAAGCCATAAAGCTGCTGTGCAATCTTTCGTCTACACAGTAAGTGGTCAAATAGCAAATCAGCATAATTAAAATGCAAAGTAGTGGATACAAAAACAAAACAAACATTTAAACTACTTAATCTGCCTAGAAAAAAAGCAGGTCAGAGCTTTTTTTCTACTCCTGTAGATGGGGCACAGTGAGAATTGTATGTTTTGATCACAAAACACACAAGATCCTGATCAAAACAAGGCAAGAAAATATGATAACTACAAAGAACAGAAAGGCACCTTGCTCAAAAAAAATCAGTTAGCAAACTTGACAAGAGATTGCTGATAGCAAGTCAGTAAGTGACGTGCAGCACCCAGAGAACTTGATGCTTAAGAACTTAAGTGATGAAAAGGATAGCTAATCAGATGCATATTAAGTAAGACAAGCGTAGCTTTCAAAATCAGGCATCTATTCTAGGTATGTGCACTATGCAATCAAGAAGAAATGCAACCAACTGAAAGTGTCGCATCCAACTACAGTATGTTCACTTAATATGTGACAAGTTGAAGAATTATAGAGAACTGCCTGCACTAGCTAAAATAGTATTGTTTTAAACATGTCATTCTAACAGGAATGAAAATAATGAAATGGTTAGATGAAAACTAAAAGAGGATGAGACATCCATTACTTTGGATATCATTTTTAAAAATACATTGTATAACGTTGGCCATGATGCTTTTGAGATATTAAAAATTGGCAAAACCAGAGAAAAATCTTTCCTGAGCTCAGGGTTGTTATCGCTTTGGCAAGTTATGTGTAGTTTGCCTCAGTTACTGACACACTTAGCATACATTCAACTTTAAAGAGATTACACACAGTCTGTTGCATATAAACATTATTTGAAGATGTCTCTTTGAGGAAGCCTTTTTAAATATATTATTTTTATTGGCCTCAAATAACAGATTGTCAGTTGAAGTTCCTAACAAGATAAAGAAATACAATGGCTCGTATCATTTTGTTTGATTCACAGCCACAGGCACTGGCTCGGTTACATACACATTGAAATGGTGGCATTGAGGAGACTTCTTAGGAGAAATTACAGTTGACATATGAGGAGGTGGCCGTCGATGAGGAGGGCAAGATGAACTATGGATCTTTGGCAACACTAAGGGTCTAGCATCAAATGAACTACTCTTAAAAATACATGTAAATGCTCTGTGTATTAAAATTCTCTCCTACTCGATATCAATACCTATATCAATGGTAAGAAGTAGGAATGCTATCAAAATTCCTTTAATATAAGCCACACGAGGTGATATATTGCAAAAGCATATTGCATATACTGGAAATCTAAAGCAAAGATAGAAAATGCCGGACGTACTAAAGCTTGAATTTTTGTACAGATATGGTACTGGAGGCATGAGTCCAGAAGTCCTACTTTGATTCTCACACAACCTTTCACCCAGCTTGCCTCTGCACCTGCAGACCCTGGAGCTGCTTCCAAAATATTTTCAGGGACACCGGCCATAATTCCCATCAAAACATTCCATCCCTCTGTCAGGATGAAGATCTGAATTTCTGGGGCACTTTTCTCACATGAATTTGCAGTAAATATCCTAACTTTGCACTCCTGATGGATGAGGAAGATTCCTGTCCAACGTGTCTGTCAACGTCTGTTGAAAGACAAATTGTTACCATTAGCTCTTAACTGTTAACCAACTGTTTATCTGTGACCGCTCATCAAAACTGGTAAAAGTTGCAAGCATAATAGATATTGGTCAAATATAAGGTCAAAATTAGGAGAAAGAAGAAAGGGAAGGTTTGTGTCAAGGTGTAAAGCAGTAAAGCAGAGTTGGTGGTGCAGGACTAATGCAGTGGTAATTGGACAAATAAGTACAAAAAATACATTAAATGGTTTCTAGCAGATAGTCAAGGGCTGGGTGAGGGTTACAATCTTGTCAGAGGAGCCCACTAGAGTGCCCTTGTGTGAAGATGCATTGACAACGCACAAGTCAAATCACAATCATATGGGACTTAAAGTGTCCTGGCAGGAGTCAAAGCAGGACACAGTATATGTGCCTCAAACATAGGATGATCTCAGAAAATCCAGGGCAGTTGGTCACCCAGTTGGAAGCATTTCTTTCCAGTGAAGCAGTGATTTATTTGTACTTCTTTAATTTTAGTGTATTGCACTCTCTGCTCACAATGTGGTCTGTGTTATGCTAACCACTGATTTATTTGAAGACTGCTTTCTAGAATAGTTCTGTTTATTCAACAGGCCTAACCCTGATCTTCTGGTCACTTTTCATTATAATTTTCTACCTTGGCCTTCTGCTGATTTCTCTGTTTCAATCTTCAGCAGTATTTTGATGAAGTTCGATACAAGCTCAGGAAACAGCACCTCACATTTTGGTTAGGCATTTTACAGTCTGGGAGACTAGACGCTTGAATTCAATAACTTTAAACTCTTCCCCAAGTTTTTGCTCTTTCTTGTTGTATGTTTGTTTTACTCTCATTTTTTTCTTTTGTTTTCACTTTCTTTAATTAACCTTCTGCCATTCACAAGTCCTTGAGAACCACCTTTTGTTTATTTTTGCCTGTTCTATTACCAATCCCTTTGGCCTTGCACCACCAATTCTTTTGGCATTTAATACCTCTTGCCTGCTCCCCTATAACAAACCTTCCCTTTAGTGCTTTTTCTACTTTCTCCCCTTTCACTTGTTGGAAACCCTGTAGATTTCTGACATTTCCCAGTGCCAAGGAAAGGCCACAGATCATAAACCTAAGCTGCTTCTCTCTCCATAGATATTGCCAGAATGGCTGAATATTCCAGCAGTTCTATCCTACTGCTTGTATTTTACTTTTTAAATATTTTGCATCTGTTCTGTTGTACAAAGGAATGGTCCTGAAGGAAATAATATTGAAGTTGCATTAACTCCAACCAATCTCATTATGCTACAGTTTTCTTTAGTGCAGACAGTTGAGATCAGCAGAAGATCCTGAGAGGAGCAGATGTATTCTGCACAGGTCCTAATAATTCTCAGTGACTTGGCTAGTAAGTTGATGTAAACTGTGTCCATTGCTATCATGCAATAAGCTACCTGGTTATGTAAGACAAATCGATCTTCTTTTGAGACTTACCAATGGTTTATCCTTTACCATTGATAAGTAGACAGGACTTAAACTCAGCTTACAGAAAGGAAGATTGGTGATAGTGAATTACCTGAACCAGCAAATGACATGTTCCACCACCGTAACTGTGTCATAAGATCTTGCTTTGCTCAGCAGTATTGAATTGTAAATGACTGTTGAATGATTACCCCCTGCACTAGAACTTTGAGACAGTAGGCAAACTGCCACATAAGAATAAAACAGAGTTAGTGCTTCTTCTTTCATACCAAGCAGTGGAAATACAGTAGCTCTTCTCATGAACTTCTTATAAATTTTTAATTAAACACATAGTTCAGTGTCACCACTGAATCTCATCCTTTGAGTCTCCTTGAGAAGAATATTTTTCAAGGTTGAATAATTTTTCATTTTTATTGTTATGAATGCTTAGGCTTTGTCTCTTGAAACCTTGTGCCTTTGAAAATGTAGCTGGAAAGAAATGAAATTGGACGAATTGACAATTGCCTGCAAGGAAGAGCTGTCTTTACCCTGGGAACAATAGACCTGCAGGGGTTGAGTTCATCACACCACCCCACTGTATGTTGTTGCTGATCAGCCAGCAGTGACCAAATTTCTTATAGACTCATAGAGGCATAGAGTTAGGCAGCACCGAAACAGACGCTTCAGTTCAACACTCCACACCGACCAGACATCGCAAATTAATCTAGTCTTATTTGCTAGCATTTGGCCCATATCCCTCTGAACCCTTCCTATTCATGTACCCATCCAGATGCCTTTTAAATATTTTAATTGTACCAACCTCCACCACCTCCTCTGGCAGCTCAGTCCAACACGCACCACCCTCTGCATGAAAAAATGTTGCCCCTTAGATCCCTTTTAAATCTTTACCTTCTCACCTTAAACCTATGCCCTCTAGTTTTGGACTCTCCTACCCTGGGGAAAAAGACCTTGGCTATTCACTCTATCCATGCCCCTCATGATTTTATAAACCTCTATAAGGTCATCCCTCAGCCTCCGATGCCCCAGGGAGAATATCAATTATATTTTCAAAATTGCAAGGTATTTTGTTCTGATTGTTAATTGTAGAGGACTGATTGAGTTAAATGGAGCAAAAATGCTCCTGTGAAAGCCTGTATTGAATCGGTACAGACACCAGTGATGCTGAGCAGCTTGATTGATGTTCACTACTCAGAAAAGGCAGCCAGGAGAATTTGGTGGACATTATTATTGTAAACTGGTTGTACAAAAGGCAGAGTATTCATTTTTATGACACATTCTTCCTGGAATGAAATCAAGGAAAATATTTTGTAGCTGGTGCTTCTGTGACTGTTAGATGAGGAGATTAAATGCACCCTTCAGGCTTTTCTCCCTGATATATTAATGAAATGCTTACTGAGAAAAGAAGAAAAAATACTACAACCCAGAAGCATTGCCTAAATAATCCCTTACTGAGTGAATGTATTCATTAATCCACACAAACCACGTTTGATCTCTGAATCTGATTGATCCCACCTGGGTTGGTAATATTCTATCAGTCCCACGACTACCTGAATTACACTTTCCTGTACCCACTTCCTGCAGGGACTCAATTCCTTTCTCCCAATTTCTCTGTCTCATCTGATCCAACAATGCCAGTTTTCCTAATCGAACTTCTGACATATCTTCAATTTTCCTCACCCGAAGACTCCCTCCCTGCTACGTCTCCCTCACGCCTACACCAGTGGAGTGGGGTCAAGAGCTATAATGAGGAGACTGGATGACTATTTTGTGGAGCATCTCTAATTATTCCACAAGAAAGACTCTGGCTTTCCAGTCCCTTGTCATTTCAATCTTGCTCTCGTGCTCACACTTCTGTGCTATAGTATTCTAATGAAGCCCAACTCAAGATGGATGAGTGTCACCTCATTTTCTCTTTATTCACTTTACAGCTTCCTGGACTCTACATTGAATTCAACCACTGCAGACCATGATCTCTGGCCTGCCTTCTGTTATTCCCTGGTCTAGCTTTTTATTTCACTTACTCCTCCAACTCACCCCTCACCATCACTTCAAAGCAGAAAGCCCATGACTTTTCTACCTCTCTTCAGTTCTGAACAAGAGATTCAATTTTTTAGACTGTTTCTTTCCATAGGTGCTGCCTGACCTTCTGAGTTTCTCCAGTATTTATTTTGAAACTACAGAAGTAGGTAGGGCTTCTGCCAGGATTAGTGGAGTAAAACATTGAACTGACTCTCCACTCCTTATTACTATTTAGCCACCATTGCTGGAAGTATGTGTGTCTGGATGTTTGGTAAGAACCTGGCTTGACTTTAATGTCTTCTTGCTTTAGTCACTCATCTTGCATGAATTATGGGTATTTGTTAGGCGACCATGTTAATCCTATCAATTAAACTAAATATATACAAGGGATTGACCGGAAGGTTACTTGAGCCCATAAAAAAAAGAGACATTTCCGTAATAAAATAAAGAGATATTTCCTAACATGAGACATGAGTGGAGTAAGAAATATATAAATGGAACAGTTCATTCTGTGAATAGAGCAATTCCAAGTTAAGAGTGGCTTTAAATTCTTCCTTCGCCAACTGGCTACCTGGAACATAACATCCAGGGAGTGCCTGTTAATCTTGGAACCATTTCCAGCATTGAATTGATGTATCCAAGTCAACAGCAGAAAAATAGAGTAGATGAAGATTGGGGGAAAAAAAGCTTGAAGTTTAGAAAAAAAGAACATGAGCTTCAGTTATTAAAAGATAATCACAAGGAGGTTTTGTTATTCAAAATAAAAGTCTGATTCATTTGAAATGCAGTTTAATTCAAATTAAAATTTGTAATTTTAAGTGCTTAATCCAGAGGGATAACTTGACATTCAATTTTTTGTTTAAAGAACACACCATTTCATAGCTCTGGGCTGCTGCAATTTGAATTAGGTGCTCAAAAACTAAGACATTTAGTACTACTGAATGTTTAGAATGGTTCACAAATAAAACAGATGCACCTGATCTACTGCAGGCAACCGTATCACCCAAAAGGTGCAATACATTGGAAGTACATGGGAAAATTCAAAAAAAAAGATAACTCCTTATGTGAAGACAGATTTAACAGCCTATTATATGTTCTTTAATATCCCTTTACCTCTAATTTATTACACAAATCCAAAATTACTGTAGTTTCTTGGTTGTTAAATTTTTACTGCTGCTTAAATCCAGTATTTATTTTGCATGGCTAGCTTGTGCAGCTGTGTTCCAGGGTGACATATTGATAGAAATGCCATGTTTGGCATTGCCACCTTTTGCTAACTAAAAGGCCAGATTGAAGGCATGTAGATGATGAGTTAGATTCTAAACCCAGATATTGATTCTGTGGTGTTTTCTAACAGATGAAGGAACTTGCATATATGTAGTGCCTTTCACGATGCTGTTATGTCCTAAAATTAACGAAATATGTTGTAATATTCTAATTGCTGTAACAAAGATAAATGCAGCAGCCAACTTGCACACAAGATCCATTAAGCATTCATGAAATAAATAATTAGACAATCTGAGGAATCTAGAACATGGGGTACAGGCTCAGAATAATGGGTTCACCAAGACTAGAATAAACATCTTCACCTAATGCTCTACCCTTGAGAGCAGTGATATTCATTTATTGAGTATATTCAAATCAGAGGCCAAATGGTGTTTGGGGATTGGGGTATTAAAGGATATGTGGAGAGTGGCGAAGGTGGAATTGAGGTTCAAGATCAGCCATAAATTTATAAAACTATGGAACAGCCTCAAAGGATTAAATGAGCAATTCCAGTTCCGGCTTTTAATCTGCATATGTGCCCACTTTAATAACTGTTACAGAACAAAGTATTGACTCAAGTAACAGAAGAACTTCACTGGTGGTTTTCTAGCAGTTAAATGCAGTAGAAAGGACCTCAGTCTCATGTCTTAATCTGAAAGATGACACATCTGATAGTGCAACCTTCTCGTAATGCAACTCTGAAGTAGATTAAACATCCATTGTTCTCGAATGGGACTAAAATTCTGCCTCAGAAATGAGCGTGCGGCACTTAGCCAAGGCCGATGTTCCAGATCTGTAAGTGAATAAACAACTCTGGACACATTTGTGTCAATTTGCATTATACTTTCCATAAAAGCACAAAGTTGGTGAAAATTAAGAAATGCTATTTCGCCTAATCAGCATTTAGAAGTCAATAATATTTTTGAACAAGTGGTGGGAAATAAATCATCAATACTTAAAAACAATGATGTATAATTGTGTATTAGGAGTGAGGGATGATTATAATTACTGATTAATTGGAAATCCTACTATAGAGAATTGGGAGGATTTCTGAAGCAGACACTCTATTGTCTGGGGATTTTGAACAGGAATAGTTAGTTCACTAGAAATGTTAACTGATGGAAAACCCACCTGCTGCTATCTACTATAGCCTGGAACATGGCTCATTCACATATATGGTTTATATAGTGCATTAGCCAAGGAGTTCAAGGGTAACTGGAACCCTACAAGACAGTCAGTGTGATGTCTCAAACTCTCAACTTGCCCCTTCCACAAGAGAACCATGGCTGGAATAAAGCACCACAACAACTGCTACTCCCTGCACAGCAGAGAGAATTATTCCAAGATAGATTTTAGGGTTTCTAGCAGGATGAGATCGGCACAACAGGAATTATGTAATCCGCTCTCTTTGAATAGTGCTAAGGAATCTTTTACATCCACCTGAATTGTCACAAATCAACATTTCATCCAAAATATATTACTTCTAAGAATATAGCAATCTTTTTATTCTGTGCTGTAGTATCATCTTAGATTATGTCTGGTCCTATGGTGAGCCTTGAACCCATAACTTCTGCCTTGAGATGATAGCAATACCAAGCTGACACTTAAGTGGAAGCCAGATTTTTGCTTTACAGAAGCACTGATCTTTCAATGACAAGATCATGTCTCATAGAGCTTAGAGACTCAATGTGTACTCTATATGCCCGCTGTATGAAATTTTGTATTAGTATTCAAAGTTTTAGGAAAGATCTGTAGCTCGGGTTGTGTGTGAGGTTGTTGACTTGCTCGTCGAGCTGGCTTGTTCTCGTTCAGATGTTTCATCACCACGCTAGGTGACATCATCAGCGGAGCCTGTGATGAAGCGGTGTTATCCACTCCACTTGGAATTTATACTATTTTGTCCATTATGGTGAGTACTATCATTTCCAGTTTTGATCTGTATGGGTTTGTATATGGGGCCCAATTCTATCTGCTTGTTGATTGCATTATGGGTGGAGAACCATGCCTCTAGGAATTCCCGTGCTTGTCTATGTTTGGCTTGGGGTACAATGGTTACCTTGTCCCACTTAAACTGATGGCCTTCATTGTCTGAGTGTAACGATATTAAGGATATTCAAACTCTCCTTCATATCAGTACACTCAGACAATGAAGGCCATCAGTTTAACTGGGCCAAGGTAACCATAGTAGCCCAAGCCAAACAGAGACACACACGGGAATTCCTAAAGGCATGGTTCTCCACCCGTAATGCAATCAACAAACACATAGAGTTGGACCCCATACCGATCAAAACCGGAAATGACATTACTCACCATAATGGACCAAACAGTATAAATTTCAAGCAGAGTAGAATAACATCGCTTCATCATAATGTCACCAAGCATGGTGACTAAAAGTCTGAATGAGAACAAGCCAGTTCGGCGAGCAAGTCAACAACCTTCGCATTAGTATAGCTACAGTTTGGTGCAAAACTGCATCACTGGGCCTCCACTGAACTTTATTTTTTCTTTTGTTTAATTTGGAGAATTCTCCACATTGCACAAACTCATGATCATTCATTATTGGTAGCATTTGGGACATCTGCACTGTTGCTGTATTATCGCAGGATTACAAATTATAGACTGAAATGAAATTAGATAGGCCATCTGGCATGACCACATGCTGATTATCGCACAATGTTCTCACTCAGTTGATAAATCGGTACTCCTCCATATTGAACAACATTTGGAGGAAGCACTGAGGGTGTTAAGGGCATAAAATGTACTCTGGTGGGGTATTTCAATGCCCACCATCAAGAGTAGCTTAGCAAGTCACTACTGATCGAGCTGGTCGGGTCCTAAGAATGTCGCTGCTAGACTGGTTCTGCAGCAGGTAGTGAGGGAACCAACGAGAGAAAGACATACCTGACCTCATCCTCACCAAACTGCTTGCTGCAGACACACCTGTCCATGAACAGTATCGGTAAGAGATGACTACTACACAGTTCTTGTGGAGATGAAGTGCCACCTTCACATTGAGAACACTCTCCATTGTGTTGTCTGGCACTATCACAGTGCTAAATGGGACAGATCTCAACCAGATCTAGCAACTCAAAAATGGGCGTCATTGAGATGTTGTGAGCAATCAACAGCAGCAGAATTATACATCAACACAATCTGCAATCTCCCAGCCTAGCACATTCCCTACTCAGCCATTATAATCAAGCCAGAGGATCATCCCTAGTTCAATGGAGAGTGCAGGAGGGCATGCCAAAAGCAGCACAGCAAATACCTAAAAATGAGGTATCTACTTGGTGAAGTTGCCAGACAGGACCACCTGCATGCCAAACAGCATAAGCTAAAAGTGATAGACTTAAGCGATCCCACAACCAACAGATCAGATCTAAGTTCTCCAAGTCTACCACATCCAGTCATGAATGTTTCAAAAAACCAAAAAACAGTACAGCAGAGGAACTGGCTCTTCACCCCACCAAAACTGCCCTGACACACCATGACTTTTTAAACTAAAATCCTTTTGCCTCGATGTGGTCTGTATTCCTACCTGTTCATATATCTGTCAAGATGCCTTTTAAGCATTGCTATTGTATCTGCCTACACCACTTTCTGTGGCAGCGCATTCCAGGCACTTACTACCCTCTGTGTAAAAAAAAGCTTGCTTCTCCTACCTCCTTTAAACTTACCCTCTTTTACCTTAAAACCTGTGTCCCCTAATAATTGACATTTCTACCCCGAAGAAAGGACTCTGACTATCCATTCTATTTATGCCTCTCATAATTTTGTAAACTTCTATCAGGTCGTACCCCCATCCTTCATTCAAATGAAAACAAACCAAGTTTGTCCAATCTCTCCTTATTGCTAATACCTTCCAAACCAGGCAACATCCTAGTAAACCTTTTCTGTGCCCTCTCCAAAGCCTCCACTTGCTTCTGGTAGTGTAGCGATCAGGGCTGTATACTGTATACTCAGTAACATTCTTTCCAGCTGCAACATGACTTGCAAATTTTTCTACGCAATGCCCTGACCAATGAAGGAGAGTATGCTATATGCCTTCTTTACCACCTTATCTACTTGTGTTGCTAGTTTCAGGGAACTGTGGGCCTGTATACCTCAATCCTTCTGGAGATTGATGCTGCCATTTACTGTACACTTCCCTACTGAAGCACCTGCTCAGCATTAACCTGCTCACTGATTCCCGAGGCTCACTGATGCCCAATTTGGGTTCTGCCAGGGCTATGCAACTCCTGACCGCATTACTATCTTGATTCAAACATGGACAAAAGAACTGAATTCCAGAAGGGAGGTAAGAATAACACCCCTTGATGTCAAGGATGCATTCAACTGAGTGTGGCATCAAGGAGCCCCAGCAAAACTGGAATCACTGGGTATCAGGGGGCAAACTCTCTGCTAGTTGGAGTCATACTTGGCACTTAGGAAGATGGTTGTCATTGTTGGAGGTCAGTCATCTCAGCTCCAGAATATCTCTGCAGGAGTTCCTCAGGGTAGTGTCCTAGGCCCAAACATCTTCAACTGCTTCATCAAAGACCTTCTCTCCATCAAAAGGTCAGAAGTAGCGATGTTTGCTGATGATTGCACAATGTACAGCACCAATCATGTGTTCTCAGATACTGAAGGAATCCATGCTCAAATGAAACAAGATCTGGACAATATTCAAGCTTGTGCTGACAAGAGGCAAGTAAATTTGTACCATACAAATGCCAGCCAAAGACCATCTCCAATAAGGGGCAATCTAATTACCACCCCTTGATATTCACTGAATCCCCCACTATCAACATCCTGAGGGTTACCTTTGACCAGAAGCTGGACTCGCCACATAAACATTGGCTACAAGAGCAAGTCAGAGGCTAGAAATACTGTGACAAGTAATTGGCCACCTGACTTCCCAAAGACTGTCCACTATCTATAAGGTACAAGTCAAGAGTGTGATGGAATACTCCACACGTTCCTGGTTCAGTACAGCTCCAACAACACCCAAATGCTTGACGTAATCCAGGACGAAGCAGGATGCATGATGCGCACCACATCCACAAGCATCCACTCCTTCTACCATCGACCTTCAATAGTGCAGTGTATACTGTCTCCAATACATACTGCAGAAATTCACCAAAGATCCTGAGACAGCACCTTCCAAACCCACAATTACTTCCATATAGGAGAAGAAGGGCAGCAGATACATGGGAAAACCACCAATGACAAGTTCCCCTCCAAGTCACTCACCATCCTGACTTGGAAATATATCACTATTCCTTCACTTTCACTGGGTCAAAATCTGGGAATTCCCTCCCTATGGTCATTATGGGTCCAAATACAGCATACATTCTGCAGCAGTTCAAGAAGGCAGCTCACCACCACATTCTCAAGGGCAACTAGGGATGGGCAGTAAATGCTGCCCAGCCAGCACCACCTATGTCCCAAGAGTGAATTTTAAAAAAAACTGGGTATCTATTCCAAGGCATGTCCACCCATCTGTTTTATTACTAAGCACTGCACAAGGCATAGACAACATTACAGTTCTGATCCGTGATCTCTATGTGCAAATTCTATAGATAGTTGTCTTAGGCTGTTAACTGGAGGCTACCTCCATATTAAATTAACTTCAGCAGGTCAAATTTAAATTGTGAAGTCAAGGGGAAAATGATTGGGACAGATAATGACTTTGCTTGATGTGATCTGAAATAGATATCGTGAATTTAAAGCCAACAAGAAAAAGCAGAAAATCAACTGTTTGAAATTAAGAGATTTATGGTTCAATTAATGAAAAGAAAATGCATAGGTCTTCAGATAAAAGTAAAATAGCTTCTGCTGGACAACAGCAGGGTAGAAGTTACTTACAATGAAGATAACCTTGTTCAAAAGGAAACCATGAACTCTGTAGGCATTCAATTTCTCAGCTTGTGAAAGCTCCATTTCTTTGCTGTGTGACCCAGCTGACCTATAAGACAGACAATAGATCTGTATCTGGTCTTGCTTTTGTTCTTTATAATTAAAACATATTGATTTTTCCACAGATATTTGTAAATTGTACTGCTGAGCAAGCTATTGCTATCCCAGAATAAGAAAATCCATTTCAGGCAGCAACACCCAACAGTTTTGAAAGCTCCTTGAAGCAGTAACTATTGAATGTGGAAATGAATTTCTTTTGGAAAATGAAGGAAATTATGGACCGTCTTTCACATTTACCTTAACAATCAGAGCGATAGCCACCTTTGTTATTCATGATGATGACTGAAATAACTTCTCCATTCTCCAATTGAATCTCGTTCAGTTTTTATGCAGTTCTTTTTCTTTTTATCTCTACGGAGTTTGTGATCCTGGAAAAGTGTGTTACCATTCCATTTAAGCACAAAATAGGAGTCCAAGTATCCAATTCAGTAAATGACACATGTTTAATACACGGGTAGCCATCATACTGGATTGAGCTGTTCCTCAGGTCTCAGAAGCTTATCGAACAATATTTAAACAAGGTCCTTCATATGTTGAAAGGTTCCATTTGGAACTAGATCATTAAAGAAAACAGCAACAGTAGCAGGACTGGATGGAGATGGAGGACAAGAGCATTGCATAGGAAACCACATCCACAGCAAATCATCAGGGTGCACCTTCCACCTTAACTCCACCGAGAAGTATTGTCTCAGGTGGCTTTGCTTCACAAAAGTAGCTGTCACCAAGCTGTGGAATCTGTCACAGGCACAACTCAACCCTTAAACTAGAGAATGTACAGAAGTGAATGTGATTGCCAAGGTCAACTTGTCCTTTAAGCTTTATGCGATGTGTCCCTTTCAGGCCTCAGCAAGTTTTGTTGGAGGCATCATCTAGGCTGTTCACCTGTTGTAAGGGAGTGTCACCAAGGTTCTCCATGCAAAGAGCAGCAATCTCTCATTTATGAACAGGGAAAAGCATACAAAATGTTATGTTTCACTACCATTGCTGGTTTCATCATTGACTATGGTACCTTAGACTGCTATCTTATTGCCACATATGTTTCCCTCCATCAGCCTGCCAGGTTTCTCAACAGAAAGTGTTCCATTCCTTCAAGCTTGCTGGTGACCATTTCTGGTGCATCATGCAGAAATGTGCCAAGTGTTCTGGCAGCTGTCCTGGTGCATTATTCCTGGTACAGTCCATCTCAGGCCAAGCTGCTGATGGATGATGTGGTAGATTTCAGTTTGTGATGGGGTTTGCTCACACTAACAACTGCCCTTCGACTAAACATCTAGTGTTAAGCTGAAGCAATGCTTCTGCAGACTGAACCCTTCAGGATCAGCTTTTCGCAAGAGTCCAGAACGTGCATCCAGATTTTTGGTCATTTAATGCATGCTTTGTCATCATGATGGACTATCATCCCAGACAACAAGAATTATAACAGGAGGAGGGATAGAATAAACAGGGAAAAAGAAAATCAGAAATCGCATTGATTACATGTTACTAGATCCCTGCACTGTCAGGAAACAATGCATAAAAAAAGCACTTCTTGTGAATCAATCCTCTAATTCCCGATACCCGAACAATCTTGCAATTCTTATCACAACCGTGCTCATGACCAGCATCTGATTGCCTTCTTTGGGTCCAGTGATATAGATTTTCCTTCACTTTATTATCACTAAAACAATCAAATCAAAATGCAGAACAAAAACAGATTTATCAAACAACGAAAAGGGCAGCATTTTTCCAAGTATTTCCATTTTTTTTATCGTTATGCATTGTTAAGTTCAAGAGCATGCAAGCATACCAAGATGCACATAATGCTTTCAGGTTGGATTATTCTAACTGTGGAGGTGAGGTAGAAACTGAGGGGCGGGGGACAGAAAAATGTGGGCTGTTGCGTCAGGGTAACTCCCTGATGCAACTGATGGATTCCTATCATTGGAGAAATTTCCTTGGAATGGGCACAAAACCACACACACACATCACAGTGTGTAGCTAGTTAACCTCACTAAGGCTCTACATGGTTGTGACTGGAGCAATCTTCAAACTCACCCTAAACTCAAGGATCTGTAAACCAGCTCCTCTGTGGACTAACAATGGGGCAGCTGCACTAAATTAATGTCCCCAATGCACAAACAGTTCCTCCAGAGGGATCTTTCCTCTGATTTAAGGGGCCTTATCAGTTTTGATCTTCATTAGTTTGTAACTTAATGAATAGCTCTAAGTATGCCATCATGTTGAGGTGTGACAGAAATCCTGCATTTGTATCAGCAGAGGCCACTCATCTGGTTAGGTATGCCAAGGCTCCAGACCTACTAGACCCCAATTCGGTCAGAAACATCAAGAGCCTGCCCACAGTCCTGAATAGTTGGTGAACACAGCCCTGACCACTTAAGAGGTCAATTCTAGGTAGATTGTGCCAGCAGATACATAATGGACAGATGTTAGGAGCCCTCTTTGTTCCCAACACCAGTGTCCCAAACTCCTGCCCATGATTTAAAGGGCCTTCTTGATTTCTCTGGGATTCTTTTTATCAGGCTTATGCTAACTCCCTCAGAGCAGCTGGCAAAAAACTACATGGAAATTCTACCCTAAAAAGATGACTATGTTCCTTTTATTAATACACTCTCAAAAATGCTGATGGTTGCCTTTGTAAAAAAATAAAGCTAACTTATTATAACAAAGAACAAAGAAAATTACAGCACAGGAACAGGCCCTTTAGCCCTCCAAGCCTGCGTTGATCCAGATCCTCTCTCTAAACCTGTCACCTATTTTCCAAGGATCTGTATCCCTCTGCTCCCTGCCCATTCATGTATCTGTCTAGATACATCTTAAATGATGCTATTGTGCCCGCCTCTACCACCTCCACTGGCAACGCGTTCCAGGCACCCACCACCCTCTGCGTAAAGAACTTTCCACGCATATCTCCCTTAAACTTTTCCCCCTCACCTTGAAATCATGACCCCTAGTAATTGAGTCCCCCACTCTGGGAAAAAGTTTCTTGCTATCCACCCTGTCTATACCTCTCATGATTTTGTAGACCTCAATCAGGTCCCGCCTCAACCTTCGTCTTTCTAATGTAAATAATCCTAATCTACTCAACCTGTCTTCATAGCCAGCACCCTCCATACCAGGCAACATCCTGGTGAACCTCCTCTGCACCCTCTCCAAAGCATCCACATCCTTTTGGTAATGTGGCGACCAGAACTGTATGCCGTATTCCAAATGTGGTCGAACCAAAGTCCTATACAACTGTAGCATGACCTGCCAACTCTTGTACTCAATACCCCATCCGATGAATGAAAGCATGCCGTATGCCTTCTTGACCACTCTATCCACTTGCGTTGCCACCTTCAGGGTACAATGGACCTGAACACCCAGATCTCTCTGTGCATCAATTTTCCCCAGGACTTTTCCATTTACCACATAGTTCGCTCTTGAATTGGATCTTCCAAAATGCATCACCTTGCATTTGACTGGATTGAACTCCATCTGCCTTTTCTCCGCCCAACTCTCCAATCTATCTGTATTCTGCTGCATTCTCCGACAGTCCCCTTCACTATCTGCTACTCCACCAATCTTAGTGTCATCTGCAAACTTGCTAATCAGACCATCTATACCTTCCTCCAGATCATTTATGGATATCACCAACAACAGCGGTCCCAACACGGATCCCTGTGGAACACCACTGGTCACAGTTCTCCATTTTGAGAAACTCCCTTCCACTACAACTCTCTGTCTCCTGTTGCCCAGCCAGTTCTCTATCCATCTAGCTAATACACCCTGGACCCCATGCGACTTCAGTTTCTCCATCAGCCTACCATGGGGAACCTTATCAAACGCCTTACTGAAGTCCATGTCTATGACATCTACAGCCCTTCCCTCATCTATCAACTTTGTCACTTCCTCAAAGAATTCTATCAAATTGGTAAGACATGACCTTCCCTGCACAAAACCATGCTGCCTATCACTAATAAGCCCACTTTCTTCCAAATGTAAATAGATCCTATCCCTCAGTATCTTCTCTAGCAGCTTCCCTACCACTGATGTCAGGATCACTGGTCTATAATTACCTGGATTATCCTTGCTACCCTTCTTAAACAAGGGGACAACATTAGCAATTCTCCAGTCCTCCAGGACCTCACCCATGCTCAAGGATGCTGTAAAGATACCTGTTAAGGCCCCAGCTATTTCCTCTCTCGCTTCCTTCAGTAACCTGGTATAGATCCCATCCGGACCTGGGGACTTGTCCACCCTAATGCCTTTTAGAATACCCAACAGTTCCCCCCTCCTTATGCTGACTTGACCTAGAGTAATCAAACATCTATCCCTAACCTCAATATCCGTCATGTCCCTCTCCTCAGTGAATACCGATGCAAAGTACTCATTAAGAATTTCACTCATTTTCTCTGACTCCTCACATAACTTCCCTCCTTTGTCCTCGAGTGGGCCACCCCTTTCTCTAGTTACCCTCTTGCTCCTTATATATGAATAAAAGGCTTTGGGATTTTCCTTAACCCTGTTTGCTAAAAATATTTCATGACCCCTTTTAGCCCTCTTAATTTCTCGTTTCAGAATGGTCCTACTTTGCCGATATTTTTCCGAAGCTTTGTCTGTTTTCTGTCACCTAGACCTTATGTACATTTCCTTTTTCTTCTTTGATAGTCTCACAATTTCACCTGTCATCCATGGTTCCCTAATTTTGCCCTTTCTATCCCTCATTTTTACAGGGACATTTCTGTCCTGCACTCTTGTTCTTTACAGTTGTTTCTTTCTGCTTCAACCCTCTTTACTCGTGTGTCATTTTCTTTTTTGGAATGCTGTCCTGTCCATTGCAACCTGAAGATACTGACTAAAAACAAAGCGAAAGAACTGTGAAAAGAATGCTGTGAATCAGAAACAAAAACAAAAAGGGCTGGGAAAGCTCAGCAGGGCTGGCAGCATCTGTGGAGAGAAATCAGAGTTAACATTTCGGGTCAAGTGACCCTTCCTTGGAACTGAAGATCCTGGCATAGTGCAAGGCTGCAACTTCGTAGCTGCTGGCCACTCACCTCAGCAATCTTTCTTTTTGATGATATACGGTATAAATAGTTGGGAGAAGGGCAAGGGCAGCCTCTACATAGTCCTACCTACATCTACCCTTTCACACAGGTGCACTTTCAAGCATGAAAACAGTGAAAAAATTCTCCTTTTCCTTGCTCAGTAACAGTATTTTGAGACTTATTGTAATGCTGTTCTTGCTCCTTTGTTGGAAATCAGTACAAGTATCATAATTTGGATTCTTTGTACTCTTGCTCCATACCAGGATAGTTAGCAAATAATTTATGAGAGGAGCTGTCTTTTTAACCTGAACTGCTTTATGTCTGCTACTTCCCTCCTGTTTCTTTTGCCCTCCTTGTGTTCTGCCCTTTTACAGCCCTGAAAGATATTCGTTAAAAGTTCTCATAGATCTGGTTTAATGAATGAATTTTCACTGAGAATTATATATTTCTAAGGCCAATGGAACTCTCATACTTTGGGGAGCCAGAAAATATATTTGTCCATTTCTGTCTAGTTAACTGTCAAATCCCAACATTAATTTTGTAAATCTCTCAAGTTTTATATGTACCGAGTAATATGGGTTAATCTTGAAGGATGGCAATATGATTTACAGAGATAATGCAAAGCAATCATTTATTCAAAGGGTCCTAGAAGATAGCTGGACATAACAGATGTCAGCAAAGTTGCAAGATGGCCAATGATTAGGCTTTAGAATAAGAGATGATTCGTGAAGAGATACGTTAATTAAGAATACCAGGTGATCAATCAGACCCAAGGTAAAACAGGGAATTAGTCTTTATTGGAAATATACACTTGCCTGTTCATAGCTTTTGCACTTATGCTAACAATATGTGTTCCATTCAGGAAATCAATAGACTTTCTATGAATTTAATTATATCCAAATATTCAAAATCCTCTATATCTATAACACAATTATAAGAATGTTCATTGTTTTTAGTAATTTATTATTTCACAGGATTTAGGCAGTGCTGAGTAGGCCAGCATTTATTTCCCATCCCAAATTGTTCTCGAGGAGGTGTAGAGCAGCCATATTGAACTCTTGCATTCCATGTGGTGTATGTACACCCACAATGCTGTTAAGAAGTATGCTCCAGGATTTTGACCCAGAGACAGTGAAGGGGCAGGGTTACGGTGTCAAGTCAGGATTGAGTGTGCCTTGAAGAATGACTTGCAGCCTTATTTAAAACTTTAACACCGTCCAGTAGAATAGCTCTATATTCCACGAATAACTGCTGGCAAGTGACTTTAATTAACAATTTAGTGAGGGACAGCATCAATATTTAAAATGTTTGATACTTCAGTCTGCTGCAAACAATGGAACATAATTATATAATTAGAACAGTTCAGCAGATTATTGCTGTCTGAATGCAGATAATGTAAAGGTCCATATTCTGTTTAACTTGGCATTGACTCAGTTTTTCATCTACTTTCTATTAATGTGAATGTAATGTAAGGGTAAGATGTGAATTTGCTGGTGTGAAACAGGCCCCTCTGTGAATGGACACATCCTCTTTATGATTTACAATCCACGTTTGAACTCTGGATTCTGTAATGATGAAAAATATTAAGAAATTTATTCCTTCTCTAACTTTCAACCATATTAACTGGCAATGTAATCACTAAATATGACCAGCCATTATAGTAACATTATTTTGGTTTATCCAATGGGAAGTGAGTGCTGTCTTTTATGGATAGTAATGAGCTCACACTCTGTCGGCCTGCTGTTCAGATGGGCCTGTCATATCACCCTGCATACTATGTGTAATGTGGCACATTGTTATTACTATTCTCAGTGTTTGTATTATTGTTATTATTAGGGGGTATGTGTATCTCTGAAAGTTCATTTCGTTGTCCTGGTTCCACAGAACATCGCAACGTTCACCTGAATGTGGAATCAAACGTGAACCCTCCTTTAAGGGGTATGTATGATGTCATTCCTGTGCAGGTACTTATCATTGGTATCATTTCTAACAGTATCAGGTAATAGTGATTAAACCAGGGGATCAGAAATCTCAGTCATTTGTAAGATTGCAGATCTTTTTGCATATACTCAAGATTCTTTACAGATTGGTGCTTAATTAGGACAAACAAGTTGGAAAAGTGAAAATTTGTGACAAAGGCAGAACTAACTAAATACATTGATTAATCTGGTAATAATTAAAAATCAATATTGATAAAATTCAAGTGTTTTATGCATTAATAGATATCCAAAGTTAAAACGCTTTACACAGCAAAATAACATGCTATTATTTCAGAATACAAGCATCAATTGAAAGGAAATGCCCATTTATATGTTTGATTTATTGTTTTTTTTATTGTTGCAATGATTTTGAGCCTCTGGTACTGATTTGCGCTGCAAGACACATATCATCCATTTCCCTTACAAAATAGTTTAACTGTTTTAATCGTAGACTTGTTTGCACTATGTAGTTTGGAAGGTGCTAAAAAAAATCTTAAAGTGACTTAAAGAGACAGTATCCTTTAGTCTAGCGAGGTTGTTCAACACAATGTCAAAAAAAATCAGTCCAGTATGTGCTATCTTATTAAACCTCTTTAGCCTTTAGGCAGAGCTTTGTGTACTTCCGTTAAAAAAAAAAGTTTGGCGGTGGCAGCCATTCAATTTTTTTTAAGAAAGCGACAGTTTCTGTGCTGAATTCTGGAAAAGAAACCGTATTACTTTAGCACAAAATTGTGCACTTGAATTAGAATTGCAATTGAAATGTAAATTTCTATAATCTATTAAATTAATTAGAATAGTGAAGTGGAATACTATAATTGAACTATCCTGTTTGTCAAACGGTGACATGATATTTTGCATGCATTTCATTGGGGATAGAAAGAACTGTTGGAACTTAACTTTAAAATTCTATCTCTTTCATCTAACAAGAAATACTGTCTCTTTATGACAAATAAGAATGTATGTATTTTAATTGGTTCGAGGATTTTAGATGCATCAGATCTTTGACAAGTGGTCTGATAGTCTGCCTTTTAAAAATGAAAGTCTGTACCCTGTTTTGTTCTGATTGGATTCACTGTTCCGTGAGAGACATTTGCAATCAAGTCAACTGAAGTAGTTCGAACGACGGTGAAATCGCAAAATAAAAAAAGTGAAAATGAGCTGCAGTGAGCAGACTGACACTTTGTCATGTATGTTGACTGATGCGCTTTAACATCTTCTGGTTTGAACCAGAGTAGTGTGTCAGTGAACAGTGCCCCCGCTCTTCTCATTAAATGTCACTGTCAGTTTATCGGAGCCGCTCGTATGAAATGGAAATGTATTATGCTGGAGCTGTCACACTGTATATCTTTCTGTATCCTATTGCATTTAGAAGGAGGTTTCTATGACATTTTGATTGTAGTTCGAATTGTTTTCTTCAGTTTGTTTTTACTTTGTACCATGTATTGTGTCCTTTCTAGCTGACAGCACTGGAGGAAAACCTCTTGTGCTTGCTGTTTTCCATGTTAACACGACAACAAAGAGGTTTACTGTCTTAAAGTGGCCCTAACCTCCTTGAGCAGTAAAGCCCTTCCACTTATTGCATTGCTCTATTTCTTGTTTGTCTATTGCCAGTGTTTCGATGGTCTAGTCTATGCTTCTTGTCATAAATTTACTAATTAACATGTCATTCACTATCGCAAAAATTTCAGTGAACAATGGCCATAAAGATTCCTTTACTTGTATACATAATTATTAATATTCTCAATAGAGTTTGAATAAATATATTAATTCAGTAGCAGTGGTATAATATTTAATTACAGGCTACCATTTGTTAATTGCAACTAGCAAGAAACAAGATATTGTTGTAAAAGAAATCAGAGTAAAGTAAACCCATATGGCATTACATTCTGACAATATCACCTGTTTTATCAACTGTGTGATCTTTGCCACAGAATGTTACAGGCTCATGTTATAATAGGAAAGCTTGAGCTAGCTTTAAGACCAATATTTGGTGTTTTGTGACTGGTCTTTGCCTTAATAAAGATCTTTATTTTTCTTGGGGAACTATAAACTAAGATGTTGGACTGAATCTTTCCAGAGATTGACTATTCATCGTGATTCCCAGAGGGTTTTTTTTTCATGGGGCCTAGCAAATTTTCTTGCACTATAATCTTGAATTAGCTTCATTAATTAGATACCACACCTGATAGCACCCTTCTCATCTAATGGCCACCCACTTCTCCTAATTCTTCCACTCACTGTAAATGGAAATACTCACCACTACTGGGATATCTCAGGACCCTTGGTGCTAGGGCTGCCTTTGAAACATCAACCCCTTCCCCCTGCCACCAGCTGCAACCCAATCAAATGTTGGCAGTTGCCCTTCGCTATTAATCCAGTAGTACACCAGGCCAAATCAATATCTGTCATGAAACAGAGGTGCCATGGCTGACATTTCCTTGCAAATATAATTACTACACATTCCTATCCTAATCATTGTTTAGGCAACAAGATACACAACTTCTTTGATGTTAGCCTCATTCCCTGTAGTCACTGCTACCGTTTCACTACTACCCGCTGTAACCCAGCATCTTATCATTGTCAATTTGGGACTATCACATAAAGGGAAGCCTTCAAACTGTTTAAAACATTTATCTTTATTCATCAACCCCAAAAGTGAACAGAGGACAAACAATCAGAAGTTCCATTTGCCTTTCAATATAGAAATGAACTGCTTTCATGTCCAGCAATAATAATTTTACATTAATTGAGTGATTACCGCACCTAAATCTCATCTACTGGAGCCGCGTGTTACCCAAGTCCTGTCCGGCTTGTGGCGCCTGATGCTACGGTGCTCTATCATGCAGATGGTAATGTTTCTCTTGTTCAATGTCCTCATCCACCTTTTCAGAAGGCTGGTCCCCCTCACCAAGCACTTTAGAATTTATCACATTCTGTCTTCACCTTCTCCAGTTATGCAGAACACAGACACGAGGTTTATGCGACATAGACTGTGCATAGTACTTTGTGAGAAGTCTGCAGACTGTTCCAAGCCAGAAAACCTCACTTTCAACAGGCCTATCATCTGCTCCACTGGAGCCCTGGTCAAAGGATGGGCTACATTGAATCCACCCTCCACCTGGTATGATGATGCATCACCGGACTCAAAACATTCACTCTTCTTTCACTTGCTGCCAGACCTGCTGAGTTTTTCCAGAAATTTCTGATTTTGTTTCAGATTTCCAGCATCTGCAGTTCTTTGTTTTATGTTTCCAGCTTCCTTTGTACCAGGGATGACTCCAACCAGTGGAAAGTTTTCCGCCCTGATTCCATTTGACTCCAATTCTGCTAGGGCACCTTGATGCCACCATTGGTCAAATGTTGCCTCGATGTCAAGGGCAATCATTCTCACCTTATCTTTGGAATTCAGATCTTTTGTCCATGTTTGAACTAAGGTTTTAATGAAGTCAAAAACTGAGTGGAATCCAAACTTGATGGAACCCAAACTGAACATCAGTGAATAGGTTATTGTTAAGCAAATGCTGCTTAATAGCACTGTTGACGACACCTTCCATCACTTCACTGACAATTGAGAGTAGACTTATGGACTGTTAATTGCTGGGTTAGATTTAACCTGCTTTCTTGAAGTTCTCCACCCAGTGTAGATTCTGCTCCTACGTCAACTCCTTAGCAACACCTTTGCTGAATCTGCCTTTCCAATTGGGACAGGGCATACCCAGAGACTGTGACAGTGTTGGCTGGATAATTGTGAGTAAGGTATGATTCTGTGAGTGTGACTATGTCAGTTTGTTGCTTGATTAGACTGTGAGCTTCCCAAACCTTGGCACTAGCCCCAGGTATTAGGAAGGAGAGCTCTGCATGGTTGATAGGATTGTGTTTTCTTTGTTATTTCTGGTGCCTTAGTTGACGCTAGGTAGTCGGCCTGGTTTCATTTCTTTTCTAGTGGTTTATATAGCTGAATGGCTTGTTAGGCCATTTCAGAGGGAAGAGTCAAGCACATTACTTGGAATCACATTTAGGCCAGATCCGTAAGGATGTTAGATTTTCTTTCCTAAAGGACTTTAGTGAAACACATTTTTTCTTTACAGCAATTGACAATGGTTTCATGGTTTACATTAGACTTTTAATTCTACCATCTGCTCTGGTGGGATTTGAACCCATAACCGAACATTACTAGAGTCTCTGGATTATAAATCTAGTGACAATACCACTAGTCCATAGTATTTCCTTATTTGGTTGATGCCCATATGCAGAGCATTTGCTGTTGGGTTGCTGGTTGGGGCTGTAGGTTTGATATTGACACAGCATGGTGTCCTATAGCAACATGTCCATCCCTTTGTCTGATGACAGCTGATAAGGATGATAAACTGCTTGGCCTAGTGCCTGCACTAAACAGAAAGGAAATACAGAAATACTATGTGCCTTTAAGGTCTGGCTAAGGGAGCAAAGTGCAGAAAGGCAAGGTAAGGCAGGGATGCCATGAGCATCTGGGAAGATGCAAAGTAAATCTGTAGTAAGAAAGTGAGTGAGCAGCCCTGAGATGCAGCCTACTCCAATACATGAGCTTGTTGCCTGACCCAGTGTGCAAAGTTCCCTCGAAATAACATACCAATGAGAGGTGCCAGAGTGCGCCAAAATGTGACATTGTTGTACAGAAGCATACTGCAAATGGATAGGAGATGTGCCAGGATGATGCTGAGAGACTTGTACATGCAGAGTGCCAATGCCTATAGATGTGGGTGTATGTAGTCACTACGCCTGGAATATGCACTGATATGTTGATTCCAGATGTCTGAGATGAATGTCCAGTGGAACAAGCAATGAACTGGAGTCATTGGGTACCCATTCAGTCGTTCGTGTCAGGAATTTTTGACAACCAGTTTCTGTCTGGTAAGTGGGAGAATTACGATCCTGCAAATTAATGAGGTGAGATTAGATAGTAACAATGATAAGGATGATAATGATTGGTAATTCATTTTGATAAACCTCTTGCCACTCGCTACTAAGAATCTCATCTCGACATTCGAGGACTTGGTTTGATGTCTGATGTTTTAGTCTCAAAATTGAGAAGGGTGCGGCCAGACAATTCATCCAATTTTCCCCAAATATCTTCCCATAGGGTCCATGTAGTTCAATGTCACAATAATTTGAACGAACATGTGATACTTCCAACTCTTTGGCTAACATATTCCAAACCTAGACTGTATTTGATTGAGTGTTTTGAAGAAGTAACAAAGAGGATTGATGAGGGCAGAGCAGTGGACGTGATCTATATGGACTTCAGTAAGACATCCAACAAGGTTCTTCATGGTAAACTGGTTAGCAAGGTCAGATTACATGGAATACAGGGAGAACTAGCCATTTGGACACAGAACTGACTCAAAGGTAGAAGACAGAGGGTGGTGGTGGTGCTTTAGAGACTGGAGGCCTGTGATCAGTGCTGGATCCATTGCTTTTCATCATTTATGCAAATGTTTTGGATGTGAACAAAGGAGGTATGGTTACTAAGTTTGCAGATGACATCAAAATTGGAAGTTTAGTGGACAGCGAAGAATGTTACCTCAGAATACAATAGGATCTTAATCAGTTGGGCCAACGGGCCGAGGAGTGGCAGGTGGATTTTAATTTAGATGGATGTGAAGTGTTGCATTTTGAAAAGGCAAATCAGTGCAGGACTTATATGCTTAATGGTAAGGTTTAGGGGAGCGTTGCTGAACAAAGAGACCTTGAAGTGCAGGTTCATAGTTTCTTGAAAGTGGAGTCCAGGTAAATAAGATATCGACGAAAGCATGTGGTGTGCTTGCCTTTACTGGACAGTGCATTGAGTAAAGGAGTCGGGAGACTATGTTGAAGCTGTACAGGACATTGGTGAGGCCACTTTTGGAATACTGTGTGCAGTTCTGGTCACCCTGCTATGGGAAGGATGGTGTGAAACTTGAAAGGGTTCAGAAAAGATTTACAAGGATGTTGCCAGGGTTGGAGGGTTTGAGCTATAGGGAAAGACTGAATAGACTGGGACTATTTTTCCTGGAGCATTGAAGGCTGATGGGTGACCTAATAGAGGTTTATAAAATCATGAGGTTCATGGATAGGTCAATAGACAAGATCTCTTCCCTGGCGTTGAGGAATCTAAAACTAGAGGGAATAGGTTTAAGGTGAGAGGGGAAAGATTTAAAAGGGAGCTAAGGGACAACTTTTTCACGCAGAGGGTGGTGGATGTATGGAATGAGCTGCCAGAGGAAGTGGTGAAGGCTGGTACAATTACAACATTTGAAAGGCATCTTGGATATGTGAATAGAAAAGATTTAGAGGGATATGGGCCAAAGCTATCAAATGGGACTAGATTTATCTAGGATATCTGATCGGTATGGACCGGTTGGACCGAAGGGCCTATTTCCGTGCTGTACGTCTCTAGGACTCTATGGTTAAAGGCATAAAGCTGCATTGCACCATAATGTAGTTTAATTTACTTATAAATCATTTCCACAAAACACTAACTTGAAAATTATTGGTTTCAAATTCTCTTTAATTAAAGTGTAATAATAAACTCTAAATTGTCCTATATAATTTCATCTCTAGAACCATCAGCCATTAGGAGTCTGTGACCCTGATCCAAAATAAAAAATTCTGATCAAGATCGGGCAAAAGTGTGGTTGTAAAAATGTTCAGACTTCAAATCTAATAGTCAAATTTTAGGACACAGAACAACATGAAACTGTTTGGTGAGAAATTAAATTTCTATGTGTAAGATAATAAATGAGGTATCTTATTACATAGCTAATCATCCATCAGTGTCAATGTTCACTAATTAATAATAACTGCAGACTATTTGATTCCAAAATTTATTGAAAACTAATAGAAATTTGATATAGAATGACTTAAGCTATTGAACACTTTTTATGGCAAAATTCAAGTACAATAAAAACAACAACAATGATATCTCCAGGTACCTTTTCACCTTGCTCTGCAACCAAGTCAGAACCTTTGATTGAACCCAATTTTCAAATCCAATTACTGCAATGAAAAGTTATGCTACCCAATATAACACATGTCTGGAAGTTAATCAATTAAAATAACTGTCCCATGGAAACCCAAGCTAGGACCTTTTCAGCCTCTGATCATGGCTCAAGTTTCAAGAATGTGTAGTTTATACTCCCCAGTATTTCTATTTGCCTAGAGATCCAGATTTGACAAGCCACTGGAACTACTACAAACCCCTAATGTCAATATTTTGAGATCAAACAAAATATAATGAGATGTGATGAAGAACCAAAATCCAAGGCAAAGTGGGGAGCTCCAATTCATTCAAGTGGTCTCAGTAAGTGACAACTGAGCTGGTGACCAAAGCAATCATTCCAACTCATTTTATAGAATTGCTTATAAATTTGAAGTAAAGAAACATACCATCTCGCCCAACAGGTGTATGTTAGTGTTTGTACTCCACATGGGCTTCCCCTCACTTTACCTTTGTCTCTTATGCTATTCAGAGATAAATGGTTGTGGAGTAATATACAAAGCATGCGGTCGGCACTTCACTGAAATTGTGATTTTATGCTATACCTAAAGACATCTGTGGAATGGAAGATGGCATTCCATAGTAGGCTTCAAAAAAATCTCATTTAAATCTTACCTTTTCTTTCACGATTTTTTTACACTTTTCCTTCAGTCACACTCAGTTTCCATTTTTTCTTTGGTTTGGATAATACAACTTTAAATTAAAATGTTTTTAAAAAAACTTCCAAAATTATTGCTTGCCCTCAATTTCTGAAAGTTTCCTATTTTGATTGCCTAAATTAATAGACAGAATCAGAACAAACTGTTAATTAAAAATTCCAATTAGCTATTATGTAGAATATGTGTGCCATAACAAAACTTTACACCATTATCTGCACATACCGGTTACTTTGTCAGTCTATGCAGACTATTTAATAGGTCTTTTAAAACACAAATTTCCAAAATTATTAATGAGTTAAATCAGAATGTGGCAGGGTGTCACAGTGTATTAGCTTGGCAATATGCTATGCTACAGATTGATAAGATGTGTTGACTAGAGCAAGCATTGTTCATTGGGCAAGGTCATCATCTGTACTCTGCTAATAAAGAAAGTGCCAAATAGAGACTACAGTCAGGCATTTTTCCATTGGAAAGGCTTGAGAATTGGAGGATAATAGCAAAAGATGCCTTTGCAATCACTGTCAATGTGGCTTTGGCATTGGCAGCCAGTCATAGAATCATTCAGCTCACATCCTACGCATGGTGCCTTTAGATCTTTTTTGAAATAGCTAATAATTAATCCCACTCCATTTTAATTCTCTAATAGCTCTACAAATATTTTCTTTTCAGCTATATACTAAATTCTTTTTGGTATCATTTTCAATAATTAACTTGCGTCATTCCAAGAGATAAAGCCTAAAGAAGGAAGAAAATAATTCCATGGAAAGCTTCTGGAAAACTTTAGAACTAATCCTCTGATCTCACACTCCTTAAAGCACACACACCCTTCCTTTTGCCACTTTGCCAGCAGGGGCTATCGTCAGTAGTCTAGGCTTAAGTTCTGAAATTTTCCATCTAAATCTCTATAGCTCTCTATCTCTTGTCCTTTAAGGTCTAATATTCTAATATTTCCTCCTTTGTCCTGGTGTCAATGTTTCAATTAATTATGAATCTGAAAAATCTGATGAGACCTTTTACTCTCAGAGGCACCAAGTATATATGTGCAATCTGTTACTGATAGGAGGTATCTCCTGCTAGCAATGTATATCAGAAATCTGAGTGCACATTGTCCATAATTTTGTATCTGCTCATATATGATCAATGTGTCATCAAAATCTGAGTGTGATATCTTTCAGAAGTAGTGCAAAATTAGAATTTTTTTGTTACGTACCTATAGGTCCTTTCTCCAAGAGCTTAGAAAAAAATGAAAAGTAGATAGTTGTTAGCTCTTGGGGTGTTTGTGATCACTAATATAAGCAGATGACCATTTCTAAGTAATTTTAAGATTGTTTATTGTGTTTATTAAGCAGCAGTTTAGATGTGATACAGTAGTTATTTAGACAAAGGTACGAAATCTCCAACTTGTGACAGATAAGAATTCTTTGCCCAAAGCTGTTCTCTGAAATGGAGGAGCAGCGGCAATGGGATCCTATGGTTTGGAGTGATCAGTTGTTCATCCCTGATGTTTCAGGGTCTTTGGTGGTAGATTTGGTTGGGACACTCTTTGTTCTTCACTTCATTCCTGATCTTCTCCAAGAAGACTGTGGCTGATTCTTCTGGAGTCCCCTCTCTCTGTTTCTCTCACTTTCCCACATACCACAATAGATATACCTTACTTTCAGGGTGAACAATCTACATTGTGTCAATTTTCTGTCTGAACCTTTTTGGCCAATGGCCATGGGTATTTGCTCATGGTGTCAGGAAGACCATTGACCCTTGCCCACCTGTTCGAAGGTTAGTTGTCATCACTTCTAAGATAAAAAAATAACATTTTCAAATGCAGCATTAATAACAAGGTACTGTACGCATGATAAATCTTTGCTATCCGTTCAATGGAACATCATAACCTCAGTGATTCTTGTGGCTTTTGTTTTGACAAACAAGAGATTCATACTGTGTTTGTAAAGAGTCTAGTTATGACTATAACACAGTTAAATGAGGTCCCATACATCACAGTAAGTACTCAATTTGGATTTTTTTTTGTTAAAATCCCAATTTACAACATAGTGGATGGTATAAGATAGAAAGAAAAACTTTTCATGGTTCTGAATTTTAAATTAGGATCAGAAATCAATCTAACTCCAAATTTACATAATTGCACAATTTCAACCTTGACTGAATATATAGCACATTGAAAGAAAATTGGCCAAACATAAATCCATTGAAGACTGCAAATAAAAATAAATAAAGAAAAGGCACTTAGAATGTTATTAGGACCGAAAGTAGTAAATTCACCAAGCCTAGTTGAGATGGATCTGAGGTTATTAAGAAAAGCTAAGGGCATGCAAAAATAAGGGCACTGACCTCAATCTTCCAACCCTCTTCAGATCTGGAAGCAGAGCAAAAGAACAGGAGGTAGGAGCGAATTACCGTAGATTCCGCAATCTGAATTGAAAACAGAAAATGCTGGAGATCACAGCGGGTTAAGCAGCCTCCATGGAGAGAAAGCAAGCTAATGTTTTGAGTCGAGATGATTCTTCATCAGAGCTCTAATGAAGAGTCATCTAGAAAGAATGGGAGGGCTGCATACATCACACCCTTTCTAAAAAAGGAGAGGGGTAACTCTGCCAACCACCTGATGTCCTGGTGGCTGACTGGATAGTCAGTTAGAGCTCTGTGTTATCTTTTTCTAAAAAAGGCCTGTTGCTTCAAGTGTCCCTTAGGCTCTTGACACGTCAGTGATGGGCCTTTCCACGTGATCAAGGATCCCAGAACCAGAGGCCCTACCCACCAAGAGCTACCAGCCATTCAGAAACCAATTGTTTTGTCATATGACATCATTGGGGCACTGGTGTCAGTGCTACACCCGCCTGAGCCTTCAGATTGATTACTGGGTCTTATGCCATACATGAGTGCTGTGGGAGGGGTTTTGTAGTTAAGGACAAGGTGGCTCTCAGTGGGTGCTAGGTTGTATAAATGAACTTTCAAAAGACATTTTTCATAACAGCCATAAAATGGATTTAATCGCAAGATTTGGGCCTGGGGTTTCTACAGGGTATTGTTTCTGTGAAATATGCTGAGCCCAAAAGCAAATGTAAAAACAAAAGATGAAATTTAAAATAGGAGGAAAAGACAGGACGTTCTCAGCATGTTAGGCATTGCCTGGGGAGAGAAAAACCAAGGGAAGGGGTAGAATTTAATGGAGTTTTCCGGAGCACGATGATGGTGGAGAACCAAGAGCGTTGAGCAAGTGTACCTCCTTCAGATTCTGGAAAATAGCTCTCCGATTAATTTGGAGCAGGAAGGTATCTATGAGTGATACCCTTGAGACCAACTATTCCTGAATGTCTCAGAATTTAGTGATGGTTCAGGGACATAATGTTACTCATACAGCTTTCCCTTAACTCATGAAGGGCACCCAGCAACGCCTGTAAGGCTTACCTGTGTTGTCATCGGGTAGGTGAGTGGATTGGGGTGTGGGGAGGGAGGTGAGGTAGTTGTTCTTCAATGTCATGTTCTCAGTCCCTGGTTGACGTATTCAGCATTAGGAAGTGGGGGGATTTGCTGAAAGCCCCACCCCCCCAAGTTTTGTTTTCAAACCCTCAAACCCCTCACAACCAACACCTTTCCCCCCTCACATTGGTCCAGGGATCCAGCAGCAATCTTTGGAACAGGCCTTGGAGCAGTAAGACCAATGGCCACCACTCCCAGTGTTGCTACCAGCACTAAAGAGGTTCTTGCCTCTGGTTATCTGTCTGAAAATGGACTTCAAGCCCATAAGGGCTTTAATAGCACATAATATCCTACATCGGCCAGTTAAGTACTTGTATCCAACGTGTGTGTGTGTGTGTGTGTGTGTGTGTGTGTATGTGTGTGTGTGTGCACGCGCGCGCGTCTGTGTAGGGAGAGCTGGGTAGGCGAGGGTCTTCCTTCTCACTAGCACTAAATTGCCACATTTTGGGTCTGTGTCCACTCATTGGCTTCTTGTAAATATTGGTAAATGGCATTTATTTTGATAAATGATTTTTTTGTTTTGACCTGGAGACAGATAACTCCTGATGTTCCTCCAGGAATAGGGACTAGCACACTGGCCATCTTGATATATTTGATCGCTTAGGAGCTGAGGATATTGGATGGAAATTCAAGGATTGTAGTTGAAACAAAATTCGGAAATAAAGAAGTCAGTGAGGAGGACAATAATAGGAGGAAGACATTGAGAACCTATGAAATGGATAGGTACTTGACAGAGGAAATTTAAGGCAGAGAAATGCAAGTCTTAAGTTTAGATAGGAAGGTTGTGGAGAAGTAATACAAGTTAAATGCTACAATAATAAACGGGATGGAGGAGCAGAAAGACCCTCGCAATGTACCTACAGAAATCTTTCAAGGTGGCAGGACATAATATCCTTAGCTTTATATGTAAAGAGATAAAGCCGAAAAGTAAGAGAGTTATGTTAAATCTGTGCAAAGTGTTCAATGAACAAGTTCCAATTGGAGAATTGTGTTCGATTCCAGCCATCATACTTCAAGAAGGATATGAAGACAGATTTACTAGAATAGTATCAGAAATCAAAGATTTCACTTGAATGGAGAAATGAGATGAACCAAGATTGTTTTGCAGACAAAGTTATTAAAGGTGTTCCAAATCATGAACATTTTAAAATAAAATAAATAAGAACAATTTCTAAAGATGTGTCAGCATCAAGAATGCGCAGATTTAAGGTAATTGTATAAAAGGATCAGAAGTAACATGAGGAAATATTTTATTTAAAAGCAAAATTAACTGTTGTGATCTGGAATGGATGCCTGAAAGAATATTAGAAGCCAACTCAGTAATAACTTTCTGATAATGACTAGATAAATAGAGTGGGCAAAAACTTGGCATTTTGAATATAATGTGGGAAAAAGTGAAGTTATGCACTTTGGTAGGTAGATTAGAGGAGCTGAATATTATTTAACTGGAGGAAAAACTGCAGAAAGCCACTGAATAGAAGGAGAGACAACAAGGTGCAAGGCTGGATGAACACAGCAGGCCAAGCAGCATCATAGGAGCCTAGAAGGATTTGGGAGTCCTCATCCTATTGAATCACATCCAAATTCAGTGGGTAATAGGGAAAGAAATTAGAATCTTAGCCTTTATTTCAAATGGAATATAGTATAAAACTAGGAAGGTTTTGCGAAAACTACACAAGGTACTTGTCAGACCAGAGCTGGAATACCAGAAACAGTTTTGGGCCCCAATTTTAACAAAAGGTATAATTGTTTTTCAGGCAATCCAGATAAGATTCATTAGGCTGATAACAGGTGAAGATTGACTGTCTTATCAGGAAAGATGGAGTAGGTTGAGCCATTACTTGTTGGAATTTAAAACGATGAGAGGTGGCCTTATTGAAACTTCCAAGATTTTTAGGGAGCTTGATAGGATATATGGGTGAAAGGCTGTATCCCTTTGTTGGAGAGTCTAGGACCACAGGACATGATCTCAGACTAAGGGGTTGCACATTTCAACAGAGATGAGGAGGAATTTCTTCTACCAAGGGGTAGTGAATTTGTGGAATTCTTTACCGCAGAGGTCTGTCAGCAATGAGACGGACAAATTTTTAATTACTAAGGGAATCGAGGTTTATGGGTAAAAGGCAGGAAACTGGAGCTGAGGATTATCAGACCAGCCGTGATCTAATTGAGTGGCAGAGCATACTCAATGGGCTGAATGATCTACGCTGTTCCTACATTTAATGTTCTTACAGTCTTCAAAAAATTGCAGGGTGATGGGGAAAGGACAAATTGAATCGCTCTTTGAAGGAGTCAGTAAAAGCACGATGGGCCAAATGTTGGCCTCCTGTAGTGTATCTTTCTATACAGCTGTTGCAATTGCCACTTTGTTTATAGAACACACGCTGCAATATCCAAGTTTATATTATAATCACATTTAAAGTGCTTCAGGTTTGTAAAGACTTTCAGAGAGACACATCAATCCAGTTATATATAAATTGAGTGTAAGAGCTGCTCTGATTTGTACAAGACCTATGCCCCAATGCCTCAAGTAAGAGTCTTAGCTAATCTGCTTAAAATGCAGCTTTTTGCAGTTGTTCTGCAAGTTCTCAGCAAAACAAAAGTCTGTGGAGAAGATCTAAACATAGCCCAACAACTGTTTATATGTTTCTTAAGCAGGTGTATAAAAAGCAGAAAATACAAAATAAAACCGAAATAAAAACAATAAATGTTAGAAATGTGTGGCAGTCAATCATTCAGTTGACCAGTTCCACCCAAATTTGATTTTCGTTATTGGCATACCTACATTGATTTACCTAACCCCAACCTATCTCTGTCCATCTTAATGTGCCACTGCACCTGATGTAGACCCAAGCTATCAATTCAAATGAAACTTTCTCTCTCATGAATTGTTTCTTACACAAATGAGTAGGCTTGCATTAGTCCTTAAAGTGCACTTGGGAAGACATCATTTGTGTGCTGGAGCACAGAGAGAAAACAAGGGAAAAAGGTGGAATGGAAGATTTTCTATATAAAATGTAGAGTTACAGGATTAACGAAATTTAATTATTGTTCATTTAGAAATCTGTCGTGTGGTTGAATTGTAACATCAATTCAGAAATTTTTAAGCATGAGGGTGGAAATAGCAGGATAACTGGAAGCATTTTTTGAGAAAATAGTTGAGACAAAGGAAACGGAAAGAAAGAGTTGGATTTGTATAGCATTATGTACAGCCTCAGCATATTCTGAGTTACCCAAATGAAATACTTTTGAACAGTAATCACTCTTGTAATATTGGAAAGAATATGATAAAAATGACTTTAGTTAACTTCTTTTGCACAATCTATGCTGCAAGTGTAATGATTTCATGGGCATCCAGCCCTGTCCATCATGTGTGAATTTAGGCAGTGAGCATCAATAGGTGAATGCCCTTTAATAAGATATTTTTAGAATATGTTCCAATAACATAACATATATATTCATTTTTTTGCCTTGATCCACCTTGCTGTTACTATTTGACCAGTAAGTTCAATGTCACCGAATCTTAATAAAAACTTACATTCACCTAGAAATACTGGTAAGCAAATTTATATTGTCAATATATTTTTGATGTTGCTGCACAGTCAGCTAAGGAGTTCTTCTTTCTCATTTACTGTGTTCTTCATTCTCTGTGTGAGGGCAATTCCAACCCACAATACCATGATTTCCACCATAAATAGGGTTAAAATGGCAGGCCCTTACATACTCCTGTTTTGAACAGGGATTTAACACCATGCTGTTGGTGCTAATCTGATCCATGTCAGCCAAGCAGCCCCTGATCAAAGGAGTTTGAGTTGCTGTGGCAAAAACACTTTTACAGGCATGTTGTTGCCTGGAGCAATGGATGGTGATGGTAGAGGTCCCAATTTTATTTCATCACCCTGCTGACCTTACTGGCATTTTTGGCATTGATGTGTATTTTAAGAATTTGCAGGTTGATGATCAATCTGTTGGCTCTGTTATGCATGTACCTTCCTTGGCCATCAGGTCCTGGAGTTGGACTTGAAGCTAGAGCATCTGGATTGAGGAGGATGCTTCCCATTGCACCTTGAGACCTTCCTGTTTGTTATGTGGCAATCAGCATAGCAACTGAGCAACAATATTTTTGTGAACAGAATATTCTAAGGGCTGCTAGTTTTCTTAGAACTCAGAGAAAGGGTGCCATTGCTTTTGTAACAAAAATTAATGAAAATTATTTCTAATTGATGGCAAGCAAAAGCAATATAATCACCATTGATAAATCATTAGTAAAGTATTAATGAGCCATCATGCCTTTTAGACAGAAAGTATAAGTCCAACTGAGGAGATTCTGTGGACCTGAAAAAGGAAGAAAAATGAAAATTACAGTAATCTAGACAAATTATTGAACAACATGAACTTTAAATTGTAAGTTTGTCAGCTATAATCTGACGTTCCTACAAAAACTTTTAGGTAGATGGCATTACTGTTGAAGGGGTTAAGGTACAACAAGAAAAGCTGCATTCTGGAGGAGGTGATAGGAATGGATCTGACAGCCTTGTGTTTGCAAAATGGAGGAGTAGCTCATGAACTTAAGCTTTATCGTGGCTTCCTTGCAACTGGGCCATTATCCTGCATGGGTCTGTAATAAATTGTCGGATTTTCTACTCAACTGAAATGATAGCATGAAAATTGAACTGCACAGTTTGAGTTAGCCTTCGAGAGACGTAACCGAATTTCCCACACACGAGTACTGTAATGATAGATAGTACCTGTACCCAGCTGAAGAGTTAGCAGTTACATTTGAGATGAAAACTGTTAGCTGAGACATTTATCCGTTGCCACCTGCCCAATCTGTAGTCAACAAGGTCAAACCAATGAAGCTGCAATTGCAGAAATCTGTCTGTGCCAGTAATGTTTAAACTAAAATGGTTTTGCTCAAAACCTTTTTCTGGTGTCATTAGGGAGTAAGTGCAGTAATAAGCACAGGCTGCTGGATGATAGCACACATTAAACTTCAAATATGTCACATTCAATAACGTACAGAGGAAATTGTGCATACGCTTTTGTTGATATCCTCCCAAATATATACAATTATACCAAGATTTCTTCTGCTGTCGAAGGAACTTGAGGATGACTTACGAATTTCTGTGAAACAAATGACATCTATTATCACTTCTGGTCTGGTTCAGGTCAAACCATGACCTCCTTACAACTTAAATAACCAATATACATGTACCATTTAACCTGTAGGTATTTTAATTTTTTTTTGAATACAGAAGGATATATAATTTTTGCACTCATTGATGTAACACGATAACATTCAATAAATCTATATTGTATGCAGATGCTTCCAGTTATCATCAGAAAAGTTAAATTTTCTCCATCTTTTTACAGTGCCTAAATGAAAATGCTCACTAATTATACACAAAGTTATCTAATAACATGTCAATAAACATTTTTTTTTCTTTAAGTTATTCAATGTGTGCTTGTTTGGTCTGATAATGAGACTTAGGTAGTCCTGTTTGGACCAATTCATTTTTTGCAACTAGATCTATGATTTCAATAAAAATTCCTGCAGAGAAAAGAGCTGCTAGCCCTTTTTTGAAGACTGCTGTTATGTTCTGGTGCATTGCCAGGTAGCTCTGTTTGAACATACAAGGCAGTGTCAGTTGTTCCCAATAGAAGATACTGTTGTTAACATAGGTGATGATGATTTATCAACAGCAGCAATGTTATAAAAGTAACACTTTAAATCTGAAGGGGGAGAACTGTTCTAAATGTAGCTTGGCAAGTCATGCTGACCCTACATTCGGATAGAAAATCAATGATCGCACAAATATTAATCATACCCTACCCTCATCATTTCACACCCTGACGTTTGTGGATTCCAGTTTGAAAATGTATGAGCAGAACAGATATATTGTCACAGCAGTAACATTGAAATATTTAATCAGAGGATAGATTTGTGAGATCAGCTTGTCAGCACTAACCTCTCCACCTAATTGACAAACTGCATCAATAGTATAAATCCAGTTTGACTTGGTCATTAATGTGCAGCAATAATTATTTGTGCTAATCTAACATGTCTCGCCCCTGCCTCTCCCCTTACTGGCTGAAGTTAAGATTTACTTATAGAGGAACAATGTTATAACAGATTGCAGTCTCTTAACCTGCCACAGAGCAGTCAGATTTTAAGTTACTTAATTGGATAGTTTCAATCTTAATATTCATTTTCAAATGTTAAATTACCTGCTTGGTATGTTGTATTTAAAATGGAGATTATCAACTACCAGATTTAACTGTTGCCAATCAGAATACATGCAAAATTGAAATATTTTTCCTGAAATATAGTAAATGGTTGACTTTGCAAATGCCAACCAAAAGCCTTATCTCCCTATTGGGCATAAGAAGCTTGTTCTTAGATCCTGGACTGGGCACATGATTTCTTGACCTACTCCCAGCAGACAGTTTTTTTTGCCAAGAGCTCACATTGAGACAACTGTCGCTTCTGCATAAATTTCTGCAGGCACTATATATGAACAAAGTTTCACTGTATGGGTGAAAAGTTGCCATATTTCCTGGCAATTAATCATGTTAGTGCTGTGACTAAGGTTATTACAATACACAGTTCTTCCACAGGTAGTTCTCCATTAATTCTGTACCACTAGGTAGAATGGAAATTGCTGGTAGTGAAATCATCAAATTATTAATCTCTGGAAGAAAAATGATAGGTTAATGTTAAGAAAAGTACCTTTCCTCACAACAGTTCTATTTCTATTTGAAATTTCAAGTATTTTTGTTTTTTTCAATCTATAATTTTTTTGCACTTATGCACTCAACACATTGCCACAAGTGTCCCAGATATATTCGATTGCCTTTATTTCATTAGCAGATTCCATTGAAAATTGATATGAACTATTGTACATCTCTGGTATTAAGAATGTTCATGCTTATTTTAATTTCAAGATCTTTTAAGTAAATGTGGGCACAGTTCATCTGGAGAGAAAGAGGAAAACAAGTGATTGCATGTCAGTAACCAGTTTTGCAGTTCACTCGATTTCCTTTCCCCCTAGACCATCCCTATAGTGACACTATTCAAGTATTCCTTGCAGAAATGTAGATAATCGCAGTTGTTTTTTGAACTGCTGCAGTCAATTAGAAATTATCTCCAAATTTCACATTCCTGGTAAAAAGGACATTAGGCTTCATGTCTGTAAATGATATCTGGTCAATTATCACTCATAGGAAGTCTGTAGTCTGAAGCATAGTTATGACATTCATATCTAATGTTATTTGTCCTTTTAAAGTGTCACCTATCTGACAGTGATTGTGGGTATAGTCTAAGTAAATCCTGAGGTTAACTAGGGTTTCATTATCACTGAGGGAGATATGCTGAACACAAGGAAAGCTGGGAGGAGCGGGGGAAAGTCTTTTTTGTTTACTTTTGCAGTTATGTCCATAGTGCAATCGGCAGATTCAGAATTCTTATCACATTTGATTGAACTGCTGGATTGCTTTTTACCCTGAATTTTAATTTTCAACAACTCATCAAATGCACATGCTTAGGGAACTCTTAAATTGCAACTTCAAAGTCCATTTTAAAATATCCTCATGCACATTCCAAGTAAGTCTCTGTGATTTCATCTTGCCTCAGCAAAAATCCATCCCAACTGGTTAGGAGCAGTGTAATAATTTCGAATTATTGTGTTTGTTTCGTCAAGCAGAATAGACTTGTTTTTTTTTGCCTACAGTAAATGGGAAGTTGATAGGACAGCAAATTGAGTTGGCTACAAAGGCAATGTTCAATTCAGAAATATGGTATACAATATTGTGCCTTGTGATTACAATTTTGCTAGTTCATGATCTGAAATCTTGTAAGGCTATTTCCAAGTGCTGTTAATGATTGGATAAATCTATTAATGATTTTATCAGACTCAAAATAAATGTCAGAACAGGAGATGATTTAGTGCATTTTTTTATATTTGGCCTTATCGATCCTGTCTATGAAAGCCAATTTGATGTTTCCCAAAAACAATGGTTAATCGTTAAACAAAAGTATCATTTTTTATAAAAATTTCTCCAACAAACAACTTTAGATTGCCCCAAGAACTCTGTGTCCTAAGACCTGCCTCTATAATTTCCCAATGGTACCTCCCTGACCTTAGTCAGCAGATTCTTCAAAACTGAGAAGTCTTTGACGCATGCAGTAGACATAAGTAAGACCATCAAATTATTAGCATCTGGAGGGGAAAAGACAGGATAATGTTATGACTAGTACCTTTCCTCTCAACAGTTCTATTTCCATGAACAGAATAGCAATTTAAAATAGAGATAACAAGGTGTAGAGCTGGATGAACACAGCAGGCCAAGCAGCATCAGAGGAGCAGGAAGGCTGATGTTTCGGGCCTGGAGTCCATCCAGCTCTACACCTTGTTATCTCAGATTCTCCAGCATCTGCAGTTCCTACTATCTCTGAAGCAATTTAAAATGCTGCTTTACTGTCATCTTCTTAAAACTGGACATTAGGAGACAACAGCCCATCTAAATCCAACTCTCTTAGAGTCATAGAGTCATATAGCATGGAAATAGACCCTTCAGTCCAGCCAGTCCATGCAGAACATGTTCCCAAACTAAACTAGTCCCATCTGTCTGCATTTGGCCCATTTCCCTCTAAACCTTTCCTATTCATCAACTTATCCAAATGTCTTTTATGTTGTAACTTTACCTGCATCAATTACTTTCTCCGGCAGTTCATTCCACATATAAACCGCTCTTTGTGTAAAAAAGTTGCCCCTCATGTGTTTTTAAATCTTTCTCTTTTCACCTTAAAAATATGCTCCCTAGTTTTGAACTCCCCCACCCTAGGGATAAGACCCTTGCCATTCATCGTATCCATGCCTGTCATGATTTTTAAACCTCAATAATTTCACCCCTTAATTTCTTACACTCCAGTTAAAAAAATCCCAGCATTTCTAGTTTATTTTTATATCTCAAATCCTCCATTGCTGGCAATATCCTGGTAAATCTTTTCTGAACCCTCACCAGTTTTATATCCTTCCTATAACATGGCGACCAGAACTGCACACAGTACTCCAGAAGAGACCTCAGCAACATCCTGTATGACCCCAACATGACATCCCAACTCCTATACTCAAAGTATGAGCAATGGAGGCAAACGTGTTAAATTCCTTCTTAACACCCTGTCTACCTGTGATGCAAATTTCAAAGAATTATGTACCTGATCCCCAAGATCTCTCTGTTCAGCAACACTATCTGTGGCCTTCCCATTAACTGTATTACCAAAATGCAATCCCTCACATTTGTCCAAATTAAACTCCATCTGCCACTCCTCAGCCCATTGATCCAATTGATCAAGATTTCTTTGTAATCTTTATTCAGTGGTGCACAATTCTACTGGCATTGGAGAGCTTAATTTAACTCTATGGACACCATTTTATCAGAATTAAGCAGAATAAACAGTAATTTTAAGTGCAATGTGTAACTATTGACAGATTGACTACAATGGAAAGGAAAGTTGAGTTGGGTGAGTATGTGGCGGATTCATTAATGCCATTATAATTGTGAGGGAAAAGGGAAACAAGTGAAACTTTATATTTCCAGTGACTGACATGCCATCTATGCAACCGCATTAGCTCTGAAGTTGGGACTGCACTATAAATGATGCAGTGTACAGGTTTCTCAAGTCAATGTATATCATCTCCAGTCGGGTTTGCTAAAACATAGCTAAAATGGTGGTCATGTCAATGATATATGGTCACCATTAAGCTGGACAGCTTTTGCCGTGGATGTAATCTACTTACGCTGTCGTACATCATGTAAACCAATAATGTTCATTGTGTTGGCTTTTACAAACCTGGCTTGGCATCACAGAACATCCAGGACAAACTGACAACAAAGTGAATGCAACTGCACATGTGCAAAATCTCATGTGACATCAATATTAATGTGAACAAGATTTATGCATATGCTATTCCCCTGATTTTGAGGTCAATCTCAGAGCCTGCCCTGATCTTCAAATTGAGCAAAGTTAACACAAAAGAAGCCATGTTATTTAAAAGGGCTAGTATCTACATTTATCTCCTCTTTAAACTACAGTTAGAACAAATTCAAAGGGGAAACATGTATACCATTTCAGTATAAATAGGGAAATCAGCATGGCAAGAAATCTCAGTTAGGCATGGTACCATATAATTCTATATCTTCATTATCTTTTGTGTTAACAAATTCTGGTCTTCAAATACATTCCCGCATCATATGAATAGATATCAATAAAGATGAATACCTCTTTAAACTTCAACTTTTCTCCTTCTCCACACTGTTATAAGACATTTTTCTAAAAAGAAGAATGAAAATGAAGGTTATGCTAATACTGGAATTAAAATTAAAATCAATCAAGATGACCTGCTGTCTTTCAATGAATCCATGCGACCCATTACCTTATAAATTTACCAATTGGGAGATTGAAAACCTCTCTGGCTGTTCAAACATTATTACACACAACCTGAGGGCATCTACAATGTCAAATCTTCCAATTAAATTGCAGCTGTTTAAATAACTTATTTTTGATAATTCACAAGAGAAGATAATTCAGAGTGAAAGTAAATGTTGTTTGGGAACTGGGAGAAATATTGAGTCATAGAGTCATACAGCGTGGATACAGACTCTTTGGTCCAACCAGTCCATGCCAACCATGTTTCCAAATTAAACTAGTCCCACCTGCCTGCTCTTGGCCCATATCCCTCCAAACCTTTCCCATTCATGAACTTATCCCAATGTCTTTTAATCATTGGAACTGTATCTGGATCTGCCACTTTCTCTGGCAGTTCATTCCATACACAAACCACTCCCTGTGTAAAAAAAAAAGTTGCCCCTCATGTCCTTTTCAAATCTTTCTCCTCTCACCTTAAAAATATGTCCCCTAGTTTTGAATTTCACGACTGTAACGAAAGGATACTTGTCATTCACCTTATCCATGCCCCTCATGATTTTATAAATCTCAATAAGGTCACCCCTCAGCCTCCTACGCTCCAGTGAAAAAAAGTCCCAACATTTCCAGTCTATTTTTATATCTCAAACCCCCCATTCCTGTCAACATTCTCATGAATCTTTTCTGAACCCTCTCCAGTTTAATAATATCCTTCCTGTAACAACGTGACCAGAACTTCACATTACTCCAGAAGAGGCCTAACCAACACCTTTTACAACCTCAACATGACGTCCTAACTCTGAAACTCAAAGGTCTGAGCAATGAAGGCAAGTGTGCTAAATGCCTTCTTAACCACCTGTCTACATGTGACTCAAATTTCAAAGAATTATGCAGCTGAAACCCTAGGTCTCACTATCCTACAACACCACCCAGAAACCTATCATTTATTGTATATTCCAATTCTTGTTTGTATTACCAAAATGCAATACCTCACATTTATCCAAATTAAATTCCATTTGCCCCTCCTCAGCCCATTAATTCAGTTGTTCAAGATCTCTTTTGTAATCTTAGATAACCTTCTTCACTGTCCATTGTGCCACCAATTTTGGTGCCATGCCTCCTGTATTCTCATGCAAATCATTACAAAAATGGCAAACAAAAGTGGACTGCATATCAATCTTGTGGAACACTGCTGGTCACAGGTCTCCAGTCCAAAAAGCAATCATCTGCCACCACCCCCTGTCTTCTATCATGAAGCCGATTTTATATCCAGTTGACAAGCTCATCCTGAATCCCATGTGATCTAACTTTACCAATTCGTCTACCATCCAGAACCTTGTCAAACTCTTGGTTGAAGTCCAAATAAATAATATCTACTTCTCTGCCCTCATCAATCTTTTTGGTTACATCATTGAAAAACTCAATCAAGTTTTTGAGACATGATTTTCCTTGCACTAAATATGCTGACTATTCCTAATCAATCCTTGCCTTTCCAAATGCAGTAAATCCTGTCTTTCAGAATCAGCTCCAACAATTTACCCACCACTGATGTCAGACTCTCAGGTCTATAGTTTCCAGGCTTCTCCTTATGCAACATTAGCCGCCCTCCAGTCCTCTGGTACTTCACCCATGTTTACTAGTGATGCAAATATTTTTGTTAGCGGCCCCACAATTTCCTCCCTACCTTCTCACATCATCCTGGGATATACTTGATCAGGTCCTGGAGATTTATTTACCTTTATGCTTTCTAAGCCTGCCAGCACTTCCTCTTATGTAATGTGAGCTGTTTTCAAGACAATATTTATTATCAATATTTATTTCCCTGAGTTTTCTAGCCTCCATTTCTTTCTCAACAGCGAAATATTTATTTAATATCTCCCCCACTTCCTGAAGTTCAATACAAAGATGACCTTGTTGATCTTTAAGAGGTCCTACTCTCTCTGTAGATGCTCTCTTTCGCTCTTAATGTATTTTTAGAATCATTTTGGATTATCTTTAACCTTATCGGCAAAGGCTGTATCATATCCCTTCTTTGCCTTTCCGATTTCCTTCTTAAGAATACTTCTACACTCTTTATACTCTTCAAGAGATTCATTTGATCCCAGTTGACTAAATCGAATATGTGATTCCTTTTATTTATTCTTGACAAGAACCTCAATGTTTTTATTCATCCATTGTTCCCTAATCTTACCAACCTTGCTGTTCACTCTTATAGGAACATAAATCCTCTGAACTCTTGTTATCACACTTCTGAAGCCCTCCCACTTGCCAGTTGTCCCTTTACCTATGGACAGTCTACTGCTATCAACTTTTGAAAGTTCTTGTTTCATACCCTTAAAACTTGCCTTACTCCAGTTTAGAGCTTGAACTTTTATGGAACACATCCTTTTTCCGTAACTATTTTAAAACTAATAGCATAATGATGACTAGTCCCAAAGTGTTGCCCTACTAAACTTCAGTCACTTGCCCTGCCTTAGTTCCCAAGACAGGCTCAGGTTTGGTCCTTCTCCAGTAGGAACGTTTACATATTGATAAAAAAATTTTCTTGAACACATTTAAAAAATTCTTCACCATCCAAATCTTTAACACAATGGCAGTCTAGTCCCAGTCCCTCTTTGGAAAATTAAAATACCTTACAATTACAACCTTATTATGTTTACATACATCTGAGATCTCTGTACAAATTTGCTTCTCAATTTCCATCTCACTATTGGGGCTCCTACTACAATCCCATCAAGGTGATCATCCCTTTCTTATTTTTAATTTCAACCCATATATTTTCTCTGGACAATCCCTCAGAAATATCTTCTCTAAGTAAAGCAGTCGTGTTTTCCTGAATCAAAAATGCCACCCTCCCTCCTCTCTAGCTACTCTTTCTATCCTTCCTACTAAATGTAAAAACCAGAACATTGAACTGCCAGTCCAGTCCTTCCAGCCAAGTTTCTGTAATAGCTATAATATGCTAGTCTCATGTTCCCAGACCTGCCCTGAGTTCATCAGCCTTACCTATAAGACCTCTTGCATTGAAATAAATGCATTTAATTCTTCAGAATTACTTTATTCTTTGACTTGCTGTTGTCTGTCTTTTCTAATTGAATTGTTCTTTCCTGATTCAGAACCATCCACATCTTTCTTTCTATTTTCACTGTTACTTTGGAAGCCCCCACTCCCCCAGTCCCCACTTCTAAAGGTTTAAAGGGCCCCAAAATATAACTAGCGAATCTCCCTGCCAGGATATTTGTCCCTTTCTAGTTCAGCTGAAAACCATCTTTTTTGAACGGGTCTTTTCTGGCCTGGAAGAGATCCCAATGATCCAACAAACTGAATCCCTGCACATTGCACCACTTCTTCAGCCATTGATTTATCTCCCCTTTTTCTTTTATTCCTTTCCTCATTAGAACTTGGCACCGGAAGTAAACCAGAGATTATCACTTTTGATGTTCTGTTTCTTAACCTTTTACCCAACGTCTTATATTCACCCTGCAAAGCCTTAGCCCTTTCACTAACTATGTCATTCCTACCAATGTGTACAACAACTTCTGGCTTCTTATTTTCCCAACATGCTTCAAATGTTCTGAGACATCCTTAACCTTGGCACCAGGAAAGCAACAAACTATGCTTGGTTCATGCTCACTGCTGTAGAATCTCCTGTCTGTGCCCTGTCAGGAGAGTTCCCTATAACAATTATTATTTTAAATCTTGACAAACCCTGTTTAACATAAGATTCATTCTTAGTGCCCAAGATCTGACTACCAGTTCTATTTCCCTCTGAGAAACTCTATCTTTCAACAGTACCCATAACAGAATGTCTGTTTTAGAGAGGAATAGCTGCAGGAGATTTCTGAACTAGCTTTTTACCTTTCTTGACATTCAGTCATCGATCTGACTGATCCGGCTGTGTAATCACTTCTCTGAATCTACTAGTCATCACACTCAGTGTCTCTCGTATGCGCTCAGTGACATTAAGCCTAAAAAGCAAAAACATTCAATAGCACCTTATATATAAAAATAAACTACCTTTCTCTACCCACAGATATAATAATAAGCATGTAAAAATAGAAAAAAACATATAAATATTAAAATGAAATCAAACAAATTAGCTGAACAAATGGAAAAGAATTACTTCACAAATAATCCAACATTCAGCTTTGAATCTCTGAGAAAAAAAATTCTCTCCAGAGCCATCGAAGTGTAGGCCTCTCCTCAAGCTCCTTATATAAACAATCTCTCCTTTATTATGTACTTTTTCATGTAAACACTTTTGTCAAAAATAAAATAAAGCTCTGCAGATCAAAACTCAACAAACACAAACTCCATTGAAAAAAGTCAATCCTTTGCGATTGTAGAAAACATCTCCTTCGCATTTTGTTTTGCTGCTTTTAGGCATCTATTTTTATAAATATAAAAGTTTAAAACAGAAAAAGAGGGAACAAAAATCTTTCTACAGAATGATACTTAACAAAGACCAAATATGTGCAAAGGCTGAAAAAGCTTTCAAATGTGCATAATGTAGCAAAAGTATTGTACAAAATATTGCAATCTTGTCGTGATGAAGGATAGAAATTGGAATTCCAAAGGCTTTTATTTCTTTTGGATGGTCAAATTCGATCTTTTACTGGCAGATGTGGCAGGTAGGAAAATATGTAGGAGATGACTACAGCAGCTTCCAAATAGAATTCATTTGGTTATGAATTAACACCAAAACAACTGAATCAAATTGAAGTTAGTGGGAGTGGAATGGATGGCAACATTTATGTTTTGAGAAAACAGTAATAAATGAGTACCAACATAGACCAACATTGGAAAATTTTAATCAATTTTATAATTTATTCCACTGGAATCTGCAAAATCTAACTATGTAAATATTCTTTGTTGGAGGGAAATTATTTACATTGCTGAATTTTAATGTGTTTGTTTAATGAGGAAAGATTTGTATTATTTTAAATATATACACCATTTTATAAAGAAGCTTACAGGCTCAGTCATGGATTTTAACAGAATCAAATTAAGTATTAACTTCTATTAATAGAATTTAATAGAATATAATTCATTCTTTGACTTTATATAGATATTTAATTTAACATCATAGAACAGAAAGAGTCTACTTGGCCCATTGTGTCTGCTGGCTTTTTAGTAGAAAAATCCAATTAGTCCCAGTCCTGTGTAATTATTTTCCCTTCAAGTATTTGCCTCTCTTGATTGTTACTATTGCATCTGCTTCCAGCTCACTTTAGATTTTCGTACTTCAGATTTTGGCAACTCACTGTGCCCAAAAAAATGCTTTCCTTTGAACATCTCCTCTTGTTCTTTTGTTAATCACCTTGATTTCATGTCCTTTGGCTCTTCTGCCATAGAAAACTGTTTCTCCTTATTTACTCCAGTAAAACCATTCATGATTTTGAATATCTTTTATCACATCATCTTCAGCCTCTTCTGCTCTAAGGAAAACAACCCCCACTTCTACAGTCTCTTCACATAATTGAAATCCCACATGCTTCTACCATTCTCGTGAATATCTACTGCACCTTCTCCAAGGCCTTGTCATTCATCCTGAAGTGCACTGCCCATATTTGTACAGAATACTCCAGTAGGACTGTTTTTAATTAAAGATTTAATATAACTTCCTCATTTCTGCACTCTGGACCATGAAGGATCCCATATTCTTTTTTTAACAGCCTCCTCAACTTGTTCCCTTAGCCTCAAATGTTTATATACATATGTTGTGAATAATTTCCTTTGGAGAGCCTTGTTCTGGACACTTTGCAGATATGTCTGTGCTGGCAAATTTATTTCTGAAACAACTTAAACCCAGCAAAAAAAAACAATCTTTCATTTACAGAATTTACACAGAATTAACAAAGAACCCAGCTTTTTTTTTTCTTATACAACACCGATTTAATTGCTGTGACAAGTCTCCAATGCAGCCGGGATTGTAGATTCTGAGACCGGTCACAATGTTGACTAACAAATTGGAGGTGAGTGAAGAGTTGTGGCTGTTTCTCTCTCTTGATGTTTCACTTTTTCGCAATGCTTCATATGTCTGTGCATATCTGTTGTCAGAATATTTTTTGAGACCAATTAATTGTATTCTTCATTTTGCCCTGTTTAGGATGTAGCAGATTAGAATTGATATATTTGACTGGGCCAGTTGAAAGATCTATAACTTAATCCTGCGCCACCTCTGATTTGCAAAATGTATTTTGAGCCCTTTAGTGCTTTGTTTCCACTTTGAAATTTAACTTCGAATAAAGCCAAAGAACTCCAGCAGTTGAGATGAGAAGAAGAGCTCTTCATACAATAGGTTAACTTTACTGCCTGTGGCTGTCTGTATCTACAACTTTACAGAACTGCTTTCAGCATTGAAAAGGTACATAGGTGGAGTCAGCTCAGTGTTTGTAATCACAACAGAAATTTCACTTTATCTTAGAACAGTATTCCTAAAAAGATAAGGGGAGAATACGTGTGTGAAATCATTAGGTGCTTCCATAAAAATCTAAAGCATTTATATTTGAACTTTGTAGATGAAATAATTTCCTTATTTCAGCCACCTCTTTGAGATTTCCAAGGCAGTTTCTTTTCCACTAATTCTAGCTTTAAAGTGTTCAATGAAGTTGACATTCTTTAATCTGTCTCAATGTTATCAAAGCAGGTTATAATTTGGGTGGTGCAATTGATGCTGATACATACTTAAACCTAAACAAATCCTATAACTATGCTAATTCTGAAAAGCATAGTTCTATTAATACTACTTAGCAGTATTTTTTTCATTCAGTCGAACAAAACAGTAAACTTATGAGCATATATAACTAAAATGAACCTCAAAAAAAAGGCTCTATGAATGTCAAACCTGAAATACAGTGAGTCAGTCAATCAAGCATCATCTGTACTTCTGGTCCTGATTAAACAGTTACATGTCTTCTTCTGTTCTGGTCAAAATGGCCAGATTCCAAGTTCCAAATCTAGAGTCAAAAGCTGACTTGCCATTCTTCTTTCCTGGATCCTTGAGCATTCACCATCTATACAAATGTTCTAGGAATCAAATATTCATAATTTCATTTCCCAGTTCTAATTAATAAAATGTCTACTAAAATAACTGGCCCCAATCTTCAAAGAATGGTCATCACCCTCAGATTGCCACTTCTATTCCTACTTTTCTCTATCTTGATGGAACTCCAGATGTCTTGCCAGCTTCTTCAGAAACTTGAAACTAATTGGAGTTTTTCATAGCCATGGATTGTCAAGGGAGCTGAACAATGTGCCCCGTTTACAGCAATAACTGCTATACCCCAAGGTTTTTTTTATGTATTTACTCACACACTGAAAAGGTTTGGGGCAATTAAAAGGTTGTTCAGTGTGTTAGAGAATGACTGTGGGTGAGGTAAGTGAGCAGGAAGCAGGGTGGAAAGTGTGTAAATGGACAGGCAGGTTAAGAAGCAGAGATAGTAGGAACTGCTGATGCTGGAGAATCCGAGACAACAAGGTGCAGGGCTGGATGAACACAGCAGGCCAAGCAGCATCATAGGAGCAGAGAGGCTGATGTTTCGGGCCTAGACCCTTCATCAGAAGAAGCAGTCAGGATTTGATCTATTCTGAGATCAGAGCATAGTCAAGTCATGTCAGGGCAGAGTTTATTAGAGGGTCTGAGGGGCTGACAGGTCATTGGAGTAGAAGTCAAGCTGTGGGGGTTTTAGTCAGGTCAGGTTAAAAGTGTGTGTTATGGGATTGGCAGGGGTGCTAAGTGGAAGCAATAATTCTGAGGATCGGCTGTGTTGGGTGGTGCGGTCTAGTCAGATTGGGTGCAGGGGAGTCAAGAAATTGGGATGGGGGCTAGTTGAGAGTCAGGGGGTTCAGTAGGAAGTCCAAGTGTCTGGAGATTCAAGGTGGTGGTTAATAGAGTCTAGTTATTTTGGGAGTGGGGGAATTGGGATTCTAGAGATCAGGATTGAGCAGCAATGATGTTGGAGGGCTGATGGGTCATAAATTTTGTTGATAAGGTCCAGTCGAGTTAGACTGGGTAGTTGGATGGTCAAGGAGAGGTCAGATATGGTTTCAATCCATTTAACATTTTCAGGTCACCTGCTCAGATATCTTTGCATTTTTAAAGGCAAAGGTTTATAGATTCTTGATAAGTAAAGGTGAAAGGTTATTGGGTGGTTGAGAATGTTAAGTAATCTGAGCATCTATGATCTTATTGAATGGCAGAGCAGATTCTAGGGGCTGAGAGGTATACTCTTGCTCCTAAATTGCTGATCAATATCATCACCTCATGGCCATGTCACCCAAGTGGACACTGGTTTATGAAGACAAATGGTCAACAGAAACCTCATAATGTTGAGAAACAAAGAAAGATCCAAATCACCTGATTACAGCTCACAAAGCTGACTTGAAATCAGCTGCAGTGCTACCCAGTAAGAATAACTTTGTCAAGCATGGTACTTTCTCAACAGACTGCTATTGAATGTCTATGGCAGATTTTGCAGCAATTCAGCTGAGTTTATAAAATTATATTATGTCCAGCTGAGGATGGCCGATCCTATAATTAATTGCTTTTTGAGAAAAGGGGACTGATCCTTTCAAAAATATTACCAGATTCTGTGCTGATCTGGTTAAAAGGTGACAGGACGTTGCCTTCTTTAGCAATGATAGATATTTCCCTATTGAACAGATCCTTTCAAGTAATTAAAAATTGATTTTCTACCACTGTGTTTCAAGTTGTTTTTTTGGAAGTGTCTACCTGTGAACCTGTAAATCCAACTCCCTTATCCTAATGACAGACTCATAGACGCATAAAAAATTGAGTCTTGGATTATTCTTCCAGGATAAGGAATCTAAGATTTACCAATTGTATAAATGCTGGGCTTCCATAATCTAAATGAAATAAAACCTGTAGCAGAAAAGCTAAATATAAATCACTTGAATTTAGATAGGAAAATGGAATAATAGCTAAATAATAATGAAAAACGTCAAATTTTTATTTACCTTTGTGTTCTTAAGTCCCAATAAATCACCTTTCCCATCTTCAGTCTTGTCCCAAAACAATTTACAACCATTAAGTACTTTTCATGTACGGTCACTGTTGTAGAGAAATGACAGGTAATTTGCACGCACCTTCCCATAAACAGCAACATGATAATGACCAGATAATCCCTTTTACAGATGTTCTTTGAAGGATTAATATTGGCCAGCTCACCAAGGAAAGCTCCTTGAACTTAAAAATGTGTCATGGGATCATTTTCATTCACCTTAGTGGACAGGCACTGCCTTTCATCCAAAAAATTGTAAATTTCTGACAGCTTTTTGGTGAAAAAGAGATCAGAACTCTTTTTTTCGGTTTTGGATTTATTTATGAAGTGAAACATTAAAAATGTACTACTCTTAATTCGACAACCTATCTACAGTCACTACACCTTCTCACTGATCGAACACAGAACATTTTTCTTCTTAGTAAACTTACAGTTTGCAGCCTTGCAGATTGCTGTCTCCTAACCCAGAGTTCCAGCACTTTGTCTTCTACAGAAATGCAAAGCATCCACTAGACCAACATCACCCTACGGGACTAATAAGTAAACTAACTAAAGAATAATCCCTTCAAAGGATTAAGTGATTTTATACTTCATCCAAGGAGTGCCCTCAACCTGCAGAGATATTTTCCTAATCAACCAGTTTGGAGATGTTATTCAACACTTCTGGAGCAGTTGGGACTTGAACCCAGGTCTCCTGGTTCATATGAAGGGATATGACCTCTGCACCACAAGAGTCCTTCCAGCCACATGTCTACATGTAACCTTAATAAACTTAACAATAGATGATATTTCAATTATGCAGCACACTTTTAGTCCTGTACTTGATTGTCAGCTTAGATTTGTGCTGCAGTTTCTGAACCGAAGATTGAGCTCATACCTTTTTAACTGTGAGGTGAGAATAATGACATTGAACCAAGGCTTCTCTTTTTTCTAACATATAGAATGTAATAATTAGACCAATCTAATTTGATGCTGCCCCTCTGCAGCATTCTAAGAGCACAAATGTTCCCTGTTGTAGTAATGTAAGCATAACTGCAGGATGCAGTGTCTTTACAAATGACTGGTGTGTTGGTGCCTAGATATTGCATGGCTGGAGAATAAGAATTCATTCCAGTACATTAGTGGCATGATATAGTTTACTACTACTCATGAAGTGCAACTTATATTGGATTTACACCAGAATAAACTTGACAATTTAACAGTATATTAGTACACAGTTGCAAGATGCATCAAAATCAATAGCTTCTGAAATACTTCAAAACAATCTGGCATCTTTGAAACAAATAGAGACATAATTATCTCGTGCCATAACTAACTTATATTTCCTTTGATTGCCTTGGATTTGTAGACAATAAAATGAATGTATTCAATGTTTTACTTGATCTGCCTGATTAATAACATCTTTAAACTTAACATTGTTTACACTGCATGTACTAAATGGGGAAAAGAAACAAATGAAAAATCCCCAGTAACTGAATATTCTGCTTGAACAAAATGGCAGTTTGATTCAGTTTAATGGGCTTCTAATGTGTTAATTAAATGTATGGTATTTGATGGAGATTGGACTGTTGACTTAATAGGAAGAAGTTTATTGGTCTATTGACCTAATTAAGAGAGGATGAATAGGAACAAATGAACCATATTAGACCAGGCAGCAAATAAGAATGTGTTTTCCAAATAATTAATATATATCCTTTAACCTTTCACTGTTACAATTGATTAACTCCTTATAAAAGTATGCACTATGGCTTAGCAGGGTCATTTAATACATTTATTGACTGACTTGGACCTCAGCATGTTAAGGTGTCAATTATGAGATAGATAGGGCTTAAAGATCAATTAAAAGTATTGACTCATACAGTAAAGCAAATTGCTACTTAGCAGAAGGCTATATTTTAGAAGTCATGAGATCCTGAAAGTAGGATAAGAAGTTATAGGATACAGAACTTTTTATTTTCGCAATGCCTACAGCTTTGTTGGGGATATGTTAGCTAGTGTCATAGGTATACTGCAGGACCAACATTTTTTGCGGTCTGTGGGCTAAACTGCATTGCTCTTGAGAAGTTAATGGTGAGCTATCTTCTTGAACAGCTACACTGCAGTTGCAGTAGACTAACCCACAATGCTCTTTGGGAGGGAATTCCAGGATTTTGACTGAGCAGCAGTGAAGGATCAGTGAAATATTTTCAAGTCATGACGGTGAGTGGCTTGGAGGGGAACTGGCAGATGTTCCCATGTGCCTGTTGCCCTTGTCCTTCTAGATGGAAGTAGTCATGGGTTTGGAAGGTGCTGTCTGGGAATCTTGGGTGAATTTCTGAAGTACATCCTTAGATTGTGCACACTGTTGTTACTGTTTGTCGGTGGTGGAGGGACTGGATACGTGTGGATGTGATGTCAATAAAGTGAGCTGCTTTGTCCTGGATGGTGTCAAGCTTCTTGAGTGTCGTTGGAGTTGCAGCCATCCAGGCAGGTGAGAAATATTCTATCATATTCCTGATTTGTGCTTTGTAGATGGTGGGCAGGCTTTGGGAGTCAGGAGATGAGTTACTCACTACAGTATTTTCTAACCTCTGACCTGCTCTTGCAGACACTGTGTTTATGTGGTGAGTCCAGTTGGGTTTCTGGTCAGTAGTGACCCCAAGGATTTTGAGAGTAGGGGATTCAGTAATAGTAACACCATTGAATGTCAAGGGGCGGTGGTTATGTTGTTTCTTATTAAAGATGGTCATAGCCTGGCACTTGTGTGGTGTGAATGTTACTCGTGACTTCAGAACTAGGGGGCTTATTTTTAAGGTGAGAAAAATTTTAAAAGGACTTGGGGGAGCAGCATTTTTACACAGAGAGTGGTTCGTGTGTGGAATGAACTGCCAAAGAAGGTGGTAGATACAGGTACAGTTATAATGTTTAAAAGACATTTGGATAAGTTCATGAATAGGTAAGGTTTGGAGGGATATGGGCCAAGTGCAGGCAGGTGGGACTAGTTTGGTTTAGAAATAAGATCAGCGTGAACTACTGAACTGAAGGCTCTGTTTCCATACTGTATAACTCTATGACTCTTTAACTGCATTAAACTCCATTTTTAGGATCAGTAATCTATCTCCTACTTTCTGAGCTCATCAATTTTTGGGTGCATGGTATTAAATAGAAAAACTACCTCATGATAAAAGCTGAGCTTGATTTTGACAGGCTGTCTATACAAACTTAATGGTTTTCCCACTGAACCACCTAATCACCAAATGGGCACAGCTCATTGGACTTCAGCCCTTCTTTGAAAATGCAGATCATAATTTATGAATTAATTCTTCTGATTTTTTTTGCAGCATCTGTTTACAGATAGACTGTGAGAAGTTTTTGTGTAAATACATAGCGATGAGTTCTTAAGATATTACTGAAAACTTGGTTGAAAAGGTGAAATGTGCTTTGTCCACCTTAGTATCTGGAAAAGCCTTTCCTGTGGCTCAAAGGGAAAAGTTTTCATCATGAACCATACACAACAGCAACATTGTAGGGTGTCCACTCACAGCTGGCAATCTCAGCCCAGATCATCAATAGGTTTTCGGATTCCTTGGCTTAGGGAGGCTAAGTTAAATGGATTTTCTGCTCTCTGTGCTTTCAAGCAAATATACATAGGTACAAAACAAAAACAGGGTCTGAATTGGCTGTGATGTCCTCCAAGCTTGCATCGATGGACCTCTCTCACCAGTGAAGATCTCATGTTTATATTGTGTTTTTGAGCGAGGTGCTGCAGAAGGCCAATACCCATGGAATCGTACTCAATGCCTGTAGGAGTATAGGGATAGGGAGAATCGCTGGTTAGGCAAAATAAATTCTTCTTTCTTCACTTTCAGATACAATATGTTGGGCTGATCTTTTAGGGGTCTGAGTGACATGGGCTGTGGAGAGAGAATGCATTAAGCCTTCAAGCAGAAATCCCTGTAAAAAAAAACTCAATGTAACTCAAACTTAGACAGAAAAAAAAACCCAAAAGAACCAGTCTGCTGTCTTTTCTAAGGTTGATATGCCCAAGTATTTTAAAAGATCTTTTTTTCAAAACAGATGTTCCTCTCAACAGTATCAAGAAACATGCATTTGAGAACAGTATCCATGAGACATGATACAGCAAAATCAGCATGCATTCCCAGTTATGATTGTTATCCAATGGCCTGACATGAACAACGAACGAAAAATGATTAGACTTAGCTATGACACTCAAACTCAGACCATCCCATCATTTATTATGTAGTATCACACGATGACCATATACAAGTTACTGGATGACTAATGGTGTCAACTGAACTGTATTTCAGTATGATATAACGGCTCCCCTATTATAAAACAATTACAAAATGTTTCAAAAGTTTCAAATTTGTCCTGATGTTAACTGTGATGCCTAAGTTAGAACTGGAGTCTTGCAAGTTCTTTTATCCTTTTAAATTAGATGTAAATAACATCCTATTATTTTCCAAAATTTTAAATAATAGTTTAGCCATTGTTGTATCGGTAAAATTGACTGTCAAGATTCTCATTGGATGGACCCACGAACAGCAGATAAGATGAATGAGCAATTGATTTTGTTGGTTGAGGGAAGGATGTTGCTCAGGGGTTCACTTCACAATGCTAGGCCACGATGGTGGAAAACCTTTGTTGTGCGGGTGTTCAGGATGAGACCCATGCTCTCATCAATGTCCACGGGGAGGCCTTAGAGAACATTAACCACTTCCAATACTTTGGGAGTGTCCTGTTGGCTGAAGCATGAAGAGATCCAGCATCGCCTCCAGTGCACTAGCACAGCCTTCGGCCACCTGAGGTAAAGGGTCTTCAAGGACAACAGCAACTGATGTGACATTGTGGTGGTTCCTGCCATCCTGTATGACTCTGAGACATGGATTGTCTACAACAGACACCTCAAAGCGCTGGAGCAGTATCACCAACACTGCCTGAGCAAGCTCTTGCGAATCCAGTGGGCAGAATGACGCACCAACACCAGCATCCATGACCAGGCCAACATCCCTAGCATTGAAGCACTGACCATCCTTGAGGGGTTACGATGGGCTGGGCATGTCATCCACATGGCCAACACGAGACTCCCCCAAGCCGTTGTTCTACATCCAGCTTTGAAACAGCAGGCGAGCCTCAGGTGGACAGAGAAAGCATTTCAAATGTACCCTCAAGGCCTCGCTGGTGAAGTGTTCCATTCCCATGGACACCCGGGAATCGCTGGCCCAGGACCAGCCAAAGTGGAGGAGGTGCATCTGGGAAGGCATCAAGCACCTCGAGGCTTGCTGTTGGGAAAAAAACGGAAGCCAGGCAAAAAGGAACGCGCTGCCAAAACAACACCCTACCCCTCGCCCCCGCCATGGGCACCTTCTGCCCAAGTGTAATCGAGCCTGCAGTAACCGTATCAGACTGCACAGCTACCTATGGACTCGCCCTGAGGGTGCAAGAGAGTCACGCTCGTCTGCAAGGGACTGCTGATGATTATGATGAGGCTCAGGACAACAGACAAATTACTTGTACTTCTATGAATGGTGGCATATAGTTTTGTTTTTGCATCTGAACCAGCAGGTGAGACAACAGTTTAGCATCTTTTCGGAAAAACAGCATCTCCAAAAATGCAGCACTTCATCAGTTCTGCAATGAAATGTCAGTCTAGATGTGTTCGTGTTCTTGGAGTGAAAACTAAATCCATCCCTCTGTGCCTTACAGGCAGCAGTGGCATATACTGTATAAAACTGCTGTTTAAAGCTTCTATTTGCTAGTTTTGCCTCAACATCAGTTGCTGCAAACTGCAAGAGATGAAGTTGGACCAACTCTAAATCTTTAAAATTATTGGCCCAGATTTTGTGGTTAATATCAAAGCAGGGGCATTTGAGCTCACTTGAGGAAAATTGTCGTGAAAGATCTACCAATTCTTATGGTGAAAGTATGGACTTTCTTGACGTGCAAATAATTAATGGATTGTTTAATAGGTTTCCATTTGGTGTGCTGCAGTAATAACATCAAACCATCGAAGCAGCCAATCATATTTAAGAATTTTCATTAATCAGCACCTAGGAAATGAAAAACATTCAGATCAAATCAAATAAATTATTTTTTCCTCCAGAGAGTGAAATATATTTGGAACATATACTCATGGCTAGGTTGAGATATCACAAGCAAGCTTGAATATACCACATATTCTTCATTAAAATGTGTTTTTAAATTCTAGTAATTAAGTGTAATCGGGACATTTAATAACAGTTCCTTCACTGTCACTGGGTCAAAGTCCTGGAATTCCCTCCCTGATGACATTGTGGGTCAACCCACAGCAGAAGGACTGCAGCGGTTCAAGAAGGCAGCTCACCACCACCTTCTCAAGGGCAACTGGGAACGGGCAACAAATGCTGGCCAGCCAGCAATGCCCACATCCCATATAATGAATAATAAAAAAAATCACAAACATAAGAATATTTTTCCAGGGCCAGATTTGTTGTTTAGCTGCAGTTAGAATCAACATCACAGTTAAAAATGGAGAAATATTTCACTGAACAAAACGTACCTTTTTATGGAGTTGCTAACAGTGAAATAAAAGCAGAGATCAATTGATTCTGCTAATTGACAATATGGGATTGGAGATTCAAAGTACAGTGAAGCATGAGGGACAAACCATATCTTCAGAAGATAGCAAGAACTGCAGATGCTGGAGTCAGAGACAACACAGTGTGGAGCTGGAGGAACATAGCAGGCCAGGCAGCATCAAAATCATTTCTGAAGAAGGCTCCTGACCCGAAACATCAACTTACCCGCTCCTCTGATGCTGCCTGTCTTACTGTGTTCCTCCAGCTCCACTCCGTGTGTTGTCCATATCTTCAGAAGCTGAGTTTTAATCTACGCTTTTAATCTTGCAGATGTAATTCAGTTGAGAGGGGCAATATCCGTGAACAATGTCAGATCAGCATTAACATGTCTCAGAAGTTCTAGGCTAATATTAAACTGGCTAATGCAGACAAGAACTAACCCATCTGGCCCTCACTAATATTAAACGCATAACTGCCACTGGTGTGCCTGTGTACTGAACGACAGTATAACTGATGCTTCGGAGACCTGTATTGCTGTTACTTCAAAACGTCTAGCAAAACTGAAGGGAATGTAATGTATGTTTTTTATTTTTTTAATCTGTATTAGTACTGAGAAGGCCTGGATTAGTATACAGCATGAGTTCTATACCTAACAAAGCATCCTCTGGTTTCTGAAACAGTTTGAAAAGAGCATTGCCTGCTGCTTTGGTAATGCAATGCATTTCAACACCAAATCCCCTATTGTGTCCTTTAACTGAGGCTGCTAATTTAGTGCTAATTACTGTTGAATTATGGACAGTTTGTATTGTGGACGTGTGCCTCTAAGGAGCTGGATTCACTCTGCCCAAACTATTTTTTTTTAACTTGTACTTTTACAGCTGGCAGAGAGGCGAGACTTTCAACTATCAGATTTTGGATTGGATTCAATTCCAGGTGCCAGAGATGTCGAAATGGCTTCTAATGTACTGTGATACCCAGACTCTTCACAATATAAAAAAATGAATTTCCCCTAAGTATACACAATATAGAAACACAGGTACCCACACCAGTACCTACGATAATGTGCAGACACTGATACACTGACCTTATTTTTGGTGTTGTCTTTTTCATATAAAAAAGCACTTTCAGCAAGTAGGTCTCTGGCCAGCAACCACACATTTACTTTAGCAGGCATCTGAAGTGATGCAAATTAAACACAGTGGATAGTTAAATAGTCACAGCATGAATTGCAACATGAAAAGCCACAGCATTCTGAGAACTGAAATGCTGTTTGTCATATTGCTGCAGAATGCCTGTCGAACACCACCCTGAGGATTGTAGAGAGAGCACTAAAATGAAAGAACAGTTGAAGCTGGAGGCTGAGGACAGAATTGCATACAAGAACTCACACATAAAACTGAAGGACACTATTTTAACACTGCTACGAGAGACTATCATTCCAGCTAGTGCCTCATAAATGATCACCATTGGCTGTCTACTCTGCTAAGTGAATACAATAACAAATATTTGTTAGGCACTTTTGACGTGCATGAATGCCTTGGGTGTTTCACAAGAAGCCAGCGATAGAAACTAAATAGAAGCGGAGGAATTGGAAAAGGGCGAAACTGAGGTCAATGTAAGTTTGGAAGAATGCCAGAGGGCAGGAGTGCATATGGCTGAAAGATTAACCTCTGCCATTGGAGTAAAGGGAAAAGCGAATGAGCATTAATTTAGAATCAGAGATGAGAGAAAAATCAAAGTAATTTGAGGAAATACTTTTTTGTTCATATTTAAATTGATGGAACACCTTTTATTTGTGGAAGTTGTTTTTACAGAGTATGCTCTGAGTACTGACTTGTACTCCCTTTGGAACCTGAGTGTCATAAGGATACCAATTAACCGGACACAGTGTCCATACATTTAGCATGCTTACTTTGCCTTCTGAATCATATATACATGATCAGTGCACATGGGACTCATCCTGCTCCGCTCATTTCCAGGTACATGGTACATAAAAATACTCTGGATCAATTTTAGGTGCACACTTTCCACATTCTTGCAAGTAATATTTTCAAAGCTTAGATTACTTAGAAATTTGATGCATTTCTCCAAATGTTAAACAAAGTGTAAGGGGCTATGTTTATGTAACTTAGCGTCAGCTGGTGTAACGTGATAGGAGGTACTCTTGGAGCACAGATCGAAATAAAAGCAAAATACTGCAGATGTTGGAAATTTGAACGAAACACAGAGAATGCTGGATAAACTCAGCAGATCTGGCAGCATCTTTGGAGACAGGAACAAAGTAAACGTTTCTAGTCTGGTATGACCCTCTCAGAACTAAGTTCTGCGTTCCACACATGCTGCCAGACCTGCTGAGTTTCTTCAGCATTCTCTGCATTTATCTTGGGCCAGTTGGGCCAAATGACCTGCTGCTGTGCTGCAATTTTTTAGGCAGTTCTATACACAACTTGACAATTCATTCCAGTGCAATGTAAAACCAGGAATTTCCAATGGCAGAATGATCTTTTCCCCAAGAGATGTAGGTTATCAAACAATCCTGAGTTAATGAACATGTTTCCTCTCCACTTGCTTTGCATTTTGCACACATTTTCTGTTGGCCACGTAACCTTTCTAACGGGCTTCATTTTCTATTCAAAAACAATGTAAATCAGCGTTTAATGAAGAGACCTGTGAAATTCCTCGCTTCTCACACCACACATGCAGTGAGCTAAGCTTGCATGTTTCCGATGGATTTGAAAGGTCAGCCAAGTTTTTGCCTGTAGGAAACAAATCCTTTCAAGCTCGATTCTTCATTGTTTTGTTGCTGCCAGTCAACTGCAAGATATGAGAGATGTTGTTCTCACTAGTTTTAATGGGTGAGGGTGAAGAGCAAAGAAAGGATGCCAGTGCTATTGAATGGCATGTTGGACTGAACTCAGTCCTACTAATTATACCTGCAGGAACTACTTCCATAGGCTCGGGTTCAGCATGGTGGTGCGACAAAACTTTACCATCTGCTTCAAAAATTCCTGCACCGATGCTAGCTGAAAAGATGGCAGTGCCAGGGGTCATTAAGGTCACCACCATGACCCTTAGTTTTTATGTCAGTGACACAGAAGTAGCCGTCATGCACCCTACTCATGTTAGCAAATGAACATGGTGGTGCAGTTGGGTAATATTAGAAAGATTTAGATACTAGTTTAAACTGTAAGTTGCAGCTTGATTCTTTGTCTTACAGCATAACAACTGTGAGTACAAAAGACTGAAAAAGCCTTATGGGTGCTTCAGATGTGACCGCAGTAAAAGCCATCTGCCAATTTTAAGTTTAGCAGTTAGATTAGAACTGTCCAACCATATCTGAATTATTGATTTTGATTTAAAATTGGATTCTGGAGTTGTAAGGGCCTTCTGCCAATTCATGGAATAATGGTATAATTTTGTATATCTTTTTATATTTATTTCTTTATCCTTCATTTTTTCTTGTTTTGTTTTTCTTTCCATTGGTTAAACCCATCTGTTGAATATACTGTTCCCGAACTACCTACTCTCAGCAGTCACACCCCATTCCTATTTTGGAAATGTGGTATGCAACCACTTAATGGTGATGAATTTCAATATTATTTTCTTGGGCTCTACATTTGATCCAAGGACCTAGGTCAAATGGGAAATTTGTCATGTACAGAATATAACATCTTACCATATCATGATTGCCTGTATGATACTGATGTTCATAGATGTCCAATATTAGACGTTATGCTACTAATGAGTACAACATAAGAAATGTATTCGCAATGAGCCCATGAAGATATAATCCCTCTCCCTACTTCTCCTCTCCTACTGAATATCATTAGTTAACATCGTTAATATTGTCAAAGCAATTCTGACTTCTGTTGATTTCAAAATTGCTTTTCTATGTTTCACAGAGCTGTATTAGAAATGTATTAACAGCTGAATGAAGGACAAGGTTAAGGTCATTAATTCTTAGGCTGCTACATTTTCTAACAAGCTAGATGTCCTGGCAAATTGTGGGTTTTCACTGCGATTGTCTCCTTGCAAATTAATAGAAAGAGTGCTCTCCGATTCAGCTAATACTTTACTCATCTGAATTAAATAAGGATAACTCAAGAACTTAGGAAATTAAATAATTGCACATTTTAGTAATTAAATAACAGGTTGAAGAAATATGTACAAAAACAGTTATCAAGCATTCTTCTAAGTATGCATCAATAGTCTGTCATACTCCAAATTATTGTTCTATTCATAGTAATGAAGTGCGGCATCTCTCACCTTGTAATGTGCCTGCAGGGCTAAATGACTTCATTATTATTAATGAATCCATTCTAATGCAACCTGGATACTAGGAATGGGAAATGTACAGCTCTAAGTAATAGTAATTACAAACTTAATTATTTCCTTTCCAACTACATTTATCCTTCAGAAAGGTTGAACTCTTTATTTTGTGTGTGTGTGTGTGTGTGTCATTTTCTATTTTCCCGTAAGACAAACAAATGCTGGAGTTGAAAGATTGAAGTATCTGTTATAGACGGCTAATTATGTAGAACAAAGCTTTATTTTTCTATTTTATTCCCAAAACTTCTTGCAGATGCATTTTGGTTCATTCCTGTGTTAGTTTTCTTACCTATTCAGGCTTTTCACATTTCTGTTAGCTTGGCAGATACGTGGTCAGTTCTTTATAACTATATAAATGTTGGATCTACCGATGTTCTATGACCAACGCACAAATGTATTCCTTTGAAACATTTGTGTGCAGTCCATTTAAACTGTTTTGCTTCAATACTTGTTGCAGAACAAAGCCTGTGTGGCACCTTCTAGGCAGCTGCATCGATCAATGAAACATTACTTGGTGCTTTATTCCTACTACACATGAAACTTTACTTTACAAACGTAGCTAAAATGACAAGTGGTTTAACAGGTGTATTACACAAACCATGAGAGATTAGCTCTAATATCAACCAAAAATTAAAGTTAATATCAGTTTGGTTGATTACATGAAACAAAGTCAATAAAAAAGTCAGCTTAATAGTTAGGATTTTTCTTCCAAAGTTGAAGTGGAATATTGGAGCTCATTCTTTGAAGTTTATCAATTGGTTTAATGTGTTTAACAGTTTGCACCTGACCTGGATTAGGCCTGGATGAAAATCCATTTAAACAACAATGATGTGTTTTGTGTAACTGAGAATTTACATGCTTTTGGGTTCAAGTTTTTGAAAGTTAAGCTGTTGCTTCAAACAGTTGAACTCTGTTTTTGTCTCCAACTTCTGTGAATTTTGCTCAAAGACCCATGTTATGAACTTCATCTCATCATGTGACTTAGTCGTACTATAGAAATTTGAGATAACAAGGTGTAGAGCTGGATGAACACAGCAGGCCAAACAGCATCATAGGAGCAGGAAGGCTGACGTTTCGGGCCTAGACCCTTCATCTACACCTTGTTATCTCAGATTGTCCAGCATCTGCAGTTCCTACTACCCCTATAGAAATTTGATTTTTTTTTACTCATTTAAGAATTTTGTTCAGTGAGCTAAATGTGGGTCAGAACTATGTACACACCTAAAATGTCATTTAAGATAATCTTCACTTTAACACTTTTGTTAGAATATTTCCACTGTTATAAGTTAAGGTTCTAGGAAACAGTGGGGTGAATTCAGGTGCTGCTTCAAAGAAATGACAGGTACAAAGCGTTCAGTGGTCTTTTCAGTTCCTATCCTTCTTTGTTAGAATAATAACCTGTTCTCAAGTAGGTCAGGACTGGTCAGAACAGTCTTCATTCTCAAAACTTACAAATGAGATCTAAGCTATGCATCAAGACAGTCTGTGAACATTGAATGATCATGGAAGTGGTAGAAACCTCAACGTCTCCTGTCACACAGTTCCACAAGAATTCCACAAGGTGCGTAATTCCTTGAAAGTGGAGTCACAGGTAGACAGGGTGGTGAAGAAGGCATTTGGCATTAGTCAGTGCATAGGAATTGGGATGTCATGTTGTGGCTGTATAGGACATTGATGAGCCCACTTTCAGAACATTGCATTCAAGTCTGGTCTCCCTGCCATTGGAAAGATGTTGTTAAACTTGGCAGGGTTCAGAGAAGTTTTATGAGGATGTTGCCAGGACTTGAGCGAGATGGAGAGGCTGAATAAGCTGTTTTTTTTTTTCCCTGGAGCATCAGAGACTATGAAGTGTCCTTATAGAGGTTTATAAAATCATGAGGGGCATGGATAGACTGAATAACCAAGGTATTTTTCCCAGGATAGGGGAGTCCAAATTTAGAGGGCATAGGTTTAAGGTGAGAGAGGAAGGATTTAAAAGAGACCTGAAGGGCAACCTTTTCATGCAGAGGGTGGTGCATGTATGGAACCAGCTGCCAGAGGAAGTGGTGGAGGCGAGTACAATTACAACATTTGAAAGGCATCTGGACAGGCCCGTGAATAGGAAGGATTTAGAGGGAAATGGGCTAAATGCTGGGAAATGGGGACTATATCAGTTTAGGATATCTGGTCAGTGGGGATAGGTTGGACCGAAGGGTCTGTTTCCATGATATATATATCTATAAGTCTATAATAAACACCAAGACATCTGAAATCTCTTTTTAGGATATGCCTTTATGTTATCTTCACAACGGTTGGCAAAATTGGTCCATTTTGTGATTGTTTTCCTGCATTATACTGAGGTTAATCACCAAATGTAGTACTTGAATCCAGAGGACTAATTGTTTGAAGTGTAGCATGCTAACTGAAGAAGGCCTAGATTATGTTGCTATTGTATGACATTGTCAAAGGTCTTCAGCCCCATTAGATTTACTTCAAACCCAAACTATGAAAGTTTATCAAAGTGAAAAATCATGTTTCCATAGTCACTCAGGCTGGATCAGAAGTTTATGTGATTTATAAACAAATACCTGTTTAAGTTTATGCAGATGATGCCTGTAGATTCATGGGTTTATGTATAAGAAATATACAGATATATTATGGCAAAACGGTGAATGAACTGGCCACTTAAACATAATCCTAATAATAAATAACTTTCTTTCATGGAGTTGGATTTTTGCAGACTAGAGACTCAATGGACTTTTTAAAATGGGTGGGGGAATTAGATTCAGAAGTCCTATCCCCATTTCCAATTCTATATTCTCGGATAAGAAGGAGAGAGCAGTGTGTAGCTCATGAGGAAAACACAAACTGAGCGAGCCTATTTGAATTGAGTCCTGAGTTTTTTTTAAAAAAGACACTTTATCTTTAGAAAGAGATTTAAGCAATAGTGTAGGAATCGTGAATTTTTAGAGTAGGTGTTCATGAAGAGCTGATAAGATCTATTGAAACTGTGCAGCTTGAAGTTATTTAAAACCCCAGACCTTTAAAACTGAAGAAAAGTGCTCCCTGTGTCAATGGGAGTTCGAAAACCTTTCTTCTAACAGTCATAACAGTTTTTTTTTGTATCATTTCCCTAAAAGCTGTAATTGTCAATATTAATGCTTTGTTGTTCTCTACAACCCACAATTATCTCAACAGGGGATATTGTCAGATCATCAGGTTCTTTAAAGGATTGCTGTCTTTGTTGTGAGATAGTAAGAACTGCCGATGCTGGAGTCAGAGATAACACAATGTGGAGCTGAGGAAGGGTCCCAACCCGAAACATCAATTTTCCTGCTCCTCTGATGCTGCCTGGCCTGCTGTGTCCCTCCAGCTTCACGCTGTCTTCGTTGTGTTGTGAATAATAATCTGATTATTTTATGATGGGATTAAACACTTGATAAATTTTACATTTTAAATGGAATTTCATGAAGTGGGTTTTTCCTATAACATATTGAAAGCTGGGTAATGGATGTTTAGACCTTTAAATATTATTAGCATAGCTCCTGAGGTCTTTCCCTGGAGGGGGTGGAGGGGGTGGGGTGTCTTTTGATGTGGGGATATACTTTCTTGTCAGCCTGTTCAGAGACATTATTGCACATCTCTAGAACGATACTGTGTGAGCTAACATGGAACTTGTCAGGACAAAGAGCTGTGGGTGTAGGCCTGGGATGGCATATGTTAGTATTAAATTAGCTTTGACGTCATATGGGGCCAAAAGAGTTGGCTGGGGAGGTGAGGCAGAGGGCTCGCAAGATTTAACATGAATGGATGGATGGGACATGGGCAGTCACCAGGGAATGGAGGTTGGTGAGGGTGAGGGCTAGATGACCTAAAATCCAGGCAAATAGCCGAGAAGGAATTCCAGGTCATTGAAGCCAAATAGCCTGTCTAAGAATTTGACAAGCTCTGAGACTGTTTCCGATCTATGTATGGTGTAAGTCTGACTCATGGCACAATCATCCCTCAATTCCACCATTCAAAGATCAGGTCAGATAGGCAGTTTCAAATGGATACTTTCATTTCCCAACTTGTGCTGCCCAGCTAAGGAGTGAAAATCCAACCTTTGGCCTCTATAAATATTTGGAATAAAATCAAAGACTGCTGCAGGCAATATTTAGTCTTGAATTAAGGGTCTAAGTCTTAGGGCTGAAATCTAGGAAATCAGAGTATGATTTGGAATAGACCAGGTATCTACCAGGCTTTGTGACATCTTTGGAAAGTGTTCCACTTTTTAATGTTTTCCGCTCACCCTCGTATCACTATTTAAAAAAAAAGACATTTTTCTGATTAAAAATCTGATTATACCTATGTGAATAGCTGCATGCAATTACCTTGTAATTGATGGTAATGTTCTCCTGCATGTTTGTCTAATTATTTACTCAAGTAATTATTCCATTGATGTTGGTAAAAATATCTTTCAAACAATGTTCTTTGAGTATCTGTCATTTGGCTCAGAGCGGGATTTTTTTTTGTTCTAAATGATTTCCTGTATATTTTAGGACTTCTTCAGAATTTTCAATATGTCGTTAAATTTGCATGAGTCATTCATGTCTAAAAACGGGTAAATGGATTTTAACAAAATACAGATAGCATTCATGAACTATATCTAGCAGTTTTAGGCACGCTTACATCAGTGGATTACAGACTAGTTGATCCATTAACATTTCCAAATCACCAACATCTTGGAATGCATATGTAGTAAACAGTGAGAAACTATATTTGAACATTTTTTTGGCTGTGAATGAGATATCTTGTGAGCAATAATTATAGACAGAATTGGCCATTTACATTGAGCATAATTACTGAAGAGGGGACCCTGAATTGCTTTGAAATTGATTTTTTTTTTACTTGGGAGTCTGGTTATTGTGAAGCTTGGGGATGATATTTTTAAATGAAACCTGTCGCTGCTTTGACTGACATGCTACATGACCTTTACTTAGAACTTCGCAACAACTATGAAAATAAAATGCATTTGCCGTTTTTCCTGCTCATTTGTTAAGAGAGCATTAGTTCTGTTCTCTTTATCTGGAAAGAATATCATTATATGTGCTGCCTGCCTGACCAATTATATTTTTCTCCCCTCTTTGGGTCAAAGTCAATTGCAGCACAGAGCCTTTCAAAAGTACCAGTGATATGATAGGAAGGTTTTTAAAACTTAGAAGTGAGGAAATATTCAGTTAAAATTTTCATTTGTGGTTCTTGAAGCAAAATGTGAGGTATTAACTCATTCAGGCTCTATCTGCTTACGCAGACTTAAAATCGGGCACAATTAGTCTCCATCTGGATTTATTCATGTATATTCTTATGTATGAATTACAACATATTTCCTGCTGGGAACATCCCCTGTTGCATTTTTATGTTTGTGTTAATAATAGAAATCTGGTCAAGGTCATTGAAGGCAGTTTCAGTTCTGCATTGACCTAATAGGCATTTAATTAATCGACGGGTAGGCAGCCTTTTACTTCCAACTGTCTGCCAATCTTTCATTGACTTTCGGGTAATATTGAGAGAGCCCCTGCTGAAATTCCAGGCATATTTGTCAATCTTTTAACTTAACGGCTGCTATATTTAGTGTGCACAAGAAAATCTGATCTGCAGACAAAACCTTATGGAATGTATGTTAACAACAGAACATGAGTCAGCTCTGCTGAAAACGAAACGAACAAAAGCAGACACAGTGGCATGATGGGTTGGGTTGACAAAATCAAGGATAAAACTCATGGCCTGAAGCTGCGATTCAATGTTGAGTCCAGAAACTGTGAAGTGCCTAAACAGAACATGCACTGTTCCTCTGGCTTGCCTGGGGTTCACTGGAATGCTGCAGCAGGCCTAGGACAGAAACGTGAGCCAGAGATGATGTATTAAAATTTCAAGCAACACGATGGCTCAGAGGTTAGCTCTGCTGCCTCACAGCACCAGGTTCGATCCCAGCCTTGGGTGACTGTGTGGAGTTTGAATGTTTTCCTCATGTCTGCAGGGGTTTCCTCTGGGTTCTCTGGTTTCCTCCCACAGGCCAAAGATATGCAGGTTAGCTTCGCTATGGTAAATTGTCTGCAGTGTCCAGGGATGTGCAGGCTAGGTGGGTTAGCCATTGTAAACGTGGGGTTACAGGGATTGGTTGGAGGATCTGGGTCTGGATGGGATGCTCTTCAGAGGGCCGGTGCGGATTTGATGGGCCGAATAGCCTCTTTCCGCACTCTAGGGATTCCATGATTCAATGAACTAGAGGTTCGGGGTCACAATTGTGAACCAAGCAGTAGTGTTCATACAATCTGCTTTCGGCCTCCCTAGTGTAGAGGAGACCACGTTGTGAGTACTGAGAATGGAAGACTAGAGTGAAAGAAGTAGAGTACAAGCAAATTATTGTTCCACCTGTAAGGAGTGTTTGGGGTTTTGTACAAAGAGGAGGCAGGAGCTAAAAGGGCAAGTGCTACACCTCGTGTGATTGAATAGGCAAGTGGCATGGAAGAGAGATGAGGTTTTGGAGATGATAGGCTACCTCGGATGGAATTTTCCCTACAAAATGCTGACAGTAAGGGAGGGGAAGATGTGTTTGGCAGTGGCATCATACTGGAGCTAGCAAACATGAAAAAGAATGATCCTTTGAACATGGATACTGATGGGATGGAATTAGGGGAAGCCTTTCATGGTTCTGAGAGGAAGGGGTGAGAGCCAGTGCGCAGGAATTGGGTTGTATGTGGTTGAGGGCCCTGTCCACCACAATGGAGGGGAAAGATCCTCAGTTAAGGATACAGGAAGATATGTTGGAAGAACTATTATGGAATGTACCATCATTGGAACAGATGTGGTAGAGAATGGGAGACAGAGAACGTGGCAGAACGGTATTGTGTCCTGACAGAAAGCAGAGCCTAAAGAAGCATAAGTGATGTAGCTGTATTCATAATTAATATTAATTGACAGCCCAGAATACCCAGAATGGAAGCAGAGAAGTCAAGGAAGGCAAAGAGTCAGAGATACACCAGCTGAAGGTGACAGAAGAGTTGACATTTGAAAGATTTCTTAAATTCAGCCAATAGTGACCCTACGGATACCATATATTAGCATGCCTGGCATGAAGTTGCTGACAGTGTGAGTGTTTAATATTCCTGGCTCATGGATGATGGATGAGGTGAGCAGGAACTTTACCAGCTTGGGGCAGGAGTACAAAGGTAAGCCAGCATTAATAAGGAAACAAAGGGCTAAGGGATTAAAAGATCATCTGAAGCAAGGTCCTTATAATGAGACAGTCCTGTTATAACATAAATCCACAGTGACAGTTGGAAATTAATGTACAAATAAGCTACAGTTAGTGCAAATGTCAAACATTTGGAGAAAACTCAACTTTGCCCTTATCATACTGTAGTTTGTATTTGTAAGGAAACCATGAACATCAGGTGACAGTCCAGAAAACAAAAGTGAGAAAAAAAAATGCGTACTTGATTTCATTTGTAAAGCTGACAAGGTAAGGATGGCCAATTTCCTTCTCTAAATTGTATTACTGAATCAGATGGATTTTTTTCTAACAGTCAACAGTGTAGATATGGTCAGCATCAATGATTTTAGTCCAGACTTTCATCTGGCCTGATAGTCACTCATGGGAGTTGCACACTGGGACTCTGCAGAATCCCTATAGCAATAGACTTGAAGGAAAATTTAGACTATTAAGTATCTAATGTATTCAACTGAAGAAACTATTCAACTGACCTTCTAGTTCACCCCACAAATCCCCAGCGACACCTCCCTGACCCGAACAGCTGTGGGCCTTAACTAGAAACCCCTGGGCACTAACAACATTCCTTTGCCTAGGACCGGACATCGCCCCTCTCTTCCTGAGATCCAACAAGACTGCTTCACCAGGGACACAATACCCACCTGTCTGGCTGGGACCCGACACACCTTTCTCTTTCCCCCTGAGGCTTGGCAACCCCGTCTCTTTGCTTTGTCCCCAGGGCCTGACAACACCCCATTTGTCTGCCTTAACATTCTCTTATGCGACACAGAGCCATGTATGTTTTATAACACCTCTGTAAAGTACCTAAATACACAGGTTGTTGTTGATTCTGTTTCAGGAATCTGATTTGTACTGTATTCTGTGTTGGTGGGCATTGATATCGGTTTTGGGAGAAACGTGGCTTTGGAAATCAGCACTGCAAAACCTTGCACCGAACTGATTACTGACTTTAACAAAATAAATATTTGAAGGTCAGGCAAGAAGAGGATATGTATGAACATCACACACCACCTTCCTGAAGGGAAAGAGTACAGTCTTTGTGTGTTGCATAAAGTCTGCAATTGCTTTAGTAGTTTATAAGATTAAGAGTGGGAAATAACAGGACCTAGGAGGACTGTAGACAGAAAAAAAAACCTGTAGAAAAAAAGTTTTAGAGTCTAGCAGTACTTGGCTACAGACACCCAAAGCCTAGAACTAGTGAAGTTGCTCTTTTGATCAGCTAATATTGCAAAGTGTCACAGCTGTCCTATAGTATTAGGACAGGCACTTACTTTCTGGGATAACTGGAACAGTATTCAAGCTTTGGCGAATATGGGTTGTGGAGACTGACAGCATTGAGAGGCAGTGCAGCAATCTGGAAGAAATGGTGCCTGATCTGGAACTGCAAGTCATGTGAAGGATGATTTTATGGCACAGGAGGACTGGAATGGCGGTTGTCAAGCATTAGTTGATCTAGATACCTTGAATATTGGCGGAGCAGGGCCCTGATGGGAAGAAAAGCCTGGATTGACCTTAGATTCTTTCAGACAAGCAAGCATTTTACTTCATCTCACCACCATATCACCAGGTCAGGTTCCACCAAAATATATATGGTCATTTTTTATCCATCATTATACAATTCCCATTTTTAATTATTGTCTTCAAGCAATTGATCTATTACGATTGCATAAGTTGGCAAACACAATTCACCTTTGTGACGCACATATGAATAGACCCAGGTGTCTAAACCCCTGCACATCCTTTAGGGCACCCTTTTGTTTTATGCTGCATTTGCATTTTCTTTGGACCAGATGGTATCATTTTAAACTTTTCTGCAATGAACTTCATCTGTCACCCATCTGTACACGACACCAACTTGTCAATCTTCTTTTGTAGCTTTCTCTTTACTTACGTGCACTTGTAATAGGAATAATCTGGAGGTAACTACTGTTGAGATCCTTCTTGGTAAATTCTATACTAATCTCCCAAAATTCTGGCTACAACACCAGATCCCCTTCCTTTCTATGGCATTGGTACCAATGTGGACCATGCCCTCTGGTTGTTCACCATCACTTCCAAAACACAATGATCACAAAATTTTCCAAAACCCAAATTTCCTCTCAACGCCCACATTTCTGAAGATTTAATATAAAAACTTATTCCTTTTAAGCTGGAAAATAATTTACTGTCTTTGGCAGAAATGGAAGATGTTTTTCACTGAGTTTAAGACGCAATATCTTAGACAGCAGCTATTCAGTAGGAGTTCAATAATTAAAATTTATCTGCCAGTTAGGTCTACCTCATTTGAAAGAACAAACTGGAATCAACTTTCCAGCAGAAAATGAAATCCTTTTCATCTATATTTTGTATCCCAGAAGTTGGGCTAGGCAGGAGGATGATATAAGAAGTCTGTAGCTACTATGGCTACTCACGATAAGAGAATCGATCATTTCAGACAATACCACATTCTTAGATAAGGAAAGATGAATTAACTTTCAACAAAAATGATCACAACATTTTGCAGTCAAAAGCTATGTAAGATTATTCATCTGTAGAGGTAGAGCTCGTGTCAATGTTTTGAATAAAATGTGAAACTTCACAGAATCACAAAATTTTTACAGTGTAAAACGAGGCATAAAAGAAAGAGGCTATTTAAATAAATCTAACATTCTGTTGAATGCCATAATTGAATCTGCCTCCACCATATTTCCAGGCATTGCATTCCAGCTCCTTAATTCGCGCTATGTGAAGATTTTTCTCATTACACATTTATTTCTTTTGAAAATTAACAGTCTGTGCTCTATCATTCTCAATCTTTTTACGGGCAAATACAGTTCTCCCTAGCTAATTTGTCTGATCCACTCATGATTTTAAAAATTTCCATCAAATCTCCTCTGAGTCTCCTTCCCTTCAAGGAAAACAGTCAAATCTTGTCAAATCTATTCTCATAAGTAAAATTACTCATCACTGGAATCTTTCTTCTAAACCTCTTCTGCACGCTCTCCTATGCATTTATATTCCTTACTAAAATGAAACACTCAGAACTGTATTCAATACTCCAGCTGAGATCCAACCAGTGTCTTTTACAAGTTCGACATGACCTGGTCCTGTACTCTGTACCCCTATTAATGAAGCTCAGGATTCTGTATACTTTATTACCTGCTCACCCAATCTATCCTGCCAACTTTAGTGACACACAAACAAATAGATCCAGGACCCCTGCACATTCTTTAATGCATACCTTTATTTTATGCCACATCTCTATATTTCTTTCTATCAAACTGTATATCATTTTAAATCTTTCTGCACTGAACTTCATGTGTCACCTATCTGCAAACTACATCAACTTGTCAATTTTCTTTCACAGCTTTTTCTGTACTTACTTGTACATGTAGTAGGAGTAATCTGGAGATTACTACTTTTGAGGCCCTCTTTGATAAATTCTTACCAAGCTCCCTAAATTCTGACTACAGGACCATATCCTCCTCCTTCCTATGGCATTGGTACCAATGTGGACCATGCCCTCTGGTTGTTAAGTATCCCTTCCAAAGGATTGCCTGCAGTTACTCAGTGACATCCAGAAAAATCAGAAATCATAAAGGCAGACGTAGATCATGAGATCGTGACTAATCTGATAATCCTCAACTATACTTTCCTGCCTCCCAAAACCCCTGGTTCCCTCACTGATTAAAAATCCGTTTACACTAGCCTTGAATAAAGTGAACAACCTAGCCTCTGCAGCCCTTTACCGTAAATAATTACACAGATTGACTACCCTGTCAGAGAAGAAATTATTCCTCATCTCCAAGTTAAATGGATGATCCCATATTCAGAAATTGTGTTCCCTGGTCCTAGGTGCTCCCACAAGGGGAAATAACCTTCCCACATCTGCCCTGTCAAATTCCCTAAGAAGCTTTTATGTTTCAATAAGGTTGCCGCTCATTCTTCTAAACTCCAATGATTACGGACCCAACCTATTCAATCTCTCCTCATAAGACAATCCTTCCACATTTGAAATCCAACTAATGATCCAACTCTGGACTGCCTCCAATGTCAGTATATCTTTTGTGAGATAAGTTATGCAAAACTGTTCAGTGTTCCAGGTGTGGTCTAACTAGTGTCGTGTGTAGTTTTAGCATAACTTCCTATTTTGATACTGTATTCTCCTAGAAGTAAAGATAAACATTCCATTTGCTTTCCCTTCCCTATTACTTGCAAGCATTCATGATTTATGCATGAATATTCCCAAATCTCTGCACTACAGTTTCTGTAGCTCCTCTTTTCCCAGCTTCTCTATTCTTCCTATCAAAGTACATAACCTCACTTTATCCCGCACACTACATTCCAGCTATCAAGATTTTTCCCATTCTGTTAAAATGGCTGTATCCCTCTGCAAGTTCTTTTAGAATCCTCACCACACATCTTGTACTGTCTACTTTGGGAAGCAACATGCTATGCTGGAGTCTTGTTTCTAGCCACAGAAATGCTTGTCTGTTCCTCTAACTAATGAATTCTCCACCGCTCCTGCTCTCCCACTCATTTTCCTTTCCTCTTAAACAGCTGGTCCATATGTGGTGCTCTGTGCTTGGCACTTGCTACACCCCTCTGAGGAAGCATTACCTTAATCAGTATCCAGAACTGGAAACAGAGGTACTCCTGGACTATTTGCATGGCTGTCTTTGCCTGGCAATTACCCGTTCCCTATCTGCCTACAAATCCCTACCCTGCTGTGTGACCACTTCACTGCACATGCTATCCATGTAGGTCTCTGCCACAGTGACTACAGCCTCCAATAAAGCTCCTATACCTATGACTCAAACTTGTACATCAGGTGACACTTCTACCTAGGCCATATGAAGTGACCACAACTCCCCACATGCCGCAGATGGACATTCCAATTGGTGGAGCTCCCTGCCATGTCTTAATCTTAGCTTTGTACCTTTTACAATAAATTTATTTTTCTTGTGCTGGTTGTTCTAAAAAAAGAAAAGAAATGTCCTGACTCAGATAGAGTTTGTAACAATAGCTGTTCTTAAAGGAACATCTCCCCACCACTTCACTAAACTTGCTTAACAGCAAGGTCAACTTCTTTCGCCTCCAGTTTAAATCAAATTCCCCAAACACTCATTCTGCATCCTCTCACACTGGTGCTGTCAGACCATGTACTCTTTACTACTATTCATGTTATATTTGACTTGAAACATTAACTCTCTTTCCCTTTCCAAAGATGCAGCGGAACCTGGTGAGTATTTCCAGCACTTGGTGTTCTTATTTCAGATTTCCAACATTTGCAGTATTTTGCTTTTATCTACAGAAGTTCAGAAATACTTCAGAATTTCTAAGAACATTTGTGTTTTGTACAAGTTATGCGGAAAGTATCAATTATCTGGAAATGGGCAATTTGTTTTAGAGATCTTAGTAAATTGAAGTTTGTGTCATTCTGTATATTTTACAGACATGATCAGCATTAGAACTCAGGGCTAACTTTGATGACAGATGTGGGGCAAGTGTCATTTTTGATTAATTATAGCATCACCTCTTAGACTGCATGTTCACACAATACTCGGAGTTGAACACACAATTGAGACTGGCACTCTGATACTGAGGCAATGCTAGAGTTCTGAAAAGCGGTTCTTCAAATCAGAGAACGGGATATAGCATAGAATGAAGTCAATCAGCCCATTGCATCCATGCTGAAATTTCTGGAACAAAATAACACCATTCTGAAGGAGGGTTACTGGACTGAAACGTTGACTCCACTTTCTCTCCAGCAATTTATATTTTTGTTCCAGCTGTCTGGAAGATCAACTGACCTGGTCTCACTTCCATGCTTTTTAACTGTAGCCCTGCACTTCAGTTAATTGAAAGGTAAAGTTCCACAGTGTACCTGGACCATAGAACTGCTCTCTCTTTAGAGAGAGACCATTGGTGATGATTTAATCTGAGGGTCACCATACCTCAAGCAAGGGGAAAGGTTCAGAAGGAGAGTCCACCAAAGTAACCTCAGCTGAAGTGGGAATTGAACACACTTTAGGTGTTACTCTGCTTCATAAACCAGCCATCCAGCCAACTGAGCGAACTGACCCCCCCTAATTATGCAATTTTGATTTGAAGTCTTAGTTAAATCTGACTCCACACACTCAAGCATGACATTCATATCTATGCACAGAGTGAAAAAATAGCATTTTCCCTCATGATACCATTGCTTCTTTAACCGGTCACTGCAAAACATTATCCTTTCCTTCTCAACCCTTCCATGAATAGGAACTGATCCTCCTGATCTACTCTGTCCAGAGTCCCGTTAATTTTGAAAATCTGTAACAAATTTCCTCTCCCAGGAGAACAGCCACAGCTTCTCCAAGCTGAAGTACTCATCCATTCACCATTCTCAATAATCTTTTCTTCACCACCCCCCTCAAGCTTTTACATCTTTCCTAAAGTGTGCAGTGCAGAATTGACACAATATTTTAACAGTAGCCAAAGTAGATTTTTATGCAAGTTCATCATAACTTCCACACTTGTCCCTACTGATAAAACCCAGGACGTCATAAGCATCATTAACCTCTTTCTTAACCATGGGGTTCATCAACCCAGGAAGCAGAGTATAGCTAGTTGCAGATACAGCTGAGAGCCATGTTTTGCTGGTTAGAAGGTAGCCTTGGTTCTTTAGAACATCCTGAAAGTTGTTTTAGAACATATTAGGTCCTCTAACCCTTCAGCACTTGTACCCCTTCAGCCATCCACTTATTCCCCATGCTGACCCTTGTCCCCTCTCCCTTAGCACTTTATAGTCCCCATTCTATGTAACCTGCCATGCATGGAAGGTGTGATCAACAGTGCTACCAAGCAGTACCCGCTCAGCAATCTGCTCAGTGATGCCCAGTTTTGGTTCCAAGAGGGCCACTCGGCTCTTGATTTCATTACTGCCTCAGGATACTGTCCTAGGCCTAAACATTTTCAGCTGCTTCACCAATGACCTTCCCTCCATTCATAAGGTCAGGAGTGGAGATGTTTGCTGATGATTGCACAATGTTTAGCACCATTTGTGACTCCTCGGATGCTGAAGCAGTCCATGTTTAACTGCAACAAGAGCTGGACAATATCCAGGTTTGGGATGACAAATGACAACTAACATCCATGCCCTCTAATACCAGGCAATGTCCATTTCCAGTAATAGACAATCTAGCCACTGCCCCTTGAAATTCAATGGTGTCACCATCACTGAACCCCCCAATACCAGCATTCTTGGGATTATCATTGATCAGAAACTCAACTGAACTCACCACATAAACACAGTGGCTACAAAAGCAGGCCAGTAGCTAGGAATACTGCAGCAAGTAACTGACCTCCTGACTGCCCACAGGCTGTCCACTATCTACAAGGCACAAGTCAGGAGTGTGATGGATTACTCCCTACTTGCCTGGATGGGTGCAACTCTAACAACACTCAAGAAGCTCAGCACCATCCATGACAAAGCAGCCCACTTGATTGGCATCACACCCACAAGCATCTACAGTCTCCACCGTCAACGCTCAGTAGCAGCAGTGTACCATCTACAAGATGCACTGCAGAAATTTACCAAAGATGCTTAGACAGCACTGAGAAACCCATGACCACTTCCATCTAGAAGGACAAAGGCAGCTGATACATGGGAACATCACCATCTGCAAGTTCACCTCCAAGCCACTCACCATCCTGACTTGCACCATTCCTTCATTGTCACTGGGTCAACATCCTGGAAATCCCTCCCTGACAGCATTGTGCATCCATCTACAGCACATAGACTGCAGCAGTTCAAGAAGGAAGCTCACCACCACCTTCTCGAAGGCAATGGGGAATGGCAATAAATGCTGGCCAGCTAACAATGCCCTTGTCCAATGAGTAAATAATAAATTGGCAACTCATGTTCCCCACTCACACACAATGGCTCCTCATTCCCTCCAGTGTCAACTCATACTTGACTCATGGCTCTTCTATGCCCATTCACCATGTACATTAATGAAAACCAATGAGCTATATAGATTCAATGGTATGTGTGGAACTGGTTGGAAACAAAAAAAACAGTCATCACACTACCATGTTTGAAAAAAGGAACTGCTCTTTCTACAACCCTGTAAAAGTGTTAATTAGATAAATCATTAAAGCATTAATAACAGAGTCTTCAAACACTTCACATCTCTTGATCTTGTACAAATGAACATAAAGGTTTTAACTCCAGTGAACACAGAGAGAAAAAAATCAACTTCTAATGAGTTTAATGCGTCAATCGTGGCATCATGTAATCCTGCATGTTTCCATACAATACTATCTGAATGCATGGTATTCTCTTTGTCATTTTACTCTATATGTTCGACTAATAAAATATATTAACAAAATAACCAGCTGAATGGCAAATTTATAGACATAAAATGTCTGTTTTTAGTGTATAATTAATGCCATAAGCCTATCATGACTTGAGTTTTTAAATGCTTTTTAATTTTCCCTTGCTATGTTGATCCACTCTCCCAAGATTTTTGAGCCCAATTAGTTCGATATTGGAGGGCGCTGTGCTGAGGACAGCTGTCAGACCAGAATGAGCTTCCAATCTTTAACAGCTGTTGGAAAGGGTAGGAATTCTTTGGACCAATTTCAAATTCATGCTGTCAGAGATGGAAGAGGTTTTAACACATCATACTACCCATGCATCCACTGCATGAAACATGTTACAAAAAAGAACTTAAGCCAATATACTAATTTTAAGGGGTTTATTTCAGTTGATTGAATTGGTTTGAGAAGCAGTACTCTTGGCCGTTCACTTGATGATGTTCTATTAGGACCATTTTTGGAATGGCATAGTAATGCTACTCACTTCCTTTTGCTGCTTTAGTGGTGGCCATGGAAATATTTTCTCAGGGACTTGAGGTGAGGTCTTTGGTGTTCAATGTAAAATTGCCACCTTTCCAGCACAATAAAATGCAAGAAATAAGTTGTATGGGCTTAGCCTGTTATTGTAATGTGAGAAAAAGTTTTAAACAACACACCACGCAAAAAGAGGAACACAGAACAAGTTCACTCTGCTAGAATATTGCTGACCATCTGCTATTTTTTAAAGAAAAAGAACTTGCAACTTCTTGTTGCAGGTATGGATTTACTTTAATTTCTTGATTTGTTTTTTGCACTGTACAACAGTTTGGAAGCACCTGTTTGCTATGTTAAAAATTAAATCAACAGCACTGTAAATTCATCACTTCAGTCAGATGATAGGAAAATGTCTAAACAAAAACAGAAATTGTTGGAAAACTTCAGCAGGTCTTGCAGCATCTGTGGAGAGAAAGCAGAGTCCAGTAACCTTTCTTCAGGAATAGGAAAGTGCTGATCAGATACTAGTTTAATTGGTTAATACTTTGAACCTTACTTATTAGTAGTGTGTTAATTTTTTTCATTAATGTAAAAGATGTGTGTAGTATGCACGAATATATAAAGAAAAATGTTCTTTAAAATAAATATTACAATGTGAAGACGGGCTTCTGTTGCAACAGCAGGAACTTTGTTTTGAACTTTACTTGGGAGAGCAGACATTCAGCTCTCCACTGTTTCCCACATATAGCCCAACTCAATGGGATTCGGAAGTACCTCAGCCACCCTTCATAACATTTGAATTGCATTAAAGTGAATTTGAGAATGCACTTTATAAAATAAAATCTCGTTGTAGGGGAAATTGACACAAATATAAATCCCCATTAAAGTAATTTTGAAAATGAATAGGAAAATGAGTACAGTCATTTTAATATGCCACTTCTTTATCTTGATAAGACATTCTCGTATTTTTAAATTTCAGGTTTTTCTTCCTTCTCCTTTCTCCTGAAGGTATTGAGGGTTATGGCCATGCAGGACTATTATCTCCTGGTACCTCATCGTGTGGCTATTATTCATATGAGTTTTCACAGTTAGTATCGCCAGCTGTGAAGGGCATCACAGTGAGACCAATCCTGTCCTCATCTGGCATCTAAACATCAATGTATTGCCAGTAGGGATTGCTGTATAGCAAGTGGGAACGCTGGCCTAATTTCTTTTCATGACCCAGGTGTGCTGTGACATTTCTGGAGTCCCTTGTGACATTTTGCTTAACACACAAAATAACTGGGATCTTCCCAGTCAATAGAACTTGGAGAAGGAGCTGTTTATGTCTTGATCACTGGAACTGCTCATTACCTGCCATTTGATTATCTTTCAAATAACCATATAGTACTGGGCAAGCCATGGAAATTAGGTATCATGTAAGTAACGATATTACAAAACACATCAGGGAATCATCAACCCCTCATGAAGATTCATAACTCAAAGATTCCACCATAAAAATGTGACTTTTGATGGGGAATGCAGGATATGGCCAAAATAATGTTATTGACATCATAAGCAAGATGATAGTACTTTACATTTCTGTTATGAGGTAGGAGGACAGCATTGTGACAAGATTTGGGAAATTGAACATCATTTTGCAATATTGGTGCAGTTTTAAGATGAATTGTTCAAAAAGTGTTTATTGCACAGGTCCATGAAAAGAATAACAATGAAAGATGGATAAAGATGGATACTAATTACGAGATAAAGCAAGTTTCAAAATGATGTTTATCAAAATACCTCAAAAAAGAGGTTACAGATATTATATGGGGAACTTCTCAGCATTGTAATAGACAGCTATCTTTAGATTTCAAACCACCAAATTATCTGATTATGCATTTGGTTCATTCCTTTCAGAACGGGGGCTTTTTTTGAAAATGTTTTGTAAATCTGCTGAACAGGCAGGAAAGTGGATGCTGCTGAGGAAAATAGCAAAATAACAATTGCAGTCACTGCTTCATTGCAATAATTACTTCAATTCAAAGTGCAATATTTAGACTTATGGTAGACTACAGCTATAAGAATTCACTTTTGAGTAGTAAATCAGGTTGAAGTAAACAACATAGAAATAAACTTATAGCTGTCTTAATGTTCAGTTTAATTTATTCTTTTTCCCAAAGACTTAGAAACAAAGTAGGCCATTCAACTAATTGAGTCTGCTTTGCCACACAACGAGACATTGGCTGAACTGATAATCCTCAACTTCACTTTCTTGCCTTTTCCCCATAATCCTTGCTTCCTTTAATGATTTCAAATCTGTCTATCTCAGCCTTGAATATACTTGACAACCCAGTTTTCCTAGGTGGTGTGTTTTTACTGGATTTTTAGTAAATAATTCCACATATTGACTACCTTCTGGAAGGAAAAAAAAATCCTCCACTTTTTAGGTGAATGGAAATCCTCCACCCTTTGGTCCTAGATTCTTCCATAAGGGGAAATAACTTCATGGTATCTTCCCTGTGGAGCCCCATATGATTCATAGCTCAACCTACTGAACTTCTCCTGTTAAGAAAATCCCTCTATTTCTGGGATCACCTATGGTGAACCTTCTCAGAACTGCCTCCAATGCCAGTGTACATATCCTTGGATAAGGGGCCCAGAGCGGCTCTGTGTTCTAGTTTAGTTGGGCTAATACCTTGTGTTGTGTTTATACCTTATTCCCTTTGAAATAAAAGCCAACAGTGCATTTGTCTTCCTTATTACCTGCTGAACTTGAATGCTAGTTTTTCATGATTCATGCATAAGGATCTTCACATCCCTCTGTGCTGCACTGTCCCGCAATCTCTTTACAATTTTCCATATTATAATCTATCTGCCAAGTTTTTTTTAAATCTAGTCCTTAACCTGTTTTTATCCCTCTGTACACTCATTGTATCATCCTCACTACTTGCCTCCTCACCTATTTTTGTACTTTCTGCCAACATGGTGACAGTACATTCACTATTGTCATCCAAGTCATTGATATTGTAAATAATGGTGAGCCCAACACTGATCCGTTTGCTACTCGCCATGTAATATCTGTGTTGCTGAGATTATCTACTCCAGAAAACAGCAATTTCCAGTTGTAAATGTTAAAGAATTGATCATAATGGGTTAATTTTCTTTTGAACTTATTCTATACTTTGGTGGAATGTAAATAATGCTTAACTCTTAACACATTGGCCAGGCTTCTCCACTCTGATCAGTACTGATGATAACAGGTTCTGAGTCGATGTTAAAAGGCAAATTTTGTTCAACTTAGACTCGGGTTTTGTATTTTCTAGTCATTGTCTTTTTATAGATCAAAGCTCATGGATATTATCAGCATAATATGTCAAGTAAAAAGAATTGAATTGTTCACTGTGTTTGCCCTAAGTGCAAAAGCAGACACAACATTAGCCAGAAGCTGCTATAATATTTATTCATGTAAGACAGTAAAAATATTAATTTACCATAATCTTCAGGGAGTAATAATAATATTGAAAATATCTCACTTCATTCTGCCCATAATTTGCTCACATTTTTGATCATCATTTCTTTATGTCTGACTCTTTTTTTCTGACTTTTTCCCCTTGTCTTACTTTGAGTCCTGTATTTCTCACTAACCTTTACATCTACAATTATTTAGGTATACTGATGTTCACAAAGTTACTTTCTGCACAAATCTTAGACCAGATTTTCACCATTAAGGTAGAAAGCTCCAGTCAGGAAATTTTCTGATTTGGCAGATTCATTTCCATACAAGAAATGAATGCGAGGTGAGTGGCAAAAGAGAGAAAGAAAAGGAATCCATAAAAAAAAATGAACTGGGAAGCCAGAATTCTCTGGGTGGATTATGGGGTTGGGAGGAGAGACTGCGATTAAAGTCACATGACGTAGTCAGTGATATTAGGCCTGTCTGGATCTAGGCAGGACAAGTCGAGTTTTGGAGGCTGTGACTGAGAAAATGGAGACAACATATGACAAAGCAATGTGTGAGCCTAGCTGGGTAATAGTGACAATAAAATATGTTTCCTCAACCCCATGGAATATTGTGCAAAGTTCAAATACAGAGTCATCGTTTTAGGCTAATGTGTGGCAAATTTATAAAAGAGAGGAGGACAAATTATTGCTGTCAAAGGGTCATGAATCTGTGGAACTCATTACCCCAGAGTGTGGTTGAAGGCTGGGGAGCTGAGTCAATTTGAGGAAGTAGACAGATTTTTAATCAGTAATGGGTTAAAGGGTCATGGGGAACAGGCAGGAAAGTGGAGATGAGGCCGAGATGAGATCAGCCATGATTGAATTAAATGGCAGAGCAGCCTCCAGCATCTGAATTACTGACTCCTACTCCTAGTTCTTAAGTTCTTATGTTCTTGAATGTTATTGTAAAATTTGTAGTGAAATTTCAATTAGCATTCGGAGGAAAGGGGAATGTTCTGCTCCTTTGCCTTTGAAACTTATCTTTCTTCTAGATACTTGCCTATTCTATGATGAACTAAAGCCATTCCGAGCATGGTGTATGATCCAAATCACAGAAAGGAAATTATCACCTTTGTGAATGACAAAACGTGCTCAAGGGGAAGAATCTACTCCTGTTTCTATTTGATGTGCTGTAGAATGTGATCAGTGTGATTTCATTGAACTTGTTTCATAGTACAATGTAATTCAGTGCTGAATGACTAAAGAGGAGAATTATCAAGACAAAAACAACTTTTCACGCAGCACCATTCACAAGCTACTGTTTAGCTTACAATTTGTATTTTGCAGACTGCCTGTCTCTACCAGTCTGGATTAGTTGGCTAATTGCAAGATTGCTGTTGCATTCAGGAAATGTATTTAAATTCTCACAGATCTGCTTTTTATCTATCTCTGCAATTGCTTAAGATTTGGTAAAATTGGATGGAAAAATTCTCAAACCTGATTTATTGAGAGGATATGTTTACATTGCTTCAGTTATGTAGTCCTGAATTCTTATAAGCATTAGACTTTTCAATACAAAAATACCTACTTGCTTGGAAAATTTAGTAATTAACCTTCTGGTCACAAAAGTCTTCATATTTTGCAAAAGAGGAGTATTTTTGGGAGATAATTTTGCTATGCAAAGTTAACCATAATTATCCAAATGCAGAACACATTACAAGGTTTTGTTGACAGAAAAAAACAAGGCATCATTATTTCAATAGCAGTTTTATTGCAAATACACTTGCCTTACAACAAGATCAAGTCCCTGACGGTGTGGGGTAACCCTTTCTGTCTGACTTCGCTGGAAGACTATTTGCCAAAGTGTTCCAATTTACTGTCTCAGCTCTCAAAATTAATAACTTGCTTTGGAGCAGTTACTTTTTGAGAAAAGCTAGCTTTCATTCATACGATATAATGTCGCTGTAGTTTTGAGCACTGCTATCAGAGGTTCAATACACAGACTGTGTGTGCGTATCCTGACCTCCAGTCTCGTGAAATTCAACCACCATAATTTATGCTTGTACATTAAGGTCGCCCTTTATCCCCTGCCCCCGCAGTGTGTACTTAGTTTGATGGTTTCAATCTCAGTGTGTTGTTTACATAGCACCATGTTAATATATGTTAATTTATTACACTGTTTCTTCACCTATAAGATCTTGCTTCTGTTACGAGCTTCACTTGCACGCATATATATTCCATGTACAGAACTTCAATAGATATGATTTCTGCTTGTCCTCCTGTGTGCTATCGTTCTTTCCAAACTATCAGAATTTTAACCTTGATATTAAGGGGATGAAATAATTTTTGTTAGTAATTCTCACAAAAACATTGAAATTATCAGGCAGAAGAATTTCACATTCGAGGTGGCTATTCATCATTATTGCCACTATAGCAAAGCTCACAATGTCTGTTGAAGACACACTGCAGTTTACTGTCCACATCAATGAAATCAAACCATACATCATGAATTCACAGTGCGCATTTTTAAAAATTCTTCCACAGGATATGAGCATCATTGGTTAGGCCAGCATTTGCTGCCCATCCCTTATTACTCTTGGAGTGAGTAGCTTGCCAGATCATTTCAGAGGACAGTTAAGTGTCAAGCACATTGCTGTAGATCTGAAGTTACATGAAGACCAAACTGGATAAGGATGATAGATGTCCATCCCTACTGAGCATTAGCGAACCAGATGGCAATGGATGATAATTGTCATGTACGCCATTCCCAAGAGCAGCTTTGAATTCAGATCGTTGTGGGCTCTTGTGGTGTAGTGGTAGTGTGCCTACCTCTGACCCAGATGCCTGGGTCCAAGGAGATAGTAAGAACTGCAGATGCTGGAGTCAGAGTCGATATGGTGTGGAGCTGGAGGAACACAACAGGTCAGACAACATCAGAGGAGCAGGAGAGAAGGAGAGAATTCCCAGTTATCTCAGTCTTAAATTGATGCCCCTTTATTCTGAGACTGTGCCCTCTGGTCCTAGACTCTCCCATAAGGGGAAACATGCTCCCAGCATTTATGCTGTCAAGCCATTTAAAAATCCCATATGTTTCAATGAGATAACCCCTCATTCTTCCAAACTCCTGTGTGTAGAGTCTCAGTCTGTTTAATCTTTGCCTGTTGGACAATCCCTTCAGACCAGGAATCATCCTACTGATGTGGTCTCACCAGTACCTTGTACAGTTGCAGTAAGACTTCCCTACTCTTATACTCCAAACCCCTTTGAAATAAGGGCCAACATTCCTTTAACCTTCCTGATTACCTGCTGCACCTGTGTGTTAGCTTTCTATGTTTCATGCACAAGTAACCCCCAAGTCCCTTTGCCTATCAGCTTTCTGCAGTTTCTTTCTATTTAATTAATACTCTGTTCTTTTGCTCTCTCTTCCAAAATTGTTCTCCCTCTGCATTTTCCTACATTATACTCCATTTGCTAAATTTTGCCCACTTATTTATCAATATCTCTCTGTATACTGTTTGTATTCCTCTCACAACTTGTCTTTCCACCTATTTTTGTGTCATCTGCAAATTCATCTAAAGCTCATTCACTTCCTTCCTCCAAGTCATTAATATACACATGGATTGTGCTCCCAGCACTGATCACTGTGGAACCTCACTGGTATAGATCACCAAACGGGGAAAAAAGACCCTTATCCGCACTCACTGTTTCCTTCCCATGAGCCAATTCTTGATCCATGCCAATATACTACCTTCAACACCGTGAGCTGTTATGACAACGTTTTGTGAGGTACCTTGTCAATTGCCTTCGAAATTCCAAATACAACACATCTACTAGTTCTCCTCTATCCACTCTGGTTAAGGCTTCCTTAAAAACCTCTAATAATTTAGTCGGAAATGATTTCCCTTTCATGAAGCCATACTGACTTTACTTGATTGGATTATGATTTTCCAAATGTTCTGCAATTCCTTCTTTACTAATTTATTTCAATACTTTCCCAACAATAGATGTTAGGCTAACTGGCATATAGTTACCACTTTTTTTGTCTCCCTTATTGAATAAATATGTAACGTTTGTAGTTTTCCAATCCCCTGGTACTTCTCCAGAATCCAATGATTTTTGGAAAATTACAATCAAGGCATCCACAATCTCTGTAGCTACTTATTTTTAGGATCCTAGGATGCAAACCATCAGGGTAAGAGCTTTTCTGCCTTTAGCCCCATTTCACTTATTGGACTCAAACCTGTCCATTTGTTTTAGATTAAAATTCCTTATATTGTATGGTACAGAGCTGGCTAGGATCTCAGGTCTATTACTGACATCCGTGTACCTTCAGAATAATGCAACAGAACATCACACATTATAATACTCACTGTATCAAAAAAAATTATAATAACAAAAGGTTACACATTTTAAATGTCCTCTGTGACATTTTTCAGAGTTCCTTTTCATTTCTGCTCACACTGGGGACCTAACCCATTAGCAGCACATTATTTTTGATGCCTAGAATTAGTCCTTCACTTAATTCCTAATTTCCTAATGGTGTCCAACCCGAGTGCAAAGCCAAGTTAAGTTTAACTCATGAGTCATGTCTGCATTAAATCTGAATAAAATCTATTGGAATAGCTTAATTTTGCTTTTGAAGTGATGAATGAGATGTTATTCCCTGGGGAAGGCTATCAGCATCAATATTATATCCAGAAACTTGACAAAGGCCAGAAAAAGAGACAGAAAAAAATCCTATTCATTTAATTTCATGGAGAAAATGCCTGTTTTAACTCTTGGAGAAGGCTCAATTTCCTGCTGCTACCTATATTTTATGCATTTTAATATGTATCGATTTTATTTCTCCCTCAAACTGCTCTGACTGTTTTGTTGACAAAGATACAGGCATTATCAATACAGATTTTGCAATGGTATTAAATCTTTGCCACAGAAAGAATGTAATGTTTCATTTTTATGCTCGTATGAAGCCACTGTATCATATGATGAGGGCAGTGGAGCTGTTGTTTTGAGAGTGAGATCTGCTGTAATGGCAATGTATAATGCATGGGCTTTTCAGAATTCCTACTGATCATAGCCCTTCAGTGCATGCAATTCACATCGATTTCTTTTCAAATTTTCATCACATTTACAGATGAAAGGCACCATAAAACAATGCTGAGTGAACACATCAATGCACAAGAGTCAGAATATTCACCAAATATTAAACAGCTCAACCTCCTTTTGGTTATAAATGTTACTCAAAACATTATGTATTTAACAGAATGTAAAGTTTTAGAAGGATGGTCTATTAGTGTGATTCTTGTTTTCTTTTAAAAATATTATTATAATAACCTTTTGGTATTTATCAACTAACTAATATCACCCTGAGGCACTATTTTTATCTATACAGTGCCCTGATTATTATTCAGATTCTAATTATCCACCTCCCAGATTATTCATCAGACTTTTGAGAGAGACAGCATTGACTTGCACAGTCACTTTAGGTATTTTTATTGTATTCTCTTTCCTTGGTGAGTAGAATCTACACAATGCTTCCTTTGTTGTCAGCACTCTGCTCAATTTGTTTTTAATACGTTGCTATACCATATATGCTGTTAGGAAAATTCAGACACACTCAAATTATCCAGAAATTTTCATTATCCACCAGGAGTCCGCTGTCTGGTAGTGGATTCCACTAGGGTATACTTTGTTATTACCATTAAATGCTTCATTTCACTTTCTGTCTTTCTTAAAGTGCTTTCAAAGGTTCCTTGTTAGCAAGCTTTCTCACTTGCAACATTCTTTCACAAAGTTTCTTTTCAGGTAAGAGTGAAGTTTGATAATATGTATATAAAACATATATTTAGCAATGGCAGGTATAAATTATTATTAACCAAAAAAAAATCAGTTGTGACACATTGCACATTCCTGAGCATTTACTCATTTGGAATTCCCTTCAAATTCTATGACCTCACAGAGCTGTTACAATGTTACCTGTTCCCAGTTTGCTCCATTTATTGGCACCTGTCAGAACATCAAATCTCAAGTTTTAAGCCTTTTTATGAATACTTCAAAAACTGGGGTGAGCAATTTGAACCAAACTTTCCAGGTCAGAATTTTACTGGATCAGGTGGAACACCAATTTCACACTCTGTCCCATATTCCTAAATGATTTCACTGGAGAGCAAAATTGGGCAGGGTATAAAAATAAGATCACATACTGTTCACTCAGTCTCCAAATTGTTGAAATTATTTAAAAATGTTCCCGTTTGGTGAGGTGTGAAAACATCATTCCACCTGATGCCAGGGTGTTTCACTGGTCAAAAGTGCTAGCAGTGATTTTTTTTTAAAATCAAATTTCTTCCCACCTCCATGACATTTATATTCTGCTGCTCTTTCATACAATGATTAAATCTTTACATCAATTCTGTATTTTAAGTCTCTTCTGCACAAGGCCTGCCAGAGGAATTTGATTTGCAGTTTTTTTATTAGTGTCTCAGTATCTTATGCAAAGATACAGAAGCAGAAAGTAGGTAGATTGACAAACAAATGGAAAATCTGGACAAAGGGAATCAGGATTTAAAGTGTGGTGTAAACAGAATCAGTTGCACTAAGAAAGACTTTCAAAAACCTAATTTAATTTTGTCCCTGAGCATTGCCACAAGAGGTCATCTGGCTACTGACATATTCTATTCGTATCACACCAGCCTGAGGAGCCAAGCTCATTCTGACAACCTGAACATTGGACTGAAGGTCATATAGTGCTGGAGAAAACTTTATAAACTAGACAGCTATATCCCAAAAACTCTCACGCTCTGAGTCTTTCATACTGGAACAATGTTGTCATTGGTACAGGTTAAATAACCCTTGTCTCTACCGGTGATGTCATCATGGTACTACTGACCACCGCTGCATTTGGATCTTCACATTTGTAATCTTCCAGTCGGATACAGACTAACGTATAGCTAAAATATTCTGGGTACAAACATGAATGCAACGTAAGCTAATGGAACATAATTTCATGAGGAGTTATAAGTAATTATTTTGCTGCATAGAAGCCATGATTATTTGATTCCATAATTGCACAGTAATTCATTGTTGATGAGTAGCCATTGTGAATTATTCCCTTAAACCTCAGTATTTATTGATTTTCTTTTCTTGCATTTTAGTTGGAAGGTTGCATGATTGCAAAAGTCAGCCTGCTGAATTTCAAATCTTAACAATGAATGGCATAATAAGTAGTCCATCTGTTGATTTTGGATGCAATTGGATTTACTTGTTGTGTCCATGGTGTCCACCTATCTTGGTAATGCTCACTACCCTGCCTCCTAGTTGAGCAATGGCCTATTGGTCAGAATACAGGAGAACCATTTGCAACCTGGATCTTCACGAGAGTCTAGGGAGGTACCTCCAGAAGACAGTGAAAGAGGAAAATAAAATTGTGTATGCTCATATTGTATTGTTTTATGTAGGGGTCATAACTATAAGATAGCCAAAGATAATTGTGATAAAGAATTCAGATGCAACTTATTTGTTCAAAGTGTAAAAGAGCTTTACTTCCAACATTTGCATGTGGAATTTACAGCCTTACGGAGTGGTTGAGGTGGATGCCATAGATACATTTAGGGCAGTTGGACTAGTACATGAGGGAAAAGAAATAATAGAAAGATATGTCAACAGGATTATTTTAATTAGAATGAGAGATGTAGAAATACTGACATGGACCTGCTGGGACAAAGGGCCTGTTTCTGTGCTGCAAAGTTTATGTCCTATATTAAGTCCCACATGTCTGAGTGTGTTCATTTTAAGGACCACACTTGAAGCATATTTTTCCATGTCCAGCTTGTGTTTAATTCAAGTAGCTGCAATTCTGCTAATTAGAGTGGATGGGTTTGGTTTGCTATCTTAAATGACCTTGGTCCTGGAAACTGTCAGCACCACAGTGTGTAGATATGTAAATAACAAATGCAAGATTGATTAAACTTGACACCAAGCCACGACACATGTAAATGATATGAGCAGACACTTGGTATTACTGAAAATCTGTAAGTGTAAATACTCAGTGATGTAGTGCAGCCTATTTCCACCTTGACATAACAAAGAATTCTTGGTGGCATGAAGCACTATTTAATTGTCTCCTCTCTTTACACAATGTTCAACTATCACAATAGTACCTTCCTCTCTTTTTTTTGATGATTTCACTGACACTTCTTTTGTACGAATTAGTAAAATACATCTATTCCTCATGGATCTGCTGAACAGATTCATTATTTATTTGTGTTTATGTTGCAGGTGTCGAGGTGTCTCTTCAGAAAGTGCTGCCTGAAGCCTCGGAGACTTGCACACAGGAGTGTCTTGTCCTCGGTCACTCTGACAACTGCTGGATGCCCCCATCGCTGACCCAGTACCAGCAGCCTAATCCTCCCCTGCCGTCTATTGGATTTCAGCAGAGCTGGGGCAGAAATGGCAGGTCAGAGGGGAGGCACTCTCTGGGGAGAGCCAGCAACAAGGATGACATTGACAAAAGCCAAGGCAGTGGCAGACAGCAGTTGTACAGCAACTCGGAAAGACACTGCAGCAACGAGGATCCTGTGAAGGTCATTCCCCTGGCAAACTTTACGCCAAATCAGCAGGGCTCAGTGTCAGGTGACAGCTCTCCCTATGCCCGTGAGCACCAGCTTTAGAAAAGCACCTCAAGGCAACATTTGAGTGGTTTTGAAGCCAGGATGTATATAGTCACAGCTTTTAGTCCATGTAGAGCCCATACATCAAAATATACAAGACTGCTAACATCTGTATACATTTAGTAAGACAGGCCTTTCAAATAAGTTGTGTATAAAGCTGTATATTGGCAGCTTCTCTGTGCTGTTAAATACAATCACTGGAAATAAATGTTTGTGTTGTGGATGACAAAGTGGGTATATTTTTAGGATTGAATTTTGTGGACTACCATCCTGAAGTTCAGTGGCAAGCCAGAATCATCTTTTTCTTTCTGGAGTTAATGATGTCAGACACTAATCTGAAAATGCCAGCAAGAAAACAGACTGAATGAATACTATAGGTTTTGCTTTCACTGATCTTTTAAGCCAGTTTTACCCCTCTTGCTCCTGATCAGTGCCAAAAATCTGAAATTCCTTGGTACTTTGCAGTGCAAGGAGGCCGGCCACTTCTCAGTGGAGTGATAATTTATGTAAATCACTATTTATATATAAAAAAAACTGCAGAACACACATGGTCTGCGCTATAGATGACTTTTATAAGTTGTGTCACTGCCCCTCTGTTCAGGGAAAAGGAACAAGCGTTTGCAGTAGGAAAGCTGACACTGTTGAGTCTTATTACCTGCTCAATGATGAGCCTCCCTGAAACAGTGCACAACCTCACATGAAAGAGGCACTCCAACTTTGTAAGAGTGCCAAGCAGATTTGAGAAACAAACAGCCCAGGCCTTTATGCCGTTGTACCAGGTGTTTTACACCCAAGTCACCTAAAACTGTATTTATTCTTTACAAAGTAGGTCTTGTTTTTAACTTGAAAAGGATTGAATGCTGTTATGTGTGCAGCTCACGTATTCCATATGTAGAGTAGTTTGAAGTCAATGTATTGAAAATGCAACATACATTTTATACGTAAAGCTTATATACTTATAGTTAATTAGAAGTGATCTGATATACTATTTCTATATTGTATGTTTGATTTCTGAATTAGACTAAACTACAGATTGCTCTTAAAGAATCTTATAGGACAATCTGCTAAAATCCTATAAATCCAAATCTTACCTATCACAAGATAATTTGTTCAATTCTATGGAGCATTACTGTGTCTTATAACTGAATGTTCTAGGGTTATTTCAGGTATGCAGCAACATGTAACCGATGAGAAAAGTGGACAGTGTTTGACACTGATCCTCCAGTTGTACCTGCAGATTATACTGAAGAATTGAAGAACTACCTTCTCCACCCAGAAATTCAGATTTAATACCAAATGGCTTGCTACTATGTTGTGACGTGAAGGGAGAAGCCTTTTGTTTGTTATTATGTTATAATCAGGTAACATGCACAATTTCCAGGCACTCTGGATACATGACAATCTAAGAAAGCATTTAGCAAATTGAGGAAGACTTTTAAAGACTTTTTATGGAGTTTTGCTTCCGGATACTGTATGTAGAGTTAGCTAACTAGTCACTCAAAGCTGTTAAAAAATGCATAAATCTGCTGTATGATTGCTTGTAAAACAATGAAAGTTGCTATGTATATTAGATGTGGGGGGTTTTGCACCATAAAATGGGGATTATGGGGAAAGCTTATTGTGCTGTTTATGTGCTCAGAGGGTATAAGTAGCTTTGTAATTTGTCAAATGTTGTTTCACAGTAATCTGTTCAAATCACAGGCAGTTACAGTGTGCAAAAGAGCGTCACCTAATTAAACAGTCACTTTAATCACTGAATGATGGAAGAGCATTAAAATAAAATCAGTCTTGTTGAAAAAAATTTAAGTATTTCTTGGTAGTTCTGGTAGCTTTAGGATATGGGAATATTTGTTATTATTTGTGCAAAGCATTACAGTTGAAATTGCATGTTAACAGTAAACAATGTTAACCCTTCCAGAACTGACTTTGCCTATGAATTGCCTGTAGATTGATAATAGTTTGCAGAATTTGTTTAGGGAAGGGGATAGAAAGAGAGTCATCAATGTTATTCACTGTGCTTTGTGTTGATCTGCAGATGTTTTACAGAATCCCATTACTGGTCTGGAAAATGCCAGTAAAACTTAGCACCAGGCTAGACTGAGGATCTTAATCACAAGAGGAAATTTGTTGGCTGCAATATAATTGTTAATGTTTTTGCCCTTATTCTTCTCATGCTATCTTATTTAAATTCCTTCCCTTTACACCCACCCAAACCCTGGCAACAATGAGATTACAATGATGTTGCACACAAACCTCTCTCCAGTGAAATCATTGGGTTGAGTGTACACATCCAGGCTGACAAAATCTGTTTACCTAAACCACGTTTGCTTTCTATTGATCCACTGTATTCTTGTCTGTGCTGTCACTTTTCAATGTGTCAACGAGGAGCAGGGTTAGGGGTGGTTCAGTCTTACCTAATGGAGCTTTTCCAGGGACTTGCTCCAGACCAAGTGAAAACACTAGTTGCCCTATAAGTCTGTTGAAACGTATAATGAATGCTTATGCTGCTTGAGGGCAAGATTCCAGTAGTTGGAAGAAACTTAGGAATAGGGTATTCATTCTGAAGCCTATTGCATCATTTAGTTAAACGAGATGACCTGTAACTTAAGGTACACACCTTTGCTTCATAACACTTGAAAAAAAATAATCAAAAATTCATCAGTTTTGAAATTTTCAATTGACATAGCCTCAACACCTATTTGGGGGAGAGAATTCCAGGTTTTGTCTACCCTTTACATGAGGAAGTGCTCCCTGATATCAATACTGAATGCTCTAGCTCTAATTCTAATGTTGTGCCTCCCTTGCTCTGGACTAGCCCACCAACTAGAAGTTTCTCTCCAGCTGGCTTATCAAATTATTTAATCATTTTAAACACCTCAATCAAATTGCTACTTACTCTTTTATGCACACAACAGTATAATCCTCGGCTATGCAGCCTGTCCCCATAATTTAATCTTATCAACTCCAATATCACTTTGGTGATTGAGCACTGCCTTCCTTCAAGGTTAGCTTCCTGAGGTACCACGCCCAAAACTAGATGCAGTGCTCTAAATGGGGATCAAGCAAAAAACTTTATGTAGCCTTAACATCTTTTATATTCCAGGCCCCTTGAGAGAAAGACTGACACACCTTAAGTTTTTTTTTAATTAGTATTTGCATCTGTCCAAAAGAAAGGAGCAACTTCATTTTCTGCGGGGAGAGTTATGGTGCACTGAGGGGATAATAATCACATACATTTGACTGGCATAACCAAATATATGCAGCAAGATATGCAAAAGAAAAACATTGAACAAAAGTTGGCAATAATGTGGGGCACCATCAGAATATGGGACGAAATGTGGCAATTAGTAGTGAACTAATGATCAAGACAACTATTCTGGAATCCACAGTAGGTGTCTCATATGCCTTAAAGGAGATACAAGTAGTGTGATTTCAGTCCTTTAAGGGTTGATACTCTAAAACATTTGATTTGTACATTTTTAATTTAACAAAAAAAGGTAGGTTTGCAAATTCATTGATTACTTGTGGACTGTCATTTAAGATTGTTTCAAAAATAGTCATGGCTTTTTACTGTCATCTTTCACTCTCCTGTTCAATATGTTTTGCAAAATAAATAATGTGACTCCATGGACATGTGTGTTGTGATTGATATTAAGTATGTAATGCAGAAAACCTGAATTCATAAAGAGGAGAAGCTCTAATTGTTTTCTAAAAGATCATTTTTGTAAGTCTGGCCTTACAGGATTAACACAGACAGACCATAATGCTGGTTTAAATCACTGAAATCGTTGGTTATGGTTAGAGCATTTCAGTTCATTTCTGTTTTGCAATTTGGTGGTAATCGCACACAAAAGAGATACGTACAGACTGTGTCCATTCACTACCCCTGGCCACCAATTAAACAATAGGCAACATTACACTTTCTGACTGTAACCCATTGTAAAAATTTTGAAATTAATCATTCTTTCAAGTGTTTTTTTCTATATTCAATTGGAAAAGCTCTTTTGTTTTTTACCCTGTATTTTGATGAAAATTATAGGATTAAAGTAAAACCAACCTTTGTAACAATACTTAAAATTGATAAGGAATATCTTGCACCTAAATTTTTGTTGATCTTACATTTTTAGGCTTTTAAACAAAATTTAATGCGATGGGTGATAAGTAAAGTGTTAAACCCTCAGCATATATATAAAAGGCTATGTCATGATGTTATCATGATCATATGATGATGACACCCTGGAGAAGGACCAATACTTTAAACCTTGTGCTGCATTGAAATGTTTATGGTTAGCATGGCGTAAATAAACAATACCTTTTAAATGGACCAGAGAATCCAGATATATCACTATCTTAGTAGTGGACACCAATCGTGGTCTAGAGTATGACCCAACAACAAAATGTTTACTTTTGGTTTCCTGTCAAAGCGTGGAAGGCTTTCTTCCATAGCCAGCATTACATGGTTTCTTCCTTCTCTTCACCCATAGCATAATACCATCACTTTCTTTCTTATCTTTCACTGCATCCGTCTTCTCAATACTAACATCCACTGTTATCTTCACTATAGAACTGTATCAATTCCCTCAGGACTATGACAGGCTCCTCCCAGAATATTGCAACATTTCTTTTTACCGTTCCTGCATATATCTAAATCATCCTGCCCCACCATTATGGCAGTGTGACATCCTGCGTTTCCTGAAGAGCATTGCTGGTCAAATCATTATTTATACCAGGATGTCACTTGTTTTCTCTAAGAAATTGGGGGAGTCAGTCTGTTGAGTGTAGCATTATTCAATTCTACATTTTTATCCACAGTCCTGTCAAGCATTGCTTTGCTGTAAACTCTATGAAAGTCACATGATGAGATCATTGCTTTGTTATGAAATTATGGGACTATCCCTTGTTCCTCAATCACATTAAAGTGAAATTTAACATTGAGAAACAGGAGATAATGAATCTGTTGTCAGTTATACAATAAGCCTGACTCTCCTTTTCATTTAAGGAAAATTGGTCAGGGAGTATGATCTGAGGTTAATCTTTGACTGCCCATTTGTGCCTCCACCAAAACTGAACTATCCTTTCTTTGAAACTACAGTTTTCATACTGAGCATTAGTTTGTACTTTTAGTTTATCCATTCCATAGCAACAAGATACAGAAGTAATACATGTGAATGTTAGTGCAAGTGATAATGTTATTGGATGAGTAATAAAAAGGTCCAGAAAAATACTCCAGAGACACTAACTCAAAGCCCAGCAGGGCAACTAGAAGAATTTAAATTTGTTTAATTAATGGAACTAGAACAGAAAGCTAGTCTCAGAAATGGTGACCATAAAAATGAATTGTTGCAAAAAAAAAAGCGGTTAGCACTGCCGCCTCACAGCACCGGGGAACTGTTTTGATTCCACCTTCGGGTGACTGTCTGTGTGGGTATTGCACATTCTCGTCGTGTCTGCATGGGTTCTCGTCAGGTTCTCCGGTTTCCTCCCACAGTCCAAAGATTGCGGGTTAGGCCGATTGGCCATGCTAAATTTCCCTGGATGTCCAGGGATGTGGAAGCTAGGTGGATTAGCTGTGGGAAATGGAGGGTTACAGTGATAGGATAGGGGGTGGGTCTGGGTGGGATGTTGTTTCAAGGGTTGGTTTGGACTTTTGATGGGCTGAGTGGCCTGCTTTCATATTCTAAGGATTCTATGATTCTTTATGACTCTGCATCCACAGTAATCTGGTCAGCTCTTTATGTTCCCTGAAATGGCATCACAGAAAAGTTGCAAAAGAACTAAACCAGACAGTCAACTCAATAATGCCTCAGCAGAATGTTAAGGACAGAATGAAAGAGAAATACTGAAACCCTTGTTCCTTTCATTTACTGCATGTAACCAGTAGAGCAAGGAAGAAGGATATATTTGTTAACCACTGAATGTTTGTGCGAGTTGAATAACCAACATATAAACGTGAAATAGAAACAGAAGGAGATCAACGACCCCTCTAGCCTGCTCCACCATTCAATAAGATCACTGCCAAACTTTTACTTTCTGCAATCACCTTTGATATGGCACCTTATCAAACACTTTCAGGAGATCCAAGTATAGAACATATACAGCTACCCCTTTATCCACAGAGCATGCTGTTCCTTCAAAGAATTCCAATAAATTGTTAAACATGACTTTGTGTCATGAAACCATGCTGACTCTTCCCAATTACCTTAAGGCTTCTAAGGGTTTTGATATCCACAATTCCACCCATTCTAATAACTTTTGATTCTTCTGTCTAACAAGTATATATCTACCTCTACCTTAAAAAAAAATTGATTGACCCCGCTTTCACTATCTTATGAAACAGAGGATTCTAAAGTTGTTTGAGCCTCAGAAAACAAAAAATCATCTGTGTCCTGAAAGGATGATCCCTAATTTTAAAACAGCTCCCCAAAATTCTGGACTGACACCCAAGAGGAAATATCTCCTGTCTGTCTTGAAAAGATTATTCAACATCTTGTTCAAGGTAATTTATTATTCAAATTAGTCACCCCTCAGCCTTCTAAACTCTAGTGGGAACATGCCCAGCCTATCCAACCTATCCTCATAAGTTAACCCACTCATTCAATGTATCAAATTAATAAATCCTCTGAATCGTCTCCAATGCATTTACATATTTCATTAAATAAAGAGATCAAAACTGTCCAAAATTTGGAGGTGTTGGCTCACCAATACCCTGCACAATTGAAACACAACCTTCCTGTTTTTATAGAGATAGTAAGAACTGCCGATGCTGGAGTCAGAGATAACACAGTGTGGAGCTGGAGGAACACAGCAGGCCAGGCAGCATCAGAGGAGCGTGAAAGCTGATGTTCTTGGCCATGAAAGATGTGAGCAGTGCCTGCATACTTTCCTCTGATGCTGCCTGGCCTGCTGTGTTCCTCCAGCTCCACA
>NC_063345.1:51579730-51605869 GCF_021869965.1 Rhincodon typus
TCTGAAGAAGGCTCCCGACCCAAAACGTCAGCTTTCCTGCTCCTCTGATGCTGCCTGGCCTGCTGTGTTCCTCCAGCTCCACACTGTGTTAACCTCATTTTTATATTTTGTTCTTCTTGTAACAAAGGATAGCATCCCATTAGCTGTCTTGATTAAATGCTGCACACTTTGTGCTTTTTGTGACCCATGCACAAAAATTACTCTGTACCTCAGAATTCTGCAGTCATTCTCCATTTAAGTAATACACTGCTTTCTCATTCCTTCCATTTTTGCAACTTCATATTTTCCCATTAGACTCCATCTGCCAGATTTTTGCCCACTTTCTCAAACTATTTATATCCTTCTGTAAGCTTTTTATGACTTCTTCAGAAACAATGTTTTCACTCCCCTCATCTCAGTAATTGAGATAATTTTTTAAATGTTTGGGCCACAACACAGACTCCTGTGAAACTTCAGTTATCACACCCTGCTGATCAAACAAGAAAACTTATTTTTGCATCTTCTGTTTTCTGCCAGACAGTCAATTTTCCATTCATGCTGATGTGTTTCCCAATAACCACGAGCCTTTATTTTCTGAAATAGCCTCTAAAATGGCACCTTATCAAAGGCTTTCTGCTAATCTGATTACAGCATGCATACAGACACACTTTTATCATATAGCATGTTGATCCTGTCTCTTCCTGGATTTCCTTAAGGTTTCTGAGTGCACAGCTGTAATCTCTTTATTGATTGATTCTATCACCTTGCCTACAACGGATGGCAAGCTAACTAGCCTTTGTATTCCCGTTTTCTGTCTCCCTTCCTTCTTGAATATGGGGGTTATATTTGATACTTTGCAGTCAGTTGGAACCTTCGTTGAATCCAAGGAACTTCGGAAAATTAACATCTACCAGCTCATTAGTCACTACTTTTAAGACCATAGGTGAAATCCATTTAGAGTTGCAGTTCTATTTGTTTGCTCAATACTTCGTCCTTCATGATTGTAACCTTGCTAAGCTCCTATCTACCTTACACCTCCTGGTTTACAGCTATTCCTAGATTTTTAATACCGTCTGTAATGAAGGCTGAAGCAAAATATTACTTCATTTCACCCACCATTTCCTTATCTACTTTGAGCTGCCCATTCTCACTCCCTCCAGCAACAAATGTTTTGTAGGCTTAAATAGAGGTTTGTTCATTCACAAGTTTACCCCAAAAATCTAACATAGTTAGATTGTCAGCACTCACCCACTTTGTCACACTCCTGAACAAATTGAAGCTAAGGATAGTAGTACATTTTTACAGGCTACAAGTGAAAGAACAATTCGTAACTCATATGATTGATTCATCGTGAAAAATACACATGCAGGGCTGGTGAAGTAAAGGTATTCACACCTTAAGTATGAATTCAATAGCCAGAATCAGATGTCAAAGTCATTGAGCGATTCTCTCATGTTGTGTAATGGTGTTTTAATGCTAAAAGGGACAGATATCACATCAGTCTAGCCACTCAGGAATCCAGGAGGTTCTCCATTTCATCAAGAGCATTCTATCTACCAGAATCTGTAATCTCATGGCCCAACATATCCTTTACTCTATCGTTACCACCAAGCCAGGGAATCGACTCCAGTTCAATGAAGAGTGCAGGTAAGAATGTCAGTAGCAGGGCAAAACTTACCTAACATTGAGGTGCCAATCTGGTGAAGCTAAAACACAAATACATGCATGCTACTCTCTGGAAGCAGTGCGTGATTGAGCTAAGGAATCCCACAAACAGTGGATCAGAGCAAAGTTTTCTACGCAGACCACATCACATCATGAATAATTGTGGATAAATAAAGAACAAAATGGAAGATGAAGCTCCACAAATACCTTCATTCTCAATGATGTGTGAGTCAAACATGTCCGTTCAGAACACCGGGCTGACGCACTTTCAGTCACCCATAGCCAGAAGTGCTAAGTGCATGTTCCATTGGACCACGTCAAGTTCCCAAATTTGGGATGCAAGTCTGCAGCTAATTTAATTTGCTTCACATGATATCAAGAGAAGCTGAAGGTACTAGATACTGAAAAGGTTATGGGCCCAGACAACATCCCAGTATTAACTCATGATCTAGCTGCAGCCCAAGCCTAGCTGATTCAGTATAACTGCAACACTGGCATTTACATGACAAGATGGAAAATTACTCAGGAATGTCCTGTCTACCAAAACCAACAATAGGAAAAAATTTGCATTGGTAGGATTTTCATGCCCAACAGACATCTCAAATATCTAATATCTTATATCTAATAATGCACTTTTGCAACATTGTAGTAGTAGTATGTGGGAAGTTTGGCAAGCAATTTGCAGACACCAAACTGTGATAAGCAGCAACATGATCATGACCAGATTACCTGTTTCTGTGATATTATTTGAGGGCCAAATTATATCAGGTATAACTCCCTTCCTCTTCTTTGAAGCAATTTCATGGTATTGATTAAACCCAACAGAAAAATGGGGCAGAGATAGTAGGAACTGCAGATGCTGGAGAATCCGAGACAACAAGGTGCAAGGCTGGATAAACACAGCAGGCCAAGCAGCATCATAGGAGCAGAGAGGCTTTTCTTTAGAAGAGACTTCGCAGTGGGGTTAAAATTGAATCAGAGAGCCTTGGTTTAAGATTTTATCTAAAAGGCCGTACCTGATTTTTATGTCCAAGATGTGGAGTGAGACTTAAATCTCAAAATTTGTGTTTCAAAGCTGAAAGGGCATGAACAGAGCTATGGCTTACAAATCCAACTACTGCCCAATCAGTCTATTGTCAACCATCTGCAAAGTGATGGGAGATGGGAAACAGTGTCATCCAGCAGTATTTGATGAGCAATAATCTACTTCTTGCTGTCAATTTGGGTTCTTCCAGGGCATTCAATTCCAGTCCACATTGGACCTTTGGTCTAAATGTGGGCAACAGTCCTCACTTCCACTGTTGATTTAAGATTGACTGCCCTGACATCAAGATTACATTTGATCCAGCGTTACATTAAGGAGCAACAGCAGCATATAATTTAAAATAGTTCACTGATGATTGCTTATATGCTAGCATAATTTGTCACTTCTTAGGTACTGAAGCAGTCTATATCCATATGCAACAAGACCTGGAGATCATCCAGGCTTTAGCTGATGAGTGCCAAATAACATATGTACCGCACAAATGCCAAGCAAGGATCATCTCCAACAAGTGTAAATCTAACTCTCTCCCCTTGAGATGGAAATTCACAGTAGCAGCAGTGTGCACTGCACGACCTCATCAAGGCTTCTTCTTCCTTCCAAATCCGTGACTGCAGCCATTTCAAAGGACAAAGGTATCAGATGCATAAGAACACTACCACCTGCACATTCTACTATAAGTCACACACCATCCTCACTTGGAAATATATCACCATTCCTCCAATGAAATTGAATAAAAATCCTGGAACACTTCTCCTAATAGCACTGTGGATGTCTGTACATAAAATGGACTGCAATGGTTCAAGAAGGTGACTCACCACTTTATCAAAGACAATTAGGGAGCCAGTTTAACAATCTGACCAGCTAAGTTCTTGTTGGTTGATTGCAGGCTCGAGAGGATAAATGGCCCATTCTTGTCCCTATTTGTTAATTATGATGTTCTTGTAATGAAGGAGAAGGTGTCCACTGATTAGACTCATCTCATTGTTTATTGTTATTGGAGATGTATCATTTCAGCTGCAGGTTTTGCTGCAGGAATTCCTCAGAATAGGTATTTTTAGTCAACTCATTCCAATGTGACACACTTCTAGAACAAGTGGGATTGGAACTCAGACCTTCTGGTTCAGAGGTAAGGTTACTGCTATTGTGCCACATGAGCCCTCAGAATTCCTCATAGGAAACACTTCTAGTGCTTCAACACTTCCCAAAGCAGTGTATGTATGTTCCTAAATAATGTGTTCAGAAATATTATTGCAAACTTCTGCAGCAGGTGGGACTTGAACCTAGGTCTCCTGGGTGAGAGGTAGGAATACTACCCCTGTGCCATAAAATCCCTCTTCAGAATTTTTCAGATTCATGTCCTTGGTCTAACCATCTTCAGTTGCTTCAAAAATGACCTTCCTTCCAGAAGACCAGAAGTAGGTATATTTGTTGATCATTGCACAATATTCAGTGCAATCTGTGACTCCTTAAGTATTGAAGTAATCTGTGCCCACATGCAACGATACCTGGACAATATTTGGGTTTGGTGATAATAATTTTCGATTTGCTAAGTCACATTTGCAGGTGCTAGGCAATGACCATTGACATTAAGAAAGGATCTAACCATCTTCTCTTGACCTTCAAAGGCATTTTAATTCTCCATCATCAATGTTCTGGGGTTTACTATTGCTCAGACTCTTACTATGGATACAAGAACAGATAAGAGGCTGGGGATTCTGTAGTGAGTAAATCATCTCCTGTCTGCTCAAAACCTACATACACTCACCAATGCATAAGTCAGGAGTGCGGTCTGCTTGAATACATTTCCAACAACTCTCAAGAAGCAAGGTATCATATTGGACAAACCAGCCTGTTTAATTGACACCTCTATCTACCACCTACAACATTCGTTCCCTCTACCAATGATGCACAATATCAACTTTGAATACCATCTTTAAGATGTACTGCAGCAACTTTTCTCCTTTAACGGTCAAGCCTCCTCCATCAGTGCCTTTTGAACTTGGAACCTTTCCTATCTCGAAGGATGAGGGCAGCAGATACATGGAAATACCATACCCAAAAGCACCTGTTCAAGCCATAAACAATCCTGACTTAAATCACATTGCTGTACCTTCTCAATCACCAGCTCAAAAACCTGGATCATCTATAGTAACATCACTGTGGGTGTAGCCACATTGCATTTACTGCACCAATTCAAGAAGTTAGTTGACAAACATCTCCTGAGCAATCAGGATTGGGCAAAAAATAACACATTCCATGATCAAATGAAAAAAAACTAAAAAAAAGTCAGGGAATCTTAAAATATTGATCTGGGGGCAGAAATTTGTTTTGAAGGGCTTTCAAGAAGAGCATAAATGATTAAATGACATGGAGAATGTGAATCCATAAAATTGCTTCAAGCTATTTCAAGATAATGGGAAGAACAGTACAATTATATTAAGTCAAGTAAATATAAAAACAATCTTCAAAAATAAAATTTGAAATAAGTTAATATTTAGGGAGTTCATAATCTAATTAAATGCTGAGCTGCATGAATTGGAATACTGGAGGGATGTTCTTGATAAATTAATGTCTTGTACTTGTCCTTGTTTTTTCCTTCTACTAATTATAGCTTTCCTACACAACATGAGGAAGTAATTGCTTTATAGTTCTACTCTATGATCCCATGCTACCATTGTTCCCCATGCAGTCTCTCAACATTGTTATCTTGTCAGACCACACATTAACTATCCTGATTTGGTTACTAAGATATAAAGGAAATATTCAAATTGCGTAGCAAAATTACGTCAGTCTGATCTTTAGGGCATAATTTTCCAGTTTTACAAATAAGTGTAGGAATGGATTTGTTTGGGAGCAAATAACACACCACTCCCACTGCCAATTAAAAGCAGAATGCTGCAAATCTTGGACATCTGAAATTAAAAAAAACAACAAAACTGCTGGGGAAACTCAGCAGATCTGGCAGCATCTGTGGAGAAAGACACACAGGTTAACATTTCGAGTCCAGTGACTAAGCAAGTTCCGAGGAAGTGTGGTTGAACCTGAAACATTAACCCAGTTTCTTTCTCCACAGATGCTGCCTGACCTGCTGGGTTTCTCCAACAGTTTCTGTTTCTGTTTCATCCAATTATTTCCCCTCCACTGAGAAGAGAAAATTCTGCTCAGCATAAGATAATTGAGCTACAAAGAATTGCTTGAGATTTGTGGGCTAATTAACCTTAAAGATTTCTTAGATTTTGGTTTCTTAGATTTAGATGTTATTGTCATGAGTACTCAAATACAGGAATGTAGGAGTATAGTGAAAAGTGTACAAAGTCGCCATTCACTGGCACCATCTTAGTATACAAAAGACAGGATTAAAAACGGAAGCACAAATAAAAGAACTGAGAGACGATCTTCTTGAAGTCTTTAAAGTGGTAAGGACTATCCTCTTCTTCAGTTCTAACTCATTGGTCTCATGATATCCACCAAAGTTAGAGGAAAGAGGTAGGTTCTAAATTGACCTCAGCCTGAGCAGGGGTTGAATCTCATTCTGAGCAGCAGCAATCTACACTGGCCATACAGTCAACTCAGCCAAACATTCCTCAGGTCCCCAACAAGACTTCCTGTAGTAACATAAACTTTTATATGCATGTTGTCGTTTGGATCTGTGAACAATGATGATGGCAGCTCCAATCAATCCAGCTAATGGCTGACCATGAATCACTCCCACTTTTACTACTGACTATTGGCCTATGTTGGAAACATTTACAGCTTGACAGATAGCCTGCTTGTTTATGTTATGGATGTATCTGCCTTGGCCGTTGTCATGACAATGGATCAGAGCCCCAAAGTACCTTCGGACATTTTTTTTTCATTGTTAACTTCAAAAGCATGTTGTTTTAAAATGAGGACTGCTCCAGAAAATCTACATTTTCTGACAATCTGACAAAGCCAAACATGAAACCCACATAATTTTCCACATGTAATTTATTAGGAAAACTTCACACAGATTGGTCTATGATCTCTTTTGACTATAGAGATACGGGAGGGCTGATGATTCCCCTGCACAAAGCAAACCATCCATCCCTTGTAGGTAATGTATCAAACTGGAGATGTATTTTGTGTCATTCCCTTTGAAGAATAAACAAGGTCAGGAATTACAAAGCCAGTTTCAACTCTATTGGAAGGGACTAGAGAGACTGAATGCCCTCATGTGTACCATCCTGGGTTCGAGCATTAATGTGCTGTGAAGTCACACTTGAAGAACCCTAGTCATCCATGTGTTTCAAATAAAGGAAGACCCTCTCTTACTCCACCTACTACAAACCAGTTAACAAAGAATCAGGACAACAAAAGGATTCTCTCTCACCCTGAATGCTGGAATTTAATCATGTCAAAAGGCATCAGAAGTATAGAATCTTGACTGGTCTGCAAAACTAAGGGCCATGACGCCAAATGTTCACCTACAGATATCAACACTACTGGAATCCTCCACTGCAATGGCTGAACACTCAACTATCCACTCTTCATAAACACGTTAGAGACTGATCTACATTTCTGATTATTTTTTACATTTAGCCTTTTAGTTTCACCTCTTAGTTCTAATCTGTGTGTGTGCTGTATTACAAATTCTTCTCGTGTATAGTAACTAATGAACACACTCTTTGGTAATTCAAGGAAGCCTATTTAAGTTGGCTCCTTTTAAAACTGTTAGTTCAGTTGAGCTTAAGGGAAGAATCCACAAGAATATCTTTTTAAGTTAACTTTGTTGGAACCAACTGAAGAGGTGAGTGAATAAAGAAAGGGAATTAGTTCATCCCTCCTCACTCCAGAGTTTAACAGTTTGGAGAATCCTATCTGGAACTGTAATGAATTACAAGGGTTAGTTATTCCACCATCAAGTCCGGGCGAGGGATTTGAATCCTGAGCTTCTAGCTCAGACGACAGAATAGTTATAAGGCTGAGGATATGGAGACTTCTAGAAACCAGAAAGGGATGACCAAAAATGTTGTTAAAAGATAGATGTATAGAATAAAGAGTAAACTAGATGGAAATATAAAACAGATTGTCAGCAGTTTTATAAGTATGTTCAAAAGGAGTGTAGCCAAAGTAAATGTTGATCCCATAGAGGCAAAGATAGAAGACATTATCATGGAGAATGCGGAAATTATACAGATGTTGAATAAATATTTTGTGTCTGGCTTCACAGGTGAAGACTTGAATTACATAACAGAGATAATAAATGCACTCATGTTGATTTTCAAAAATTCCCTAGATTTTAGAATTGTCATAATACAAGTTTACAATTATAACACAGCAGTTCACAAAATGAAAGAAAAGGAGAAAAGGAAGTGCAAGCCAATGGCCTAACATCAGTTATCAGGAAGTTCTGGAATCTATTATTCAGGAAGTCTTAACAGTGCATTTAATAATTAAAAGTATGATCAGACAGTGTCAACATGGTTTGCCAAATGACAAACCATGTTTAACAAATATATTAGAGTTTTGTTTTGACAATGCAACTAGGAAGGGGGGTAAAGGGGTGTCATCAGGTGCAGTATGCTCAAATTTCCAAGAGGCATTCAATAAGGTGTCATACAAAATGAAGCTTTGTGGAGTTGGCTGTAGTTAGAATATTACAGATTAGGGCAAACAAGATATTTTTAAGCTGGCAGACCCTACCTAGTGGTCTGCTGTAACGATCAGTGCTGGGACCTCAGCTATTTACAATAAATATTAAAGATTTAGACACAGAAACCAAGAGTAATTCATTCTAGCTTGGTAATAATGCAAAGCTACGTGGAAATGTAAATTGTGAGGAAGGTACTATGAGGCTGCAAGGTGGTGTGGAGCAATTAAGTGAGCAACAAGATGGGAGAGGAAGTGAAACGTGAGGACCTGTGAACATATTTACTTTGGCATCAAAGGTGAAGTTACTATAGCCCTACTGGACCAGAAGGCTGCTTTCTCATTAAACAGAGTTGACAGCTCGTGATTTAGCCTAAGGGTCACCACACCTCAGGTGGTTAGGGCAGGGACACAGAAGTTGAGAAGGAGAGTCCTTCACAGTAATTTCAGCCAGTATAGGAACTGAGCCCATTCTTTATCAAAGAACAGCCATCCAGCCAACTGAGCTAACCAGCTCTCTACATTGCCAATAGGAATGGAGGAACAGCATTTTCTTAAAGCCTTGCAACTGTTATGTGTTGATTTTCAGAGACTTGGATGTACAAAAACAAAATACTGTGGATAGTGGAAAGCTGAAATAAACCAAAAAAGCAGGAGAGAGTTGACAGGTCCAGCAGAATCTGTGGATAGAGAAACAAAATAAGCATTTCAGATCATGACCATCCATCAGAACTTAGACCTACTTGTACATTGCAGACAGAAGTTTAGGATTAAGAGCAGCAATTAGGAAGGTGGACTGGCACGTTGGTCTTTATTTTGAATGTATTGGAGTACAACAATAAGGAAGTCTTGCTGCAATTATAGAAAAAATGATAAGTTTGCATCTGGAATACAGTGTGTAATTTTCCATCTCTAAAGAAGGATGTATCCTTTTGGAAGCAGTACATCACAAAATTTATTTTTAGGTTGAAAAGCTGTTGAAGGTTAGGCTCATTCTTTCTAGATATTAAATGAGTGAAGGGGGATCCATTGAAACATACACAACTCAGAAAGTGTTGGACAGTGTACAGCCTAAGACGTTGTTTCTCCTAGCTTGGGAATCTAGAACACTGGAGCACAGTCCCAAGAAAAGAAGTACGACATTTAGCACAGATGAGAATAAATGTCTTCACACAAAGGATTGTGAACCCTTAGAACTATCAATGTAACAGGGTTATGCCCTTTCCATTATTGTGTATATTCAAGGCTAAGGCTGGTAGTTATGTTTTCGGTCTCTCAGTTTGGAATCTGGGGAGATGCCAGGTCAGTGGAAGATCAGCAATAACTGCTGGAGCACATTTAAGAAACAATCTGGTAAACTTTTTTTATTCTTTAATGGGCGCTGGGCATTACTGGCTACGCCAGCATTTATTATCCATCCACAATCACCTTTGAGAAGATGTGGCAACTTCTTGAACAATTGCAGTCCATTCACAATCCTCCTATTTATTACACATTTATGCCTTTAATACGTCTAGTTAAATCATGTGATTTTTTTTCTAATACTATATTTAAGGAAGTGCTCAACTGTTGGAAGTTGACCTCTCTATGGATAAGAAACTAAATGCTGATTAGTATCAACCCCACCAGCCCATTCTATTACCTCTATTTGACAGCATTGTGGTAATTTCAATGAACTAGTATTCCAGACATTAAAGGTTAAGTTTTGAGGCATTGGCAGCTGGTGGAACTTAAATTCAATTAATAAAATCTGCAGTGGTAACCATAAAATGATAATTAATTGTCATATAAACCCAACTTGTTCACTAATAACCTTCAGGAAAGGAATGTGCCATCCTTATCCAGACTGGCCTAGGGAAACAAATGCTGCCTTTGTCAGTGATAACACGCATCCCATGAAATGATTTTAAAAATTATCATTTATCTAAAACGTCTGCTTGACATCCACTAGCTGATCGATATTTCTGAATGTCAAGGTTTTTAAGTACCTTTCATAAAATGATTCATATATGATTCTAACTGCAGTCTTTAACTGAAAGAAATGTTTGTGCTGTACCTGTAAGTTATTTAAAAGAAACATTATTTTTGACAGTGAAAAGGTTTATTGTAATGAATATAATAGATTGTCAGCATGAACAAACACTTTTACAGACAGTTTAGTTTTCATTCTGTTGTGTAAAATAATATTGAAGTGAAATTTGACTTGAAGGTTCACTGCTATTTAACTGCTAATGGGTTTTCCAAATAGCAGCCTTTTTCTTCAGCTTAAATTTTGTCTTAATGGCAATGGTTCAATATTTATCTATAATCTTATTTTGAATGTTTTATTGCATTGACATGCCATTCTTAACATGCCATTAATTGTTTTTGATTCTAACTTGGCAAAATATCAGCATGAAAATGGAGCATTCTGAGCATCCAATAACATATTCAAGATTTCTCGGATCATGTGCAGCAATAGTAAAAAGGTCTCTCTTCTCTCTCCTAACAGACCATCTGAACAGTAATTTCCAATTGCAGTAATGTGGAAATTTCTGTTCCCCCCATCTGTTTCACTCCTGTAACTGAAGTTAACAACTTAGTACCAATTTCTTTCATAACTATTAGAAATATAGTACATGAGAATCGAGAAAGAGTTAAAATTAAAATCCTGTTAAGGTCTTGTATCCAATCAAAAGACAATATTTCAATGAGAACAATTTCCAACCAAGTTCAAGCAGAAGCATATTATGTGGTATGTCAAGCAAACTCCAACTCGAGGTTTTACTTTTCCTCTAGTGCACTTTGAATTAATGTTCTTTTTTTAAGTGTTTTAGTTTTTCTTTAATATTCACATGCTTTTACATTAAAGAAAAATAAATTTACTCAGTCTTAATTCAGCATGCTTGAAATTTTACATGAACACATAAAATATCCTTCTGCCAGAAGAAACTACAAGCTATTGCATTTGCTAAATCTTTTGCATCAAGAACGTTGGCTTGAGTTTAGAAGTCTACTCAGGTAGGAACAGTTACAGGGAACAGAATCTTATATGAGCTTGAGTGACACGGGGAATGTTGAGAAATGTGGGAGAATTCAGGTGACTCCTTTCTTGACATCAGGAGCAACTAATTGCACTTGAAAATAGAGTTCCGGGAATTGAGACAAAATTCTCAGTTGGGATTGGTGTGATACCTAATAAAGGGGATTACTGCCTGTTAACAACTTTGTTGATAACAAATCTCACCTCAGTAATATGCTATGAGGAAACAAGATGTTGACAATTCCCAACATGAAAGTCAGGATGGGTGCCTGGCCATTCCAGCTCGCCGCTGATGCTTCTGGGCTGCCATCACAGATAGCCAGCAATAACATCTCAGGGCACACTCCATGACACCAGCCACATGAATCTCACATCAATGGACAGTGTTACCTGTAGCCTCTCAGGACCTTCATGGTAGCTTTCCTGTCCAGTTAGAGGATGTTTCTGGACTTTAAAGCTGCACTGGCAAATAGCATTTAGATGCTGGAGCAAGCACTCTGTGCAGATACAGTTAGGCACCAAGCTCACAGATTGGATCAGGCTGCATTGCAGGGATGCTCACTTACTCTCTTAGCTTTCGCTATGGCCTACCTGAAAGCCCACAGCATCCATGCTTTGCTTTGCCATGCCATGCCTTTAAATGAAATGGTGCTTCAGCCAGAAGCTAAAGTCTCAGTGTACACCCGTATTGATTTGCTGCTTTGTGCACACTCCGAAGGCTGCTTGTCATGTTAGTCATTAATGATTAGTCCAGGGCACAAGTTCCTAAACAGCACAGTGAGATGTGAGTCTTAGAGCCACAACATGTGTCAGTTGCCTGTGCGGCAAACACACTGCATGATTTTCCAAACAACTGGCCATCTCACAAGGTAGGTGTATGGTAAGTCAAGTCTAAAGGGGTTTCTGTCACTCAGGAGCCCTGGTATCATCAGCCAAGGGTGCAGTCTGCGCACAGATCAGGGCTGGGCCACAGTCAATCATTTTCTTGGGTGGACATTCAACTATAGTCCAGGGAATGGGCTACGTTTAGTGCCATAGAACTATTCCAAGCAATCGGGGGAATCACATGGGAGGCGATGGCCTAGTGGTATTATCACTGGACTGTTAATCAAGAGGCCCAGATAACGTTCTGGGGACCCGGGTTCGAATCCTGCCATGGCAGATGGTGGAATTTGAATTCACTAAAAATATCTGGAATTAAGAATCTAATGGTGCCCGTGAATCCATTGCCAGTTGTTGGAAAACCCTATCTGATTCACTAATGTCCTTTAGGGAAGGAAACTGCCATCCTTACCTGGGGTCTGGCCTACATGTGACTCCAGACCCACGGCAATGTGGTTGACTCTTAACTGCCCTCTGGGCAATTAGGGAGGGGCAACAAATGCTGCCTGGTCAGCGACGCCCTCAGCCCATGAATGAATAAAAAATATCAGGGGAATCACATACTGTCAATCAGGGAGTTGCAAAGAGAGTAAAGGCAGAGTCTGGTCAGTCCATTCCTGGGGCTGTCCATCAAAGTTGATGATGGGGCTAGAGAGCAGTCAGTCCCTGGGGTCTGTATATTGAATGGCAAAGAGGGGGGAAAACAGGGGGGGAATGTAAAGGGATAATCTGCTGAGATAGAGACTAGGTGCATTCAAGACTGGGGAAAGTGTAGAAGTAGGTGTTATGTGGAGGCAAGGACAGTGATGGGGGAGAAAGTTGAGATACAATGAAGCAAGTGTTATAGAATAGGAGGGCATGGAATGCAATGGGAAGAAATGATTATAAGCCATGACCATCCCTGTTGCCTCTATGGGTTGAGTATACAGGACCATAGTAGGCATCATCATTACAGTGTAATATGGGGGCTCAGGAACCAAAGAGATAAGTCAGAGGCTGAGATCAGTGTGGTGGGTTTGTAAGGGGGAAAAGATTGCTGAAGAGGTTACTTAGAAAGTCCAAAGTAAAAAGATACATGCAGGCTCTGGAGGGAGGAGGTGTCAACCTGGTGACCAGCCGAGCCTGGTGCTGAAGGTATTTATTGTGAGCTGCATTCCCTGCCATCCCTAACCTTTTACCAGAAGCAACTTGTAATGAGAAAATACTGGCAAACTATGGTGTGTGGAGTCAGGGTTGGTTTGTTGAGATGCAGTTGACTCAGCCAGTGATCTACTCTGCCAAGGAAGTGGCCCTCACTGTCAGGTGCTGTGTGTCTTATTGCATGGACAAGTGTGTTCAGTCATCATTAGCAAGATATGCCAGCACCGACTCATCTTTGCACTACAAAACTGCTCTGTTCCTTATGTTCCCACATAGGTGCCTGTCGATAAGAGCAGTAGTTCCAGCCACAAGTGGAATGTTGGTCACTGCGGCTGCCTTGCTAAGAAGACTAAGGTAGATGCAAGAGGAGCAGGTTCATTAGGAATTCCAGGAATAGCAGCAAGTCACCAAAAAAGGCAGAAAAGCACGCAGTTAGAATTTGCGAATTAGTTTTATTGTCACATGTACTCAAATGCGTTTGCAGTTGCTGCATTACAGCACCATTTCAGATAGAGGTTGGAACTGCCTGGCTCCTAAGGATGCATCACGGCTACAGAAGGGGCAGTGTCTTTCACTTCTCCAATCTAATGCCTTGGCATGAGCAAGGTGTAGGGTCAACACAGACTATGTACCTGAGACCTGCAGGAATATGAAACTCCTTAATAGGAAGGCCTTTCATTCCATTTGTATCCAGGTGTTTTTTCATCATTTTTTCCACTTCCTGGAGGCTTGTGCCCACTACCCTGGCAGCTGCTATGATTCTTGCATCCTGAAGCAGTCTCATGGACCTTTATTTTCACTCAAGGGACATGGGCATCATTGGCTGTCCAGCATTTATTGCACATCCCTAACTGCCCATGATAAATGGTTGTGAGCTGCCTTCTTGAACCCCTGCAGTCCATATGCTGGAGGTAGACCCGCAATGTTGTTCAGGAGGGAATTCCAGGATTTGACCCAGTGACAAAGAAGGAACAGCAATGTATTTCCAAGTCAGGGTGTGGAGTGACTTGGAAGGGAACATGCAGATGTATCTGCTGCTTTTGTTCTTCTAGTTGATAGCAGTCTTGGGTTTGGAAGGTGCTGTTTGGTGAATTTCTGCAGTGCATCTTGTAGATAAAATATACTGCTATGACTATGAGTGTTAGTGATGGAAGGTGTGGATGTTTGTGGATCTGGTATCAATCAAGTGGGCTGCTTTGACCTGGATGGTGTCAAGCTTCTTGAATATTGTTGCTGCTGTACTCATCCAGGCAGGTGGGTAGTATTCCATCACACTTCTGACTTGAGTATTGTAGATAGGGTATAGACTTTGGGGAGTCAGGAGTTGAGTTCTTCCTTGTTTGACTCATGACCTCTGACTTGCTCTTGTAACAAAGTATTTATCTGGCTAGTCCAGTGTCTTTCAGGTAAATGGTAACCCCCAGGATGTTGATAATGGGGTTCAGTGATGGTAACACTGTTCAATGTCAAGGAAAAATGGTTAGATATTTCCATTATTGGAGATAGAATAATAGAATCCCTACACTGCAGAAAGATAACATTTGGCCCATCAAGTTTGCACCAACTCTCTGAAGAGAATCCCACACAGACTTAGTACCCCACCCTATCCCCATAACCCTGTATCTCCCCTGGCTAACCCACCTAGCCTGCAAATCCCTGGACACTATGGGCAATTTAACATGACCAATCCACCTAACCTGCACATCTTTGGACTGTGGGAGGAAACCAGAGCACCCAGAGGAAACCCACACAGACACAGGGAGAATGTGCAAACTCCACACAGACAGCTGCCCGAGGCTGAAATCAAACCCAGGTCCCTGGCGCTGTGAGGCAGCAGTGCTAACCACTAAGTTTACGTGCCTCCCATTTCCTGGTACTTGTGCGGAGTAAATGTTACTTCCAGCTGTTGTGAGTGATGCTAAACATTGTGCAATCGTGAGCAAATAGCCCAACTCTCACCTTGTGATGGTGAGAAGGTCTTGATAAAGCAGATGAAGACAGCTGCATCTGGAACATTGCTCTGAGGATCCTTCCTTTCTGATTTTGCTTTTATGACAAAAAGGAGTGAAGATTCAATAAATACTGCAAAATATTCCGGAAATTTTCTTTTGGCGGAATAGGTGACTGGGTTAACCTTAACTATCCTTATTTATCAAAGAATGTTCTAAAATACTGAATAGAACCTCCGAGATGCGTAAAACAACGAAGAGTTCCTTGGAACAGAATCACCTATGTCTTTCCTTTGTAGCAAATGTTTAGCAGAGCCTGTCAAGAAAAAAATAGAATACAAGATCCACAATGATCCCCAAACACATCAATCTTATTCACACCATCAGTGAAAGCGAACGGACACAGATTCCCCCCGGAATCTTCAAAGTGCCCTCTTCTTGTTCCTTGATAAGCAAAAAAAAATCTTCAGTTCTGGAAAACTGAAATGAAAGCTTAAATGTAAGAGATATAGGCCAAAAAGAATCTGAAAAATATCTACTGTTTCAGGCGGGACTCTACATTCCAAAGGATACTTTAATATAAATATTTCTAAAGTAACTTCTCTAAAGTAAAATGGCAACAGACAACATGATCTATGAGGTATTTAACCACGGAATGTTAACACTGAAAGGTTCTGAAAATTCACATGACCATTTAGCACAGTGTTGGACCCTAGAGGTTGGATACTGCCTGATTGATCATAAAATGCAGCATCAGCTTCTTTGCATCCTTATTGATGCTGGAAGAGTGAAACATTGGGAATAAGGAGCCAAACAGGATGCAACTTACAGATTCAAGCCATTATACAGCTTAAAAAGACTGAAAATTGCAGCAACAAACTGGGATAGTAGAATTGCTGCAGGAAGTAATGAGGTAACATTTTGCTAGGGGACAAGAAATGTCATGAATGTGCAAATGATGGATTGTGTGAGATCTGTGGTAATTTTAAAGCATACATTCAAGTCAATCACCTGACAGAGATATCCAAAGAAGGGAGGGGAGCAAAAATTGAGAATAGGCCCAAATCTTTAAGGAAAACACCCACAGACCCTCTGAGATGAAATGAAGCAATTGAGGCAGAGAGTATTAGGTTTTCTTGGAAAGAAGCCTCTGATATTCATCTACTGCCATGTTCAATAAGATGATGGTGACACTTAATGCCACTTCCAACATCTGCAACCTGCCAGCAAAATGATCAATCACTTACATAAGATCGGAATCCCATCTAACTGAGATTTATAAAATATGAAATAGAAAAACCTCAGAACCCATCAATATGGTGCAGCAAATTAAAACCAATCCTCAGCATAAATACACAAAGGTTTAATTCAGACAAGGGCTCAGCAGAAGAGATTCACATCATCTGACTGTTATCATGGAGAAATGAAGTGGGGGGGCAATGTCATTGGCCTGATGTTGTCAAGAGATTGAATACCGAGTACAATAGTATTGAAACCTGGCCAATGTTATGAGGATGAGTGCCCATTGAGGAGGAGGAAATGGATAATTCAAACCTTTGACCATCTAGGGACCAGGTGCTTTTGCTGTGTTATCTCCAAACAGTAGAAGAGATGTTTAGAACCATTCTGAACGAATCAAGTTGTCTGCACTGGGTTTTTCATGCGAAAGGACTGCACTCTCAACTCAATCATACTCAGCTGGACTGTATGTGAAATACACCAAGGAGATTAACTTTCGAATATCCTGAATAACAAAAAACTGTTTAATGTGGTTGTGATTTGTTCCATATAAAAGGAGCAAAATTGAAGTAAAGCTACTGAAGTTGGAAGAAGGGTCAAGGCCAGTCAACCTGACTCAAGCCTACAATCAACTCTGGATAGACCAGTGAAGGATGCCATTGGCATCTGGTAAGTAACTAAAGTGTCATGTGGTTTCTGACCTTGTCCACCCCAGTCCAACACCCACATCTCCACATCAAAGTAATTAAAGTGGCATGTCTGGTAAGATACAATGAGAGAACTCACCAGACCTAACTCGTGGTGAAAACACAACAAAAAACTCAATGCAACCCAGACTTAGCCAAAATCTTGTAAGGTTCTGCTTGTTGTTTCTTAAGTATAAGTGCCTCCTTCAGAGGGAAGGAAACCATTAATCGCAAACTCCCCCTTCATAAGATTCGTGAGCAGCACATTTAGAGATGCATCAATGATTCTGAACAGAACATTCTGAGAAGTGTAAGTTAAAAGATTTGTGACTCATCAATTCTGCTGAAGGAAACACATCTGCAGCCACTATGCTATGAAATGAAAAGGTAAGAAACATAATTCCACTTTTAAAAATCATGTCAGGAAGGTAAACAAGGAGACTGTTTTAGTGTTGTTGAAGGCCTATTATTAAACAAAATGTATAAGCCCCAAATTGGAACTTTATAGTCTTTAATTTCATCCTTCACTTCTGAGGATATTTTTGGACTTATTAAAGATTTTGATACAAATACTAATATAAAACAGCATTGTTTACAAAAAAAAACACAAAGGGACCTAACACTCTCAGCCATCTTAACATGAAACATCATGCAAAAGGGTTAAATTACTCTTGCACTACCTGGTATCAATTAACTTGTCTGTGGGCTATTGTTTATTATTATAGTACTGTAAAAAAATTATATTGAACATCTGCCACTAAAATAAAATCTGATTCTTGAAGTGGATGAATAATTAATGAAATAACTAAGCAGAAGGCATTGACTTGTTTAATGGGTGTCGCTATGGTGATATTGCTTGCAAAACAGCGCGTATCACTTTAATGCATGGCAAAAAGTCTAGTCAAGCCATTGGTAGCACAGTCACATTATCCTCAACTGAATATACCTGCTGCCAAAAATTAGTCTCAAAAATTCAAAAATACTCCACTTATTGTGAGAAGTTCTTTTTTCACCACAACTAATATTCCAACAAGAAAATTTTGTGACAGCAGATTCAAACTATGTGACACTGAAACTGTGATTGCATCAATTGTTTACCTACAATAACAATTTCTTTTCTCTGCCATTTTTTACTTAAAACAAAAACGTCATCTCTTCCCACAACTGGCTTTTGTGGTCAGGCCTTACTTAAATAGCAAGTGTGGAGCTGCTCATTAGAACTGCTCCACTTCCATGCAGACTTTTTTTTTCTGGGGCCAGAAGTAATGCAGGGCAGATAGTAGGGATGAGCCAGCGCCAGCACCTTAAAGGGAAGCAATGTGAAGAATTGGGAACATAGGTCAATTCAGCATCCGATGAATGCAATGCGGAAATTTCTGTGCATTTTCATGAGTGATAGAATGACAAAAAGGAAGGCTTAAAGGTTCAGAATTTACACAAAGGCTCAAGGAAAAATCAGTGTAATAACTGATTCCAGCCTCCACTGATTGCTGCTGGCAATGGCCCTGTAAACAGTTACTTTCTACCTTTGAGTATCCCTGGTTTGTGGGTGGGATGAGGTAGCTACTTTCTGCTGCCTAAATCAAGGCTTGCCTGAAAATGGGAACAGGGGACCATCATCCTACAGTCTGGGCATATAGTGAGTTAAGAATTGGCCTCGCTGACCTTTTACTGAAAGAAGATTCCAAGAGCGGCCCTTTGATTTCTCAGCTGAGTAGATATCAGGATCAGCCACAAAGGTAGGGCTAGCAATGGTTAAAGAGCAGTGTTAGACTGTTCCAGTTTATTGGCATCACCTTTGCGGTCACTTCTCTTCTCAGCTGATATCTGTAATTATGTATTTTGCATCAGGTCACTGGACTACAATCGGGGTACAAAGTCTGGCCTTTTTTGTCCCTTTTCTGAGCTGATTGACACTGACAATTATCATAGTACTATATGAATCACCCAGCTAAAATCCGTCAAGTCATTGCAGACCAGTAATTAAACTTGAGAACTTTCTTACTTGAGTGACACAGTTAAACATCAGGCAATATGTATAGCTGTTGAGTCACCGTAGAGCTTTAAAAGGTTTTCTTCCATTCAATGTTTGGTATTTTTACATTCTAATTATATTTTCAGAATGGGCTTTCATTTAAAATGATTGTGTGGTCAGACCAGCTTCTTTGTTGCCAGATCTCTTCCATTTAGACTTCGAAATGGATTCAGCATGATAATAAGCCACGCACAAGAAAAGTGCATGTAAGAAAAAAAAGGTAGCATTTAAATTTGCCATTAACATACTCATAAACCTTCTTAAAGAATAGTGATGTGATGGCAGAAAAGTTACTTTGCATAGCACTTTGCCCCTGACAGAAGGGCTAACAAGCGGTCTGTATGGTCTGCAGGCACTTAATTGGGCAGCAGTGGGCCTTCCTGAGGGTTAAGGAGTCCAGGGGATCTCTTCACCTGCCCAATCCAAGAACTGATGGCCAGCCGAAACATCAGCCTTCCTGCTCCTATGATGCTGCTTGGCCTGCCGTGTTCATCCAGCTCTGCACCTTGTTATCTCAGATTCTCCAGCATCTGCAGTTCCTACTATCTCTGATACAACATAAACCAGCAGTTGTGCACTGCTTTCCAGTGACACTGGGGAAGTGGTGGCTGCTATTGATACTGCACCCACACACTATTCACCATCGTTCGTAAATCCAGAGCATAGCAGAGTAACGGTGGCTAGGGAAGGGGGTTTGTAGGAATGGACGTCATGTGACAACAGCAATGATAGGTGTGGCTTTCAGCAGCCCTTCCCCACCCCACCAGCATAATGTAAGGTCCCTTTAATGAGAGATCCACCCCTTGGTGGCTATAAGCAAACCCCAACAGGTTTACTTTTTGGCAAGTACCAAGACTAATGGAATGAGAGTCATATTTCATGTTAAAAGTCCATAGGGTGCTTCAATTGGCATTAGGACAGAAAGACCACCCTTGAAACTACATGTCTTATGTTTAGTTGGGGAAGCGGCAGGAAGGTGGTTGCCTTCCCCACCAGTTCTAGCCATGACTGAGCCTGCCACAGAGGAGACTTTAATTCCTTCCTGCTCTCAAACCAACATGCAATGGTACCATTGCCATCACATACATCCCAAGAAAGTAATCTGATAGAAATAACCAACTCAATAGACTTTTCAGAAAAACTATTGTTCCAGAAAACTACAAGTATGAAGTCAACCATAGAGAAAAACAAATTTTAAAAAATTGTCAATTTGTGCTTAAATGTGAACTAGAAAACATTTTCTAGTGCTTAAATGGATTGTTTTAGTCTCTTATAATCCTTAGGGAATAACAGTGTTCATTTATAATGAGCTGTGGTTCTTTATGTCAATATTGCACCCAGGTCAAACAACCACAACTTGCAGTACACGGGTCTGATAATACTTGATGTTGTATTGTATTTCTACAACTAGGTGTAACAAGAATCTCTCTGGGATTTAAATTAATAAGCCCTTCACGTAAAAAGTACTGATCTAGGCAGGGACATATTCTGTATTCTTAACCTTTTGCTATAAAGTACTTCAGCAAAAAATTAACTGTACTATAGAAAAGGCTGGAATATGACCATCCTCCTTCTTCTCCATATTAAACTATAAGTAGTAAATTAATTATCCTGGTACTTTAATTCAAGTGGGTTTCCATCGGGTGTTCAGGATTCCACTCACAGTCCAAAGATGTGCAGGTTAGCTGGATTGGCCATTCTAAAGTGACCATCATGTCCCAGGATGTGTAAGCTAGGTGGATTAGCTATGATAAATATGGGGTTACGGGGTGTGTTGGGGTCTGGGTCTGAGTGGGATGCTCTTCAGAGGTTTGGTTTAAACTTGATGGGCTGAATGACCTGCTTCCATACTTTAGGGATTCTATGATGTTGACCATTGATTTAAACTTTGAGGTATTTGGCTAATATGCAGTTCACTGTGCACCACTCAAAACACATGTACTTTGCTTTCCCTGTGTTATATGTAAGCCCAATTAGAGTCTTCATTATGCTGCTCATTGCTGCTAAATTTTTAAATGGTTGTCACCTGCCTCTTGTAACACTATCAAATGCATGTTTTATGATCCAGTGATATACTTTGAGAAATGACCATGTCGTTTTCAGAAAGTTAACATCTGCTAATGCTTCAGAAGTGTAGTTCCAATTATTCTTGAATAAATATGTTTTGATTATTCTTTTTAAATTTCACACCCCCCAATTTTTTTTTCTTGCTGGAATAGGGCTCTGTGGGTGCTAGTCCACCTCTTTCCACAAGTGGTCATTATTCATTAAAATGAATAGAAACTGATAGTCAAATAATGGAGTCATTTAGCTAACTTTGATATTGTCGTCACCCAACATCAATTTCCTGAGAGTATTTATAGCACAGTGGTAGTGTCCCTATCTCTGAGCCAAGAGGTATGGGTTCAAGTCCTACCTACCCTAGGGGTATGTCAGAACACGTTCTAACAGGTTAAAATGACTGAAAAGCAAGTCGGTTAAATAGTTGATACAACAAAGTGTGGAGCTGAGGAACACAGCAGGCCAGACAGCATCAGAGGAACAGGAAAGCTGACGTTTCAGGTCAGCACCCTTCTCTTGGTTAAATAGTTGGCCTTTTCAAAAAAAAAAGTTTCCTGCAAGGTTTTTGCGATAATAATTGGAATGGAAGTTTTAATGATTTTCACCTCCCTAATTCAGGATGCTGATAGCAGTTGGTGCACCAACACCATAACATGAGCTAAAATGAAGAGCCAAATGAGGTTTGAGTGTGGGACTTTGCTTGACTTTTTTTTATTTGACTGTTGCTTTATAGAACTCAACAACTGATTAAAATTAATCTGTTAGACCACCAAGAGGCTCGACAAATTTAGTAATCCCATATTCATGAATCTATTTGTACTAAGATTGTCAAACCTCATGTACACAAGCTGCATAAATTGCCAGCAAAGCCATCAACAATTATGTCTCTTAACCTGAGAGGCCCACAATGGTAATAACCACTGAAAACAACAGCCAGAAGGCAACCTAACATTAGTAGGTCATTGTACTTGAATCAGATGAGATACTTGCTAGCTATCCTCCAGCATTACCAAGCTCTTCACTTCAAAGTAGCACTGACAAGTTTCTCTTTAATGAAAATGGTTTGCCTTCTCAACAACCTGAATCCAAAAAAACCTGCTCTGCCTCTGTCAATTCCATTGTTTTATATTGCTTGCAGTTCATAACCAAAAGAAAGGGATTGCAGAATTTCTATGTTTTGTGATTACCAAGACAACTAATTGTTTAAAAGCGAACAAATTGCTCATTGTTTATAGTCTATGAGGAAACAACATCAAGGATGGCTCATTAGCAGCTTCATTGTTTACTGACTCAGATGTGTTTTTTTCTCTCTTTAATTTGCATGAATGTAGCATGTTTTAAACAGAACTTTTAAATAACTTTCCGAAGATGAGGAGACTTTTCCTTCCTTAGAGTTGCACATCTTCGGAACTCTGTGCCCGAGGGGCTATGTATGATCAGTTGTTAAGCATATTCAAAGCTGAGATCAGTAGACTCGAAGGAAATCAAGGGATATGAGGATCAGACAAGAACAGAGAATGGAGAAGCTCAGCCATGATTTTGTTGAATGGCAGATCAAGCTCAAGGGAGTATATGTCCTAGCCTTGCTCCAATTTCTTACGCTCTTACTTTGAAATTCTCTCTCTGAGAAACAGTCAAAAGATTCAAAAACATGACACAAACGCTGAGGCCCATTAATTACAGGCGTTAGTCCTTGGGGCTCTGCAAAATGGGTGTATAGGAAAATGAAGCAGGAAACACAATGTCACAACTAGTGCATTTTTTCCCATGATCTTTTGAGTATTTGCATCTGTCGGAGGTGCAAACTTGTTGATTTATCCACTGAGGATATGCCAGAAGTGTGGTGGCAGTGCATAATGAGGTGCCAGTCTTTCTTCTCTTTGTTTTGTACAGAGGAAATGAGCACTCCCAAGGAGAAAATCAAATATAAATTGGCCCTTGTAGATTTTAGACAAGGTAATAGATACCCTAGAGTGACTCAGGACCAGTGCTTTAATTTGGAGCCCAGGACCTCTCTCATATGCTGTGACAACACACCATAATTTAGATAATTGGCAAGGTTAACTATTCTTTATGCATAAAATATGCCAAATACTGTTTACCTGGCATACAAGGAGCTCATTTCCTGTAAGCACTTTGACAAAGTATTGATTGAGAGTTAGAGTTTAGTCTCTTTTTAACACAATGGCAGGTTTGTACAATTTAGTCATTGTGCTTTAGACAAATTTAAATGTATTACCATCACACAGCTGAGAAGGCAATCAGGACAAATGTATAATGAAGCTGCTGAAGCATCTGCTGACCTTCTAAGGTCCGTAATAAGCTCAAGCCCACAAAGATTCACTAATTCCTCTGTGCTATGCTTTCAATTCTGATTGGCTCAGGTAAAAGTGTAAGAAAATCAATATACCCAGAATGTTTTGTATTCGCTCATGCCTATAATCTGCATTTTCCTTTTTCAAAAAATCAAGAAGCCTGAGTTGAAATAATTATGTATAGCCAGGCTCTTTGATGATCTTTTCATAAGTATCATCATCATTCAAAAATATACATATATGTATCAACTCCTGGAACAGATCAGTAATATTTCAAATCTCTGAGGATGTAATAATATAGCATGCTTCAACAGGCATAGAAGCATAGAATCCCTGGAAGCAGGCCATTCAGCCCATTGAGTCCACACTGACCCTCCCACCTGGACTTGCCCCCATCCCTGTAACCCTACATTTCCCCATGGCTAACCCACCTAGCCTGCACACTCTAGCCAATTTAACATGGGAGGAAACTCACACAAATACAGGGAGAATCTGCAAACTCCACGCAGACAGTCACCCAAGGGTGGAATCAAACCTGGGTCCCTCGTGCTGTGAGGCAGCAGCTAACCACTGAGTCACTGTCCTGGGCAGTTGGGAGTACTAAATGCCATCCCCTCACCCAAAGCAAATGCAACAAAGTTTCGAAAGTCTGGTCAACCTGAAGCAGAAGCAGAAACTAATGCAAGTAGGTAACAGATTTTTCTATTTCTGAAAAGGGATATTGAAGACAAAACTAGTCGTCAGTAATGAAAAATGGCTAATCTAGTGAGTTTTCAGACTTTTTTGTGCATGATTTCCTTCCATGTTAGTAAATGCGAAAGCAAATTAAGCAAGGTGTAACATGAGCTGTTGATTCCTAATAAGCCCATTTCACCCCAGTTTAAGAAGACATTTTTCATTCGTTCTGATGCAGAATCTTTACCTGAAATAATGATGCAGATGGATCGGTTGTGTATTTTCAATATTTTACTTTGGTCCTTATGTAACAAGGTGGTGCCTGTCATACTAAAGGTGTCTTCTAAACTCAAAATATGATCTTGCTAAATGTATTACTATCTTGCGATTCAGGCAGTGGTAAAATAATGGATAATATAAATATACCTATGATCAGTTCAGAAATTAGCTATTTTACACATCATTTTTGCATAAGATAATGGTTCTGAAGGAATTAAAGTTCATGTCACATTGACTTCCATCTATTCTGGTGATGTCTCACTATGAGTGGAGACAGTGAATTCTACATGAGCCTTCTGAGGATGAGATACGTTCTGTGCATTCCCAATAGTTCCAGTCACGACACCTGGCTGGAACATAATTGTACTTGTTGCTATCATGCAACAAACCATCATCTTATCAGTGCTTCTTTCTTGTAAAGACTCTACAATGGTGTAACCTCTACTACAGAGCACCAGTTAGGCCTTGGAGAACACATACACAGAAGAGAATTAATTGCAGCCAAATACCTAAAACAACCTTTTACTCTAAAGCATATGCTGATAAAGGTGGGTGATACCATGAGGTGCCTGTAGTGGCAATCATAATGAAGCTATAATCGTCAGCAAACATCTGATGATATGGCTTCTTTCAGGTTCCAAATTTTGTATGAATGGTCAAAAAATGCATGCCTGTACAATAATGTTTTGAATGTCAACTATTGTGGTAAATATCAACTAAACAAGAGAAAGACCTGGACTTAAGCAGTGTCTTTCGCAACTTCATAATATGCTGAAGTGCTTTCTAGTCATTGATGCTCGTTTGAAGAGCAGTCATTGTTCTATTGAAGAGAAATGGAAGACACAAATAGCGATAATATCCTTTGTTCTTATACTCATCATTCATTACTTCAAAGTGTTGCCATCCTTATTACCACCAAATGCATCTTAATATTATGTAACTCAAAGCATAATGTAGTCTTTTTTTTTCAAAAGACTTGAAAAAATCTGAAGTTATGTACACAGCAAAAGAACCAGTGGAGATTTTGTTTTTACATACAGAGTGAGTTATTGTAATCTAGATTATCTTGCCTGAAAGACTGACAGAAATTTTAAATAACTTTCAGAAGGGAATTAGATAAATGCTTGAAAGAGAAAAAGACAAAGGACTACTGAGTAAAGGTATGAGTAAAATGCTGATTGTATCAAAGTCTTGACTGAAGCATAACGGGTAAAATGGCCCTGTAGTGCAGTGCATTGAGAGCGAGTTAATGAGGTACATGGGGGGCCATCTTATTTACATAGAACAGTACAAACACAACTCAGAAATACTCTTGCCCCACCTACACAAAATATTCAGTGCCTGTTCCTCATCAGGGGGAATATAGGGGCAAGCAAGAGTTACCCAGGTCCCCCATCTCTCGCCCTGGTCACTTACACCATGTGGAAGGGAATGATCTACTGACACAACCTATGGAACAGAATGTGCCAGTTTAGAGAATGGCTTGGGCTCTATCCATTTCTGATGACCTTTTGACAAGTGGTAACAAGGTGTGAAGCTGGATGAACACAGCAGGCC
>NC_063345.1:51606269-51637486 GCF_021869965.1 Rhincodon typus
CGGCCTACTCCTGCTCCTAGTTCTTATGTTCTTATGTTCTAACATTTTTGAAGGAGGGTCCAGACCCGAAACGTCAGCTTTCCTGCTTCTCTGATGCTGCCTGGCCTGCTGTGTTCCTCCAGCTCCACACCTTGTTATCTCAGACTCCAGCGTTGGCAGTTCCTACTATCTCTTTTGCCATGTGGCATGTGACCAGACATTTCCAGAGTAAAGATAAGTCAAAAACTACCAGAAACAGCAACAAATTGGAACTAAAAGCAAAATACTCCAGATGCTGGAAATCTGAAATAATAACAGTGCTGAAGAAAGGCATCAAGTCTGGCATCATCTGTCAAGAGAGAACCAGAGTTAACATTTCAAGTATGATGTGACTTCTTCAGAACAGAATTGATAGTTGTTCACCAGTTTCTGGATCATTCTATTGTTATCCCACTGGAAAAAATGGCAATAGACACCATTATAAACCAACTATAAAAGGTAGGTAATATTTCTTTTAGCAAATATTTCCATTTGTTCAGTTTTTCAATGAATTAATTGTGATTACAAAATAATTTAGAAAGGAAATCTAAGAGCATGACAAAAATTCATAACCAGATATGAGACTTGTGCTGGGATGATATATATGCATGAGATATTTATTACAATCTACATGTAGGTTTCAATAGATAAGAAAATCTTTGCCCAGCACTGTGAAAAGTGACTATAAGTCAAATGAACTTATTGATATTTCAAGATGACAGAATAAGGATGGGAATGTGGCTGCAGTATATCATATACACAATGTTGAAATATTTTGCATTCTGCTGAAATCTTTTCATCGGTTTGCACAGTAATTCTAGCACAGAAACTTGCTGTTTGCAGAGCTTTTTATTCTCATGAACAGTAGTCTTAAACCCACGTGCCCATTATGTTCCAAATATTTCCTTTATATTCCTTTCCTTGTTCCACCTATCAAAGCTACTCTTAAAGGCCGACATTGTCTTGTTTCAATGACGAGCATTGACAGTACTTTGTACATTCTCACAGCAGTATTGACATTACTACATTCCGATTACCAGCTGTGCCAGTGAAAAACAAGAACTTTTTCATGGCATGTAGGTGTTCCTAACAATACCGACATTTGCTGTCCATTCTTAACTGCTTAAACTGAATATTTTCCAAGGCCATTTCTGACAGCATTTAAAAGTCAACTGTATTTCGATGGATCTGGAGGGTAGAATGTAGATTACTAGCTGGGTTTTCACAACAATCAAAAATAGTTTCACAGTCGCCATTTTTTGAAACTACCTTTACATTCCAGATTTATTAAATGAATTTAAATTCCAACAGCTACTGTACTGTGGTGAATCCATGTTCCAGAGCATTAGCATAGGTCTCTGGATTCCTAGTCCAGTAACAGTAGAACTGTGGAACCTTTTCATCAATTTAGTTGCATTTCACTCTGATTTTAACGAGGACAGGTGAGTAGTCCCTGGCTGGTCCGAACTGCTGGATATTCCCTATTTTTCTCCATATACTCCATGCTTCTTCTTTCTGTTTTTCATTTAGCTACACACACATGCAAAAGGCAGGAGGTAGGTAACCCACTGCGAGATGTTGAATATTAAATTATGTTTATGTATTTTCTATTTAAGACTTACATTATACCGAGAAGAGTTGTCAACAAAAACCAGCTGTTCTAAAGTTGCTGTAGATTTTTTTCCACTCACCATGAAGGTCTTGGGGTGCTGTAGTAGAGTCCCTGCATCTGGGCCAGAAACTCCAGGTTCAAGCCCCTGCCATGACCTGTTGGCCATGGAAGGAGCATTCAAAGTGTGATTCAGCAAATTGATGATCAGCCTGGGAATCCTTCCACCATTTCCCTTTGTTACCTGGGGTTGGAGGGATTGAGCTATAGGGAGGGGCTGGATAGACAGGGGTTATTTTCCCTGGAGCATTGGAAGCTGAGGGAGTGACCTTAAGGAGGTTTATAAAATCATGAGGGGCATGGATAGGGTGAAAAGCCAACATCTTTTTTCCAGGGTAGGGGAATCCAAAACTAGAGGGCATAGGTTTAAGGTGAGAGGGGCAAGATATAAAAGGGATCTAAGGGGCAACTTTTCATGCAGAGGGTTGTGCATACATAGAATGAGCTGCCAGAAGAAGTGACAGAGGCTGGTACAATGAAAACATTTAAAAGGTATCTGGATTTGTATATGAATAGAAAAGGTTGAGAGGAATATGGGCCAAATGCTAGCAAATAGGGCTAAATTCATTTGGGATATCTGGTCAGCGTGGACAAGTTGGACTGAAGGGTCTGTTTCTGTGCTGAATAACTCTATGACTCTAAATGTACAGAAATATATGCCAAAAACAAACTCACAATGAGGAATTTATCTTTGGGCAGTGTCAGGAAATCAGAAGCCGGTTTTACAGATCTGAGGGTTTAACATGCTGCTGACTCATGCTTGCTACCCATTTTACACTATCATCCAAAATTAGAATTGCACATACCATAGCTGTAGAATGGGAAAATAGGAACAAGACCTATGTTGGACAGGCAAGAAAGATGATGGAGTAGGTTCAAGTGGGCAAGTTACCATGTTATTTGGCTCGGGCTGACAAATAATCGTATAGTGGGAATGAATTAGAGGACTTTGGTCCATTGGAATTCAATACAATAATAATGAATGCAACTAATTAAATTAATTAATTAACATTAGTAAATTGTCATGTTACATGTAAATTACTATGAATGAAGTGCACTGTACAATCTCTTTCTATATTAATTTTTACTTATAGGTAAGTTTGGATGATGATTTGTCTGAGCTTGTAATATCTCTAAATTGTGAATTGATGTCCATTTAGCATCTTGATTTGCAGAATAGACTACAAAAATTTATGGACAAGCAAACCTTCTCAGTCTGCATTTGGATCATAGTCACTTCTGTTTGATCATATCTTGCTTTTCACAGAAACATTAGAATGTAGAAGATAGGAACAGGAATAGGCCATTTGGCTCCTTGAGTCTATCTGCCATTCAATTTGGATATGTCTGACTATCAAGATCAATACCCTAATCCACTGTCCCCATCCCACCCTGGCCCATATACCCTGATCCCTTTAGACACAGGAGTTGTCTCTGCCTCCTTCTTGTAACACATAAGGTTTTGGCCTCAACCACTTTCTGTGGTAGTGAATTACAAAGCTCACCACTCTCTCGGTGAAGAAATTTCTCTTCATCTCAGTTCTAAAAGTTTTTTCCCTTATCCTTGAATAATGACCCCTTGTTCTGGACTGCCAACCATAAGGAACATCTTTCCAGCATCTAAGCTGTCTAGTCCTGTTAAAATTTTATAGACTTCTTTGTTTACCCCGTCATTCTTCTAAACCCCATTAAATACAATTCTAACTAACTCAATCTCTCCTCACAGGTCAGTCTTGCCACCCCAGGAATCAACTTGGTAAACTTTTGCTGCACTCCCTCTATAGAAAGAACATCCTTCCTCAGATAGGGAGACCAAAACTGCACACAATATTCTGGATATGGTCCCACCAATGCCCTGTATGATTTCAGCCAGACGTCCTTGTTCCTTGTTTGAATCCCTTTATTGTGTCGGTCAACATAAAGCTTACTTTCAGCAACTACTGCATAAGGATACCCAGGTCTCATTGAACATTCACCTCTCTCAATTTGCAGCCATTTAAATAATAATCTGCCTCCCTATTTTTGCTACCAAAGTGATAACCTCACATTTACCCACATTATACTGTATTTGCCATGCATTTACCCATTGTCTAAGCCTGAACTCCATCAGCCTTAACTTCTTCTGAACTCACTGAACTATGATTTTTCCTCTGTTACTTGCATCTTCATTAAAAGAGCCGTCAAAGTGTTGGGATATACATTGGAGCTGTTTTGCAGAAAAAAAAAATGGGGGCAAAGTGTACAAATTCAACAGTGAGGTGACTGGTACCTAATCAGTGCAGTTTGTCGGTCCAATTGCTAACTGTGTCTCTGATGGACAATGACCAGGAATGATGAGTCCACTGAGTATGTAAATTAGATGCCCAGTGCCTATTGAAGGATCTCGCCAAGAGATTTTGTGATTCTAGGCAGGTGTTAGGCTTGTTCTACCTAACACAACTAGCTAGAAATGAGGGATGAAATTTGATTTCTTTCAAAGGAAATTCCTTTGCAGCCTTGAAGACCAGAATCGATCCTTTCGACTCTCTGCCAGTCAGAATCAGTCTGCATCTCACTAAGCTGCATCCAATTGCCCTGTTGTTGATGGAGGTGGCCTGCTCTCGGATATCATGGCTCTGGCAAATGGCTCGTCAAAGTGTGACTAACACCAGGAGCTCATGTCAAGTAATGCTGAAAATGCCTAAAAGCAGATTTCTATTGATCCTCTGGCTTTCCTTCAGGTAAAAATGCACCAGTGATAAAATTATGTTGCCTGTCTTAATGCAATGTGGTACCTGTTGTGCTATGCCTAAAACATTTTTTCCCTCTCTAAATTATATTGGAATTGAATAACAAACAAGTCTAAAACTCCTGTTCATTTATCTAGGTAGCAGGACTTTTTTTTTAAAAGAAGGAGCAAAAGTCCCGGGCTGATTTTTTTTTTGAGTGTGAGTTTTTGGTGGGAAAATTTGCCACTACTGGGTAATCAGGGCTAGTAGGATCTGCCAATGCTGGAGTCTGAGATAACAAGGTGTAGAGCTGGATGAACACAGCAGGCCAGGCAGCATCAGAGGAGCAGGAAAGCTAATGTTTCAGGTCTGGACCCTTCTTCAATATTGGGGTGTTGTGTTGCCTGCAATGTTCATTTATGGAAATTAATGTGCAAGAAATTATAAGCAATATGCTCTTGATATGCAGAGCTGATGGACTGGTATACCCACAAACACAATGTTAATCAGCCCGTATCATAGTGCTTTTAAATACTAGCTTTAAAAATTGAAATATTCATGAGTTAATTTCTACAATAGTGCCTTAAAATTTTTCCAAGAATTTGACAGCGATCTCTTGAGAGTATAAAGATAATAAGGTTCCAATGAAACCCTCAACAGCAAGCCACCTCCTGCGGATTATGTTCCAACTACAGACACATTTTGTGCTTTTCCCTTTGAAGACTACAGAAGAACAGTCAGTAAAGTGCTGTTTTCAACTCTACTGGAATGTGCTGGTGGACTGAACATTTTCATGTTTATGAGCCTGTGTTCTCAAATTAAGTTATTGCCAAGGCCACAGTTGAAGAATGAGCCTCTTCCACGCAGACCGCTGTAAATTTGTTAGAAAATGAAATGGGACAACAGAATGATTTTCTTGCATCCCAAATTTTGGAATTCAATCATGGTGGAAAGGAATCAGAACTACAAGAGTGCCCTTATAGAAGATTATAAAATCATGAGGGGCATAGATAAGGTGAAGAGCAAATGTCTTTTCCCTAAGGTGGGGGAGTTCAAAACTAGGGAGCATATTTTTGAGGTAAGAAGAGAAAGATTTAAAAAGGACATGAGGGGCAATTCTTTTTACATAGCAATTGGTTCCTATGTGGAATGAACTGCCCGATGAAATGATGGATGCAGGTACAGATACAACATTTAAAAGACATCTGGATAAGTATATGAAAAGGAAAAGCTTGGAAGGTTACGGGCCAAATGCAGGCAGGTGGGATGAGTTGAGTTTGAGAATATGGTCGGTGTGGATTAGTTGGACCGAAGGGTCTATTTCCATGCTGCATGACTCTCTATAGAATCACAGACAGCTTGCAAAACTAAGGATCTTGGAACCGTCAGTTCATCTACCAATGTCATTACCACCAAAAATCTCCACTGCAATGTTCAACCAAACACGCTTTGTGAACAATTCAGAAACAAGTCCTTATATCTATTTTTCTTAAACTAGTACCTTTTTGTATTCACCTCTTATTTCTCATTTTTGTGAATGTGTATTGCAGAACTAACTCTTCTCAGGCTCAGTAATTAATAAACTTACTTTGTTTACCTGGCTAAAATGGCTCACTTTAAAACATTGGTTCATTTTGATTTGGGTGAAAGGTAGCCACAAGGAAAGGGACCTCTTTTAAAATTAACCTTGTTGCAATCAATGAAGGGAGTGGTTGAATAAGGGCAGGGACCCAATTCGTCTCTCCTCAGTTGGAAGGTGAATGATTTGAGATATCCCATCTCGAACCATCATATATTCAGGAAATACACCTGGGTTCTGGGCATAACAAAGAGGATCTTATCTCTTCTCACTGGTCCTAATTTATTGTGAATTCGAGACATCCATGTTGCTTATTCCCAGGGAATAATTGTCTCGACTGATCCAGCAGAGGAAAAGACCTATTTGACATACAAACACACTGTAACATATCATGGATTTGATCAGGTTCCCTCACAAACTGTCACCCCGTAACTTTTTACCACTAGTCAGCATTCAGTCAATTACCTTATTCTCCATGATGTCTTCTCTAACTAATTACACTCTTTGCTTTTCATTAGTAGTAGTTATGCATTTTACTTTAAGTGTTGCCACTTAGTCTTTTCCTTGAGTTCTGCTAGAAATACAAAATCTGTCCAGCTGTATTGCCCCACCAAAGCAACCCACTTTGTATTCTATATTTATCACCAAGTCGCAGGCTGCACACAGCACCAAGGGAATCTTGCACTGCAGGTGCCATCATTTGATGAGATATTAAATTGAAGTACCATCTGCCCTCTTAAATAAGTGTAGAGGATGCCATGAGAATATTTTGCAGAACACTATCGTGATCAAAATTGATTTCCCAACCAATGTCCCAAGAACAGATTATCTAATCAATCATCCCATTGCTGTCAGAGTTAGAAAATTTATAACACTTTAGTCAAATAGTCAAAATATTTCAGATTTTCTTCATTGTAAGCTGATTGCCAATGAGAACAGGAGAAGTGTATAAAAAATCAGCAGTTGGAGAACTTTAAAAACTTGTGTCATCAACAGACCCTACTGTGATAAGGGAACAGTTGCTAAGAGTCATACACAAGGTCATTTGACTGATGCATTAAAGGACCAAAAAGGTTGTAGAAAAGAGATTATTCTGTCAGATTATAAATTGGGTAAATGCCTAGGTACGCAGGCTCAAGAAATGAGAACTTGTGTTCTTTTAGATATGCTGAAGGTAGCGAAATACAATGAGAAGGGGATATGTTTCCTTTGAATGTCAAAAGCATCCTGAGGGTGGTTGGCAACCCATCCATGAAAGGTTACAAGCCTGATCAACTTGAATGAGGCTTTGTGGAAAGATAGCAGGTTGAATTAATTACTTACTACTTAAAGAGGCATTATAGAACAGTTACGTGAAATGAATACTCGTATTAGATGGTGCATATCAAAGCTTGAATGTTTAAAAACACTTGAGCCTGAATCCGAGTGGTGGTTATTATCGGCAGACTAGTTAGATTTAATTTGAAGTTATCACAAGAAATCTGCTAACAATGTGGATCCTTGCTTTGAGGAAACTGACTGTTGTATTTTCCTACATCACAACCATAACAAGGCTTTAAAAGTAGCTTAGAGATAGTAAGAACTGCAGATGCTGGAGTCAGAGACAACACAGTGTGGAGCTGCAGGAACACAGCAGGCCAAGCAGCATCAGAGGAGCAGGAAAGTTGACATTTCAGGTCAGGACCCTTCTTCAGATATGGGGAGGGGGAAGGAAGCTCTGAAATAAATAGAGGGAGGTGGGGTGGGGCTGGGGAAGGTAGATGGGATGGTGATAGGTGAGTGCAGGTAGGAATTGGTGGGGATTGGTCAGTAGGATGGGAGGAGTGGATAGTTGGGAGAGAAGATGGACAGGTTGTGTCAAGTCAAGGAGGTGGGGATGCGGGGGAAGGTTGGTCATGGGATGTGGCCAGGAGTGGGGAGATTTTGAAACTGGTAAAGTCCGCATTAAGGCTATTGGGCTGTAGGATCCTGAGGCGGAATATGAGGTGCTGCTCTTCCAGTTTGCGGGTGACGTCATTGTGACACTGGAGGAGGCCCAGGATGGACATGTCACCCAGAGAGTGGGAGGGGGTGTTGAAATGGTTCGCAACTGGAAGGTGTTGTTGTTTGTCATGAACAGAGCACAGGTGCTCTACAAAGCGGTCTCCAAACCTCCACTTGGTCTCACCGATGTAGAGGAGGCCACATTGGGAACAACGGATGCAATAGACCACTTTAACAGTTGTGCAGTTGAACCTCCTTCTAATGTGAAAAGTTTGTTTGGTGCCTTGAATGGAGGTGATGGGGTGAGGTGTAGGGGCAGGTGTAGCACTTCCTGCAGTTGCAGGGAAAGGTACCCGGGATGGTGGGGTTAGTGGGGAGTGTGGAGCAGAAGAGGGAGTCACGGATAGAGCTGCCCCTACAGATAGAGGTGGGGAGGGAAATATATCTTTGGTTGTGGGGTCAGATTGTAGGTGGCGGAAGTGGCGGAGAATGATACGTTGGATGCAGAGGTTGGTGGGGTGATATGTGAGGACATGGGGGAATCTGTCTTTATTTTTGTTGGGGGTAGCGGATGTGAGGGCAGTAGTGCGGGAAATAAAAGAGATGTAGTTGAGGGCATTTTTGATCACCGGAGTGGGGAAGTAGGAAGTAGGAAGTCCTTGAAATAGGAGGGGGCCATCTGGTGACCGCATTGAAACTGACATCTATTTCATGCCCACCGACTCCCACAGCTACCTGGACTACACCTCCTCTCACCCACCTTTCTGTAAGAATGTGAGCCCCTACTCCCAATTCCTCTGCCTCTGCTACATCTGCTCCCAAGATGGGGCGTTCCACTCCCAAACATCCAAACTATGCTCCTATTTCAAGGACCGTAACTTTCCTCTTCTTGTGATCGAAAATGCCCTCAACCACATCTCTTGCGTTTCCCGCACCTCTGCCCTCATATCCCTTTCCCCCAACAAAAACAAAGACAAAATCCCCTTTGTCCTCACATATCACCCCACCAATCTCCGCATCCAACGTATCATTCTCCACCACTTCCACCATCTATAATCCATCCCCACAACCAAAGATATATTTCCCTCCCCCCGCACCCCACATCTGTCTTTCGGAGGGACTGCTCTCTCCTTAACTCCCTCAACAGCTCCATACTCTCCACTAACCCCACCACCCCTGGACCTTTCCCTGAAACCGCAGGAAATGCTACACCTGCCCCTACACCTTCCCTCTCACCTCCATTCAAGGCCCAAAACAAACCTTTCATATCAGACAAGGGTTCACCTGTACATCCGTCAACTTGTTCTACTTTATCCACTGCTCCCGATGTGGCCTCCTCTACATCGGTGAGACCAAGCGGAAGCTTGGAGACCACTTTGAAGAGAATCTGTGCTCCGTATATGACAAACGACAATGCCTTGCGGTCACTGACCATTTTAACTCCCCCTCCCATTCCCTGGATGACATCTCCATCCTGGGTCTTCTCCATTGTCACAATGATGCCACCCGCAAACTGGAGGAGCAACACCTCATAGTCCTCCTTTGGACCCTACAGCCCAATGGCCTAAACATGGAATTCACCAGCTTTAAAATCTCCCCACCCCCAGCCTCATCCTATATTCAACCCGTCCTCTCATCCCCACCTCCTTGACTTGACACAACCTGTCCGCCTTCTCCTCCCACCTATCTGCCCCACCCATCCTACACACCAATTCCCACCACTCCCTACATGCACTCACCTATCACCATCCCACCTACTTTTTCCAGGCCCACCCCTCCTCTCTCTATTAATTTCCAGCTTCCTTCCCCCTCCCTATATCTGACGAAGGGCCCCGACCCGAAACGTCAGCTTTCCTGCTCCTCTGATGCTGCCTGGCCTGCTGTGTTCCTCCAGCTCCACGCTGTGTTATCTTTAAACGTAGCTTGTTGGTTGTAAAACCATTTTGATGGTCATGAGATTGTAAATAGCACCGTATAAATGAAATCCTTTATTTTCTTTACTTGACACATTACTTCAAAGTTAATACTTCAATAAAAAAAGCTTTCATTCTCTCTTTCATTGTAATTACTCCCATCTTCTTCTGCTCTCACTTTTAGGCATCTCTGAATTTTAACACATCAACACATCAACCAAGGTTTCTTTGTGAGCTACTTCATTGTTAATACCCTCCATATTTGCAGCTCAGAGAAACACAAACGAACTGATTTTAGACAGAATCTTTCCACTGTTTCACAGTATCTTCTTCTTGCTTCTTGAAAATAAGAGTCTTGAATGTTTATCACAAACATGAGGTATTGCAATTGAAGTCAGCATGGAGTTTCTGAGTTGCTGAAGCCATCCTATTTATATGATAAGAAGATAAGAAGTACAAGCAGGAATAGGCTATTCAGTTCCTTGAGGCAGTTTGGTGTTCAATACAATTCCGGCTAATCTTCTGTCTCTGCAATTTCCTGTCTGCTCCCATGTCACTCGATTCACTGACAGACAAAATTTCTGTCTAACTCAGCCTTGAATATTCTCAATAATGGAGAAATCAGAACTCTCTGGGTTAGAGGATTCAAATAATTTGAAGTGAAGAAGCCTTTCCACATTTCGGTCCTAACATTGACCCCTTTATATTGAGGCTATGCAACTATGTCCTAGATTCCACAGTAAAGAAAATACCTCTCAATATTTCCTCTGTATAACGCCTTTCAGAATTTTCTTTGTTTAAATTCAATCACTACTTGTTCTTTTGAAACTCTAGAAAGTACAACCTTAATTTTACTCAGTTTCTCTTCTATGGAATATGGTCACACCCCAGGGATCAATCAAACTCATCTTCACTGTTTCTTCGATATGGAAATCACAATTGTGCATAGCAATCCAGGTATAGTATCATCAAAACCATGTACAACTTTAAAGTCCCACCCAGCTTTCCATTTTCAATAAATAATTACCTTAAAATATTAATAACTGAGGACAGCACTGATCTTTGTAGCACTAATTTTACTCTGTCAATTTGAAAATGTTCGGTTTATTCTTTTCATGATTTATATATTACTTGTTCCAATAACCTTTTATTAATGAATGAAATATTTTATCTTGATAAATTGAAACTTTATCAAGAATGTCATTCATCTCACTGAGGCTTTATTTTTGTTTGATATCATGAGAATTAGCCTCCTAGTTTATTATCAATATGAGAAGTTAGTTTCCAAACAAAGTAAAGCCATCAAAAACAATTCCTTTATTTTATATAGCAAATCTAACATAATATAGCATTGCAAAGAACTTTACAGTAAGTGAGAGTTTTAGAAAGGTAATCTCAGAGTCTAAGCCCTAAACAACTGAAGACACAGCTACCAATGATGAAATCATTAAAACAAGATATGCTCAAGAGGCTAGAATTGGAGGGGCACAATATCTCTGTGAATTATGCACTTGGACGAGATTATGGAATTAGTTACAGAAAGGAAATGCTTGTAACTTCATTAGTTGATTAAGAAGTTTTAAAGTGAAGATAAGAATGATACTTCACTAAAATTGTGTAACTGTAAAGGATATTGCTGGGTAAAGGTATTGAGAGTTTCTTTTATACTCTTTATTATAAATTATTTCCAAACTGTCTTCTCTATACATATCTTACATAAAACGTTTTTCCCCCTTTGTATAATGGACTTATTCCTTTTGTCCTCGGGTGAATATGTTCAGAACTGACCATCACAGAAACCAAACCGCAAAAGTAAAACAGAGATAACAAAGTGTACAGCTGAATGAACACAGCAGGCCAAGCAGCATCAGAGGAGCAGGAAAGCTGACGTTTCGGGCCTAGACTCTTCTTCAGAAATGAAGAAAGGTCTAGGCCCGAAACATCAGCTTTTCTGCTCCTCTGACGCTGCTTGGCCTGCTGTGTTCATCCAGTTCTACACCTTGTTATCTCAGATTCTCCAGCATCTGCAGTTCCTACTATCTCTGCAAAAGTAAAACATAAGGTTTTTCACTCTGGAATCTGACTGGTTCAATTTTACTAACAGCAAGCATCATGGCATTACTTCAACCTCTTGATTGTTTTGGACTCTCTCATTCATCCTCAGTATTTGCATTATTTGTGAAATTTCCATTTTAGTTTTTGGGATTTGCTTCTGGTTTTGCATAATGACTGTCACGGTTACTGAGAATTCTTCCTGAGAAAACAAAGAAGTCAAATATTCAGCTTGAACTTGCCCCCACTACTTAGCTTAGCATGTAGAATCAAACTTAATCTGCCATTGCTATTTTTTCACCAAGCAGAATTTGCACTGAGTTGCATTAGTTATGAAAAGTCAAAAGAATCAAGTAGGGTATGCTGTTCATTGGCTAGCCCATTGCTTGTTTTCCTCTCAACTCTTGCTGGCCTCTGAAGGATAAGCACTCTTTTCAGTGTTGATAACAGTGGAAAATATCCAGTATACTCACAGGTTACCATTTTGATTGACAGTGTGAAAACAATGTTTTTATGCCAAAATAACTAGTCTCAATAGATTCTTCTTTTATGTTTAGGTTCCACCGTGTGTCTAGTGAGCCTTATGGAATAATAGATGGACTTACAAATTGTAAAGTCGAAGGGTAAATATGGTGTTTCTGGGGGTTGCAGCAGCAGATGAGCTGAGACAGGAGTGGAGTCATACAGTGTTACAGAGGTGGAATGAAGTGGTAATTTTAATGGAATGGATATATAATCTGAAGTTTATTTTTTACATTAAGGTCATTAAATAGTCTGGCTCTGCCTGATACAATTACCAACTAGGAAGAGACATAAATATTACAGTCTGACTGTAATGTAGGAAAATTGTTTGTCCAAACAATTGGTATGCTTCTCCTCTGATAGAAAATTGTGAAAACCGAATAAAACTTGAGTTTTAACAGAGATGTGCTCTTATGGTATTAATTTTAAATCTGTATAATTTCTCATCAAAGTCAAAAACGTATTTGTTATTCTTTTGTATTAGCCTAGTGACTACAATTATAGTCATAGAGTAATAGAGATGTACAGCATGGAAACAGACCCTTTTACCCAACTTATCTATTCCGAGCAGATATCCAAGATAAATCTAATCCCATTTGCCAGCATTTAGCCTACATCCCTCTAGACCCTTCCTATTCATACACCCATCCAGATGCCTTTTAAATGTTGTAATTATACCAGCCTCCACCACTTCCTTTGACAGCTTATACCATATACGCACCACCCTCTGCATGCTAAAGTTGCCCCTTAGGTCCCGTTTAAATCCTTCCCCTCTCACCTTAAAACTATGCCCTCCAGTTTTGGACTCCCCCATCCCAGTGAAAAGACCTTGTCTATTTAATCTATGATTGTATAAATCTCTCTAAGGCCAACCCTCAGTCTCTGACGCTCCAGGGAAAATAGCCCCAGCCTATTCAGCCTCTTCCTATAGCTCAAGCCCTCCAACCCTTTCAAGTTTCACAACATCCTTCCGATAGTAGGGAGACCAGAATTGCATGGAGTGCTCCAAAATTGCCCTAACTAATGTCCTGTACAGCCGCAGCATGACCTCCCAACTCCTATACTCAATGCACTGACCAATAAAGGCAAGCACCTTCTTCACTATCCTACCTATCTCCAAAGCACTTTTTTTTTGTTTTAAAGTGCTATGGGGCATTCTGAGTTTATGAAGAGTCCTGTACGAATTCCCAGAAATTACCACTAAATTTACTATGTTTAAGTGATTCTGTCAACATTTCTCCCAGACTAACCGACTCTGGTTAATTTCATTCAGTTCTTAGATCGGCTTGTGATCGATCTAGGAGGAGGTCTGTTCATCTGTCACAGTATCACGCAGCCTTGAAAATAAGGTAGATTGTAAATAGCAGGCAGTTACAGTCTGCTGAAACTAGTCACCCAAAAAAATGGCATTGGCAGAAGGTGGAAGTACTATTATTGCTCACATACTTTACATATTACTTTTATAGCTATTTTTGGTTAGTCTCTTGGCAACTCAAATTCTCGTGCTAAATTGAAGCACACAGCTCTATTAAATGTCAGCCTTGGTTCCATGGCAGTGTACTTGCCTCTGGGGGAAAATGATGTGTGTTAGGTCTAGCTTGTATATGTTAAGATGCGAGAGTCGTGCTTGAAGCCCACAACCATTTGAATTGACTGCAAGACTGAGAAAGTGTTGTATTGCCAGAAGTTTCTGCGCTGAGGTGTTAAGCTAAGGCACCATCTGTTCTATTTAGACCTGCATAAAAGTTTTCATGTAACTCTACGAAAAGAAGCATGGGAATATTTTGTAAAGCATTTAGCCTTCAATCAATTACCTAGTGTCTTAAGGTCATACCCCTTTTTTTTCAAAGATGAGAGTTTATATTAAAAAATCAACATATTGGAACTGTTACAAATGAAAATGATACAAGGCAAACTACATAAATATGCAAAGCCAATTGTGTGTGTGTGTGAGACAGAAAGAGAGAGAGAGTGCGTGTGCGTGTGTGTGTTTGTGTGTATGTATGTGGGATGGGTGGGTTTGGGGGGAGGGGTTGTCCCTGATGGTAGTAAAGATCACATTCTTTACTTTTATTTAGTTTTGGATTGTGCAACACAATGGAAAAAGGATATTCTTTTGAAACTGTTGAATGAGTTGTTGTAGTTCGAAAACAAATTACAAGAAATCATTGTGAATTGCAATTATACTTTGCCTTGTTTGAGGAGTGGCAACAAATGTCTGGACTCATCAGATATGACCAGGGGTAGTCTAGTGATTAGTTTTTTCAATCCAGGCCATTTGTGTGAGTTCAAAGTGTTCAGCATGAAAACAGTTCTCTGATTGGCTCTTAGATGGTGGATAGCGTGTGTGTGTGAACAACTCAACACCAGATAGCCTCCAGACACGCAAAAGACCAGACCCCTCTCTCTCACCTTGCAGAGAGATAGCAAAGAATTGGAAGAAAGCTAGCTACCCTTACTCATCATTTGCCTCTGAGCAGTTACTGTGACTCAACAATTGTTGTGCCAGCCCACGGCTTCAATAAAGATCTGAGTAGACTTGCAACAAAGAAAACCAGAGATTTGAAGGACTTTGAAGAAGCAAAAAGATTCCTCATTGAATCTTTGGACTGGTGCTATTGAACTGTGTTCCCCTATATATTTTTCTCCACACATAAAAACTTTTTTCCACCTGTGTCTGTCTGTAAGTGCGTGTAGTGGTTCAAGAAAGGGTAGAGTGTAAGTTAGAAGGTTATAAGTTGATAATTAAAATTTTCTTTGATTGTAGATTGTGTTGATTTATTTGTAATTAGTAGTAGCTTCTTGTTCAGTGTGGAGACCTGCTCAATGTTTTCTGTTAGCTGGAGTTCATCAGGCAGGAAAATTGGATGCTTTGAATAAAAACTTTGTTAAATCATTAACTTTTGTGGTGACTCCAGCTGTAGAGGGGTTTGAGTATCAGCACACTTTTCCAAGTGGATCATGTTACAATCTGGATGCCCATTGAAACGTATGGTGCTCTCAGGATAACATTGACAAACTGAATATTAATATCATGGTTGTCACAGACAGGCCTACCAAACAAGACCCTCCTGAAAACACACGCTAGATCAATGTTTTAAAGGAGCTTTTGAGAGATTATCGAAATGGAAAATGCTGTCTCCACCTCTGTTTCTTTGTCAAAATAAACTGGCACCTAATTTCCATGGAAATGGCTTCAGAGATGAAGTATGCTAGAATGGAAATATTTAAAAGGACTGCAACAGTTGTTGCTGCCATGACTGAATCCAAAACAAGCGGCAAATCAGTTTCACCGAATAACATAATCATTGTGACACAGAGGAGGTGGCTGTCTCCTTTGGAGGCCATGATCCTACACCAGATCTCTGAATAAGAATCACGAGTCAGTATCATTCTGCCTTTTCCCCAAAACCCTTTCTTTTTTTTCAATAATCATCTAATGCCATCTTGAATGCTTCAGCTGAACCGACTTCCACCAAATGTCTGAGCAGCGTGCTCCAGATCCTAATTACACTGTGAAAAAGACTCAGTAGTGAGCACTACTTCAACAGAGTTGAACTGGACAGTTTATTCTGTTGATGATACAAGATTGAAGGAAAGTAAAACAAAACAAAACCAGTAAAGGAGGAATGAACGGATTTCAAAAATGCGTCAGTCCCAAAACCATGCTACATGAGATTAATTTATGAATGCGAAAAGTGTGATTCTAACCAAAAGATTAAAACATAAACTTAAGTCACTTGTGTGCTGGTATCCAATGACATAATTTTACAGTTGCTGAGTGGACAAGTCATAAAGTGTGACCTTTTGGCTTTTTTATTTCTACCAGTTAGCTGCAGTTTACGATGGAGTCTGCTCTTTTCATCAGCTACAAAATGCAGGAGACATTATGTCTGTATGAATCAGGTGTATGCGCTGTCTGTGAAATCCCTATTGTTGGGATAACAGGCTCCAATGATCAGTGGTTAAACAAGGGCTCGACTAAATTGGGATTCATTAGTGCATAAAGGATACGGATTTCAGTTTGTAATGAACACAGTCTATTCATGGAAACTATATCTTCCATTTTCAGAAGAAATAGATGTGACAATATTGGTTCCATAACAAGAAACACAAAGAATATGAAGGTGACAACAGCACACCTAATATTCGTACAGTGACTACAATTCAAAAGCATTTTATTGGTTGTAAACAAAGGGAAGACATAAGGTTGAGAACTGCACTATGCAAATGTAAGACTTTCTTTTAACTTAATGGGAAGTGTGAGTGGAACAGAGAGAAGCAGAAATTTACTATAACGGACAGAAGAGAAGGAGTGAGCAGGGGTATTTGAGACAGATGTGATGGGATAAAGTGAGAGATTGACAGGACTGAAAGCAAGATACATGGCAGAGAATATGAAGTGTACATGGAATGTGAAACTGAAGGAATGATTAATGAGAAACTATTGAGTTAAAGGTTGACAATGATAGACAGCCAGAAGGATGACAGATGGGAGCGACAGAATAAGAAACAGTGAAGTGCAGAAATGAAGTGAAAGGCAGAAATAGATTGTTCCAAAGCATTTTCCTTACTTGCAAAATTGAAACGCAAGCACATAAAAAATATTTTTGTATGTTGGCAACTATTGCCAGTGTGAACTGTTGCCACATCACCCACAGTTAGTGCCAGCTGCACAATAAATGTCACATTTACAGATTTCACCTGTAGGCAACCTGTGGAGAGTCATAGCAGATGGCCACACATTCTGGGAAATCCTGGGCAGTGTTCCCATCATTTTCCAATGTATATTAAGTGGGCACTAATACTGCATGCAATTGTTATATTTGTCCTTTTATCCTAAGCTAAGATAACCTGTTGTGTGCACTTCCCATATTTAGATGTCTTAATGAGACAGGTTGTTAATTTGTGCAAATGCATTTGTAGTCTGCTGATGTTGGTCTGCACCATCACGGGACAGAGCCAAAAGACTTTTTACATACACGTCCTTTGCATAGGAAAAAAATGTTTTGTTTAATGGTTCTAATTGGGTTGAAATGCATGTATTCAGGTGAAACACAATGGTCATAAGAATATACCATCCAAAGTCTGTGGTCGCCCCCCCTCTTTACACTTGTTGAACCTTTCCCTTGAACCTGGCTGCAGATCACTTTTACCCAGTCACACACTGCATGCAGATCCTGCCTCAGTACTAATCTCTAAAGACCCTGCAGTATCTAAACTGGTGGCTATAAGTCTGAAGTGAGGGGTGGAATTTCGTGGAGGCAATGGAGGGTCCCGGCCATTGTCTGGAAACCGAGCGAGAGGTCGGTGTCACCTAATTCCAAGAAGGCCCATCTTGCCTTTTTCCACTTCAACCTTTAACAAGTCAATGATGGACGTTCACCTGGGATAAAGCATCCTGCGAGCTGGAAGTCCTGCCGACTGAGGGCTGCCTGCTTATCAGAGGCTCCAGTTCTTTTGTATGTGTTGTGCCACCAGGAAGGCATTCGATGCTGGATCCTCAGCTAGAGGTGAGCGTTGGATAGAGATGTTCCAAGGAACAGAGATTCAGCAGTAAAGGGAAGTTGTGGCACTTAGCGGGGACCCCTTCTTGAAGTCAGTTCACTCACTCAGGCACTGAATGCCTTTGAATGAAGGCTTAATTCTAGTGATGGCAGGATGAGGCCCTTAAGTGAGCATTCCCCCACCAATTAAATGCCTCCATTGCCAAATGTGCCACAAGATTCTACCCCAAGCCAACATTTTGATCAGTACCCTGCTACTGTTGAACTTCATAGTCCCTCAGGCTTTGATTGGGTGATGTGGTAGTTTTTGATATCTTAAATGATAAGGGTATTGTTGATGGAGGGAAAGAGGTGCTTGTTGTACTATCCATGACTTGCAATTCAGAAGAGATGATGGGAAATAGGATCCAAGAAATTGGAACAGAACAAAATACCGTCATCCTCTATGGTTTTCAGCTGTGCTACTAGCCATGTTCTTAGTTGTGCCTACTCTAATGATGGTGAGCAGTCTGTCTCCTGTTAGAGTGATAATTTGCCTTTCTCCTCAGTTTTTAAGTATTACATCTCCTGCTCTATCCCACCACGTCTTTAAGAGACAGAAGTACATCAATGAGTGTAGTGCATTGTATTTATTGCTGTATGTCACAGTCAAATGGCTAACAGTGTGTGCAAACTGAGACAAGTGGGTGAGTGGTTTGCAGTCATGGTAAGTGCATGAAGATTAAGTATTGGTGTAAACTGATGTTTGTTGGAACTTTTATGGGACAGTGTATGAGCTTCATGGTTCCAAGAGCTTGGAGGATACATTCACCAAATCTACATATTTGTGAGGGACTATTAAGCTCTTTCTTGCACTGTATACAGTTACTCTGTTTGCAGCTGGCATTGACCGTGACTGTTATCTGCTCTAGCTGCCTTCTCTGTTTGTCTGGATGGTCTGCTAGTCCTCTCTGAGAAGAAATTCTGTTGTCTCCTTCTCCTGCACCAAGGCCTTACAGTATTGCATCAGAATCTTTATAGTATGCTTCTTTTCTTGCTTGAAAGTTCTTTTGAAAATAATCCAAATATTTGCTGCAGTCAGAATGCCCCTTTGATGCCCATTGATGCATTCTATCTTTGCATAATGACGACTAGTTTCATATCATGTAAGCCTCATACAAACGTGATTCTTGTCTCCTGGTGAGCAATGGACTGTATGCCACTATCATTCAGCAGGCAACAGAATGTTTGCTTGCAAGTGTTTCACTGTACATGGACATGAGTTTATTGTGCATTGCAATCTTGTGCCCACTTTCTGGCCTTCACTTAAAAAATGTGCTGCAAATAACTTCTGAACATATAGTGTCAAGTCTCTTCTATTTTACAAGCTATGGTTGGAATCTTCTTTTTTGGTCAAATACATGACTTTTATGGCTAACTGGAACTGGATTGTAAAACTGCATTGCCTATTTAGTAATAAATAAAATGAACAGTCACAAATACTCCAGTATCTTTTTACAGTAAGTGTCAGAGAAATTTCCATGGAATAAGTTTTAAAATAAAATACAGAGGGAGCTTTAAAACTCCTTAATGTTTTTAGATCAAAAATACTACTGGCTCATCTTTATTTTCAGCTTTCTCAAGTAATGTCAGGACAACTGTCATTGACAAAGCAGGAAGTCTTAAAATCTGTGCAAGGACAAACAAGGCAGTGTGTCAGTCATTGTAACCTCCTGGTGGGAGGTGTGAAAAGAGTTTGTGGTGCATGACAAATGATACGACAGCAGACAGAAGATTATGATAATAGATATGTTTGTATTGTTAGCTTGAATGCACACTCACTGACAAAACTACTCTCCTTTGTTATCTCCTTCCTACTGTATTATATTTCTGCATAAGTGTTTTTAGCCCATCATCCACATATTATTTATGTAACCAAGTGTACAGATGGGAGAGTTCCATGGAATCAGGTAAACTAAAGTTTCTTATGTGTCCACTCTAACCCATCGTACCAGAAAAAAAAATGCTTATGAGACATTAATGCGTGTAGTTGGTGATCTTGTTTTGCTTTCTGTTTTGGAATTAAATTAAATTTACATTCAAACTTACGTTTTGTGTTTGCTTGGGGATACCGCTGTCTTTTATCAATTTCTTGTCAACATATTGAAATTATGATCATCAGCAAAGTGATGAGTGAAAGATCTATGTCTGCTTCCTCCTGAGATTTCCATTCTCCCAGCTTTCAGCAAATTCAACTCACCGAACAAGATTAAGAAATGGTTGAGTGGACTACATATAGCAGACTATGAGCATGACAAAATCCTGGCTGTAATGCTGAAGAATTGTACTCTAGAACTTGCAGTAACTCTAACTGGTTCCAACAACAGTCTAAACCGTCAATAATGCACAAATTGGTGGAAGGTGTATCAGAAGGGCAGGCTGTAAAGCACAACTGAATCATCAACAATTTGTTCACTCATGTTCGATCTAGGTTCTGCTTCTGATCTCATAGTATCTACAGTTTAAATATGGAAAAAAATTATTGAATTCCAAAAGCGGTTTGAAGATGTTATATGAGGTAAAGGATTCAAAAGGGTTAATGTTGGAGACTACATTAGGTTCCAACCAACCTGACAATGTTATACTGGTCTGTGTGGAGAATTGGGAAGTCTACTTGACATCCCAACGGGGTCAGCTGTACTTTTCCTGGCTCCTGATAGTCTTAGAATTTAGGTCTAACGAGCCCACATAACTTGCACCTATTGCTACCATGTAATCAACTGCATCTTGTTGTTAAGACAAGTGCCTCGTCATGTATTTGGGTCATCATCTATTAATGGTCACTGAACAGGCCATTGGGACCAAAGTAGAAAGGAGATAAGGAGGACTCTTGTGGTATAGCAGCAGTGTCTCTACTTGTGAGCCAGGAGGTCCACTTTTATGTCCCACCTCCCCCAGAAGTGCATAATAATATCTCTGGACATATTGATTAGAAAATCTCTAGAAAGGGGATTGCTCATACTCAAATCAACCAAGGTTGATTCCACAAAACATGTGATATGGTGATAAGTGGTGGGACTAAACTTAAGTACCACATGGTAACAGTGGTAGAAAACTTGGTGATCTGAATGAAAACATTTTTTACAAGTCAATTGAGTTTACCATTTTAAAGACAACACTGCTTTAGGAATACTCAGATAGTCCATCTGCAGCTGCAAGCACTTAAGAGACAATTAGTCAGCAGAACTTATGGAAAGAACAGCAGGGTGAAAGCAATGTTCTAGGTTAAAATCTTCACCTCACAGCTGGTTGGGGGCGCAGGAAAGAATGTTTGGTCTAGTAAGACATTAAAAGTTTAGGCACACTTTGGCAGTTACAAAGTCGTTGGAAATGAAGGATCTGCAGGTGCTGATCTGATTCCAGGTTCGGCTGGGAAGCAGCTGTTTTGGAGCTCCATGAATTAAGATAAAAATCCCAATGAGGAAGGAAAGACACTTATAGCACAAAGAACAAAAGTGGGAATGATTGGAGTTGAAAAGGAATACTTACCATTCACAATGAGCAGGCACCACAAGGCAGACTATAGTAGTGAAGTCTAGGGTCAGTAAATTAACTAATATCAAGTTTGCAGCTTTGGGAACATCTCAGATCAGATATCAAGCAACAGAAATACAATTTAAAAGACTTAAGAAGCAGAGTTTTACAGAGGGAGATAGAGAAATCTAAGATGGTGACAGGATCAGGAGATAGATTCACAAGGAGGTAGAAGTGCAGCAGTTTCCAGTAGACCCTAAGCAGCTTGGTCATGAAAAGATCAGAGCTGGACATACCCTCAGGATGATAGGAGATACAGAGGAGCATGAGTCTATCATCCTCGGTGCCATTTATCTCCAGATGGGCAAGGCTCAACATCAGCACAGACTGTCCTCAGACACTGTTACAGAACTATGCTAATGGATGGGGTCCAATTTGCTACCTGAAGGGTTGGGTCGTTATCCTATCTCACTCGATATCAAGGTAACAGTTACGCTAAACATTTACGTGACATGGTTATGGTTCTGATGAAACTGTGTAGTTCTGAGCTAATAATAGTGTATTTCCTGAGCCTACTTTTCACTATGTAACCACTGGGTTAACAACTCTGATTCCTGCTCTATTGGCAGAAATCATTCTGATGTAATGGGAAGTTATCAGTGGCCATTGACTTTCAGTCTTCTTTTATGTCAAGTATGAAGCATGAAGCAATGCAGTCCGAAAACTCCATTGCCTTTAGATGTTGGTCCATCCTCAGACAATGAGTTGTGTGAATTCCACTGAAGCCTAGGAGAGCTCACCAATGCCTATGAGTAATTAAGTATTTGCTTGACGCTTAACACTTTCTGAAGTTTAAATGCCAATGTCAACTATTTATAAAAAAAAACACTTTAACAATTTTTTAAGGTGTTCACTGCAAGTTCATAATATGACATGCCTGTACTGGCATGACACAATATATTCCTTTGATTCAATCTGTAATTTCATCTATAGAACATAATTTATTTACTGAGAGCTGGAAAGAAGAATTTGAATTCAATTTATGGTTTGAATACATCCTTTCAATTTTTAAATTCAAGGAAGAATCACATGGAGAGCTTATAAGTAACATTGCTATGATTTTGTAATTCTGAGTCAATATTTCCTTCACTTAAATTTACCTTGGTGAAAAAATAACTTGCATTCATCATTCTTTGAGGCATTTTTTTAACAATTCAAACTTCTATTCCACATCAAAATATCCAAAGACTGTCCTATATTCTACTCACAGTAGCTTTGTCAGTTTCCTGTATAAATCTTCACCTTTTCAGATTGCCCAATCTCCATCTTGAGTGAACCCATCATTCAAGTAAAAGCAGCAAAAAATCCTTCCAAGGAAGACTGGAAAAAAATTTATAGAGGTATTGTCACTGTCAGTGGTTAGTGCAGACTGTAAATGTCACAAAGATACTGACATGTTTTCTCTGAAGAAATGGTTTTGGCCAGCATTTTTGTTGGGAGTATGCCAGCTTGTCTTGAAGAATGTGCAGTAAATAAAGGAGCTCATCATCAAGAATGTGACACAAAGTGGATACTCATGAATGACCCCTGCCACTCTCAATGCCAAATATTTGGCACGATCCTTACAAGGTCATTGCATGACACAACACATGAACACATTGATAGGACACCATTGATTGGCAGGTCCTGGCTAGTTTGTGACATGATCATCTGGTAACGGAAAGTTAGGAACATATTCATTAATCCACAGTCTTTATTCTTGGAACAACTTGTTACATGTAAGGAGGATAGAAACAGGAAATATACATGGGAATCCAGGCAGGAACAGAAAAAGAAACATGGGTCTTGAAATAGGTCCTCAGAGGCAAGTGTCCTGTCATCAAGTCACCCTTTATTTACACGTGCAGAGTACTTGATACTGATCCAGCTCCCTCAGAGCCAGCTCTCAGGGTGAGCAGAACCTCTGACACTCTTGTTCATATCTGTCAGCCAAGGCTCCCTGATTGGACCAGGTTAACTGCCCCAATCAGGGAACTCATATTTTATACAGGTGGTGTGAAATGCACCCATGCAGACCCATGCAGGGCCATTCCTGTGGTTCCTACAACTATCTTCATCCCCTGAAGTAAACGGTCTCTCTCACTTAGCAGAGTCTTGTGTCCAGCATTGGCATTGTTTTTACCCTCCGCCCCAAAGTCTGGGAAGATCTGATTTAACCTGGTGAGGAGTATTCTCCCCATTAATAACTGTTGCTGAAACTATCGCTGCAGTTGCTTGTTGGGTGATCCTATATTCAAATAAGAACAAGGACAACTTGGTGCCTAGTGAAGCTGGATGGAGAAGTGATGGCCTTGTGGAGTGTTAATCCAGCGGCTCAATAATGTCCTGCAGTCAAGTCCACCCACAGCAGATGGTGGATGTGAATTCAATAAAAAATCTGGAATGAAGGGTTTATTGATGCCCATGAATCCACTGTCAATTGCAATTGGGCAATTGATCTAGCCCAGAGACGCCCGCATCTTACGAATGGATGTTAAAAAAAAAGCTGTGGGCTAATTCTTTAAGCCTGCCTTCAAGGTTTGGACTGCTCTTTCTGCCAAACCATTGGATGATGGAATGTATGAAGTTGTCCTTATATGTAGAAAATTATTCAACTTTAGGAAATGCTCAAATTCCTCGCTGGTAAACGATGACCCGTTATCTGTGACCAACATGTCCAGGAGTCTGTGTACTGCAAAAGATGCATGTGGTTTTTCTATTGTCGTCCCCGTGTTTGACGAATGAACTCTATGCAAGTCCAGCCACTTTGAGTGGGCGAGAAAATGACTAAGAACACTGAGCCCATGAAAGGAACTGCACAGAGAACGTGTAACCTGGCCATTCACACGAAAGTTGGGGAGCTGCTAGCGGTAATTTTTGTTCTTGTTGGCACTCTGGGCAATGCCCTATCAATGCAGCTACGTCTCATCTAATCCTGGCCACCAGACATAACTTCTCATTAACATCTTCATTTTGGAAAGCCCTGGATGACCCTGGTGGAGGTATCTGGTGGCGACCTTTGCTCGGGACAATCGCTCTTGCTCCCCACAATAATATGCCATCTTCTGTTGTCAACTGACTCTCCTGGTCCAAAAAGTTCTCAGTTTTGGTTGTGACAGCCCTTCGGTTTCTTATATCGCCACCAGCTGTCTCAGTTTTTCAAGGACCGGATCTTTCGGAGTCTAAGGTTTGTCATTGTCAGCTATGACTGGAAGTATGTCCAGAAAATTTAAAATCATTACAGATTCTTCCAGCAGCAGTACCAACAGTGGTGTATCTGCCAGCCTCCCGAACAGGGTTCCAACTTGTAATTATACACACTTAGTTTTAGAGCCCACTGCTGAATTCAGCCTGAACCTATGGGCAGCACCGCCTTGTGCTCTTTAAGTAGACCTGCCAGAGGTTTGTCTTCCGTTATCCTACCAAATTTACGTCTGTAAAAGTATTGGTGGAACTTTCTGACTCCAAATATGTCCGCCAAATCTTCTTTCTCTGTCTGGGCTTATTTACTGTCTGCATTAGCCAAAGCCAAAGACAATATTCGGGTGTTCTTCTCCATTGGGCCACCTATGAGCTAAATACTACCTTGATGCTGACTGGGGAGGCATTGCATGTCAATACTAAATCTCACTTGGGATCATTTTGTGCCAACACCTTAGAGGTTCTTCACTTCCCTGAAAGCTTTGACTTGGCTATGTGACCATTTCCAAGGCTGTCCCTTTTTAAAGAATTGATGCAAAGGTGCCAGGAAAGAGGCCAGGTTATGTATGAACTTTCCATAATAATTCACCAGTCCAAGGAAAGACCTAAGCTCCAGTACAGAGCTGGGGCACTTTTGATCACCCTCATTTTATCTTCCAATGGGTGTAACCTCATCTTGTTGACACTATTGCCAAAGTAGGTCACCTGGATGCCTGGAACACAGATTTCTCCCTTCTAAGGTGTACACCTGCCTGGGAGAACCATCTAAGGATTATGTCTAAGTTGTCTAAGTGCTTTTTATTGGTATTCTCTATTATTAGCTCGTTACCTAGATAAATGGTGATCGAGGGTAGACTTTGTAAAATCTCATCCACCATCCGCTGAGAAATTGCACAGGCTGACAATACCCCGAATGGCAGTCTTGGAAATTGGTACAAAACGTTTTGGGTATTAATTGTAGCACACTTCAGGGAATCCTCATCTAACCACAATTGCAAGTGTGCTTGGCTCATGTCCAGCTTCATGAAGGACAGTCCCCCTGCCAGATTTGCGCATAAATCATCGATGTGAGGGGTTGGGTATTTATCCAGCTGCAAAAAGTGGCTTACCATTAGTTTAAAATCCCCAAAAAGGCAAACCGATCCATCAGGCCTCACAATCAATATGACTGGTACTGCCCATTCTGCAAACTGGATTAGTTTGATGATTCCTTCACTTTCCAGCCTTGTGATTTCTGCCTCTATTTTTGCCCTAAGGCAAATGGTAATGTGCGGGCCTTGAAGAATCATGGACTTGCTCCCTGATCAACATACAAGGTGGCCTTGATTCCTTTGATAGTTCCTAGATCTTCCTGAAAAACCTCCGGGTTTTTAATTAGGACTTCACTCAGGCAGCCATTTTCTAATTGAAAAATCTTGTGCCCATCCAGGTGAATCTTTCTCAACCAATTTCACCCTTTATAGCTAACTGAATCAGTGCTAACACAATCAGTGCTAACTGAACCAACTGTTTCTTGTAAGAGACCAGACCGAACATGTACCAAAGTTCCCCAGTATAGGTTCTTAGTCTAGCCAAGATCTTGTGCCAATTTAAGAGTTGGAGTCCAGAGCAAACTTTGTTAAAGACTGGTTCCGCAGTCACTGATACAGCCGCATGGGTATCGACCCCCATTAGAACTGGGTAACCATTTAACCAAATGTTAACCAATTTAACTGCTCCAAACCAGATGTAGGTGGATTTTCCAGGATGTGCACTCTTTTGGATACCAGCCTATGAGTTCTCTTATTCAATTCAGGTCTAGCCCGACTTTTTTTGCTGTCGGCTGGATCTGAAGGAAATTTTAACTGTTTGGCTGAAGTTTGGCTTTCTTTTGGGTTTTGCAGTGGGCTGACCAAGACTCCCTCTGTTCAGGATATGTCCCGAGTGAGGCTATGTAATTGCCTTCACTCAAGTGGTGTTCCCCAAGTTCAGTCAGACTGGCGAGGGTATCTACTTCCATTGGAATACGGTGCAACTCATTTGCTCCTCTTGCTTCATTTTCCAATGATAAAGCCAGCTATAGTGCCTGTTGGAAGTTCAGTTGGGCTTCAGCTAATTTGCACTTTTTCATGGTTACATCGTTAATCTCACATACCAGACAATGTCTCAGCATCATATTTAGAGTTAAACCAAAGTCACATGTCTTTGCCTGTAATCTTAACCTAGTCAAGAATCCCAATACGGATTCCCTTGGTTCTTGAATTGGTGAGTAAAACTGAAAGTGTCTCAGAATTAGAGGAGGCTTGGGTCTGTAATATTCCTTAAATAAATCTGAGAACTCTTGAACGGTTTATTTTCTGGTGCCTCAGGGAAAGAAAGAATCCTAATAACCAAAAAAGCTATGGGTCCACAAGTTGTCAAGAGAATTACCTTTTGTTTTTCGTCTGCCCCAATGTCATTAGCCTAGAAAAATAAAAATGCATTCTTTGAACATACTGGACCCAGTCTTTAATGGCAGGATCGAACATGTCAAACTTCCCAAATAATGGCATAATGCCAGAAATGCATACCCCAATGCAAAGATGATTGTGTGAGTGATTCTTTTTCAGGAATGTGCTTTTGTCTCATCACTGAAATAACTCCACAGAGGCCAGTGTCCGGTCACCAGTCACCCTTTATTTACACATGGAAAGTCCTTGACGCTGATCCAGCCCCCTCAGAACCATCTCTCAGAATGAACAGATCCTCTGGCATTCCTGTTATCTGTCAGCCAGGGCTGCCTGATTGGACTAAATTAACAGCCCCAAATCAGGGAACTCATTTTCTATGAGGTCTACCTGGCTGACGTCATTACAATCACTACAGGACTAAATTTTTCTATAATGGATAGCAACTTCACCATGGCATATTTTGGAATGATTAACTGTGGAGAAGATTGCACGTAAAAAATAAATAAACTGATTAGACTATCCAGCTGTCAAGAAGTATCAAAATGTTTCTTTTTATGAATGAGTGTTTTTCTCAGTTGAGTGTAACTGAAATATATGTAACTACTAAGTAATAGAACTATATTTTTCTTCCTATGTATGTGGATACTCAATGGTTTGCCATGGTAGATGAAGGGGGATAGGGTGGTAGGTCAAGTAAGGACTAAGTTCATGCGTACAGACGTGTGAGGGACCATGGGGATGGGTACATGGAGATAGAGTGCCACATGTGATCTAAAGGATCATGAGTAATGAGAACTGAGTAGAGGATGGCAGAGGAGTTTAAGGGACCATGGGGATAGGTAGTGACATAGTAGATTTGTATGTTGCAAGGGAGTGTGCATAGTGAGAGGGAGTGAGAATGAGGGATGTTTTATATTTTAATCTTTAGTTTTTAGCCTTTAATCTCAGTGCAAGAGTGCTTCCTGTAAAAAGCTCCTCTCGCCTGACTCCCAATTAATTTTGCCCCTCTAAACTGAAAATGGGAAATGCGGGTTGCTTTTTTAAAGATCAAGTTTTGTGATGCTGAGATTTCTCCTGCTTCTGTGTACCTGATGCAGAAATGAATATCTGGGGGCCATGGATTCAGGTTTAGGTAAAACCCTTCTGCAGAATTACCCTACATAGAAAATAATTATATCTAAATTAATCTATCTTTTGCAGAATTTTGATTGATCTGTTAATTTGCAGTTCTTTCTTTTAACTCTTAGAAATATTACATGATGCAATTGCATTGGTTTGATACCACTTTGATGATTTTCTATGACTCATGGCTGAAGGCAATACCAATCGATTGGTAATTTCTGGTAAGGTTAGAAGAGGCATTTTATAAGAATCATCTGAGGTAGATTTTAGGAATGTTCATTAGTTTTGTTTAATTTTGGCCATAAGAAGATGTATACTAATTTTTAAGTAATGCTTCTTAATATAACATAAAAAAGACTGTTTATAATGACAAGGCTAATTTTTGATAAGGATTCTGACACCATGATAATAACTAAGGAATGTTCAAATTGTATCTCATAGTATTTTGATTTGTTTTTTTGAAAGCATGCTATGGTGTGGCTACTTTGAATCTTTCATGCTTGTATAAATCAGTAGTAAACCAGCATTAAAACTTTGTATGACATGAAGAGATTTATATCAAAATAAATTAAATCAAAATAAATTTCACAAAAGTATAGCAATCGTTGAATCAACAAAGTCTGCATAACATACTTTAAGCGCGTGTGTGTGTGTGTGTGTGTGTGTGTGTGTGTTAGACAGCCTGCGTTCTTTCTATACGAATCAACATGAAAATGACTAAGACTGCAGAGCCCTGTAGTTTCCATGGAACTCATTTTGGTGATCCATAATTGAGTAGAACAGGCACATTTACGATAAAAACAAGACATTGCTAGGATTAATTCATCATGAAAATATGTGCATTTCTACAGTTCAGATCCACTATGAGGATGCATAATTTGAGTACTTATACTTTTGACCTCTGCTTAAATACCCCTGGGTTCATGCCAATTACAGAGGCAGAACTCCAAGACACAGAATAAAGGTTAGTGGCATTAGTGCAGTTTGTTCACTGCTGTCCTTGATCTCTTCCATGAAAATTGGGATGTCTACAAAATGCATTAGAAAATTGTTCTTTTTTAAACATTTAGACTTCTTTGCCTTCTCTTCGTATATTCTAACAACTGTATTATGTTGTGATGCTCTCTACTTTCAGTCTGGGAAAGCATCTAAATTGGCCTTTTGCAATAATTCTGACAGGATTAAAATTTAGTGACAAAACCACTTTTTACAGCTGAAGCAAAATAAACTTGTCAGAAATCATATTTCTACCTCAAATCTATAATTTACTGAAACCCCAGCTGTTTATAATGATTTCATGGCATTGATTCCACTCCCTGTCAAACATGAATGTGCAGCAGCTGAGTACATAACAAAACGGAATACTCCCAAATTAATCTCAAAGCGGATAGAAATTGGATTGGAAACTTTTCCTGTGGAGTTTAAGTTTGGCCTTGGAGTCGGAAGTCAATGTCATTTCCACTCACGGGAAGTCACTTTCTCTTGTGTGACTGTGCAGTTCTCAACCGATTGCATATGCATATGAAAGTAGCATGGTCAGCCTTGCTGTGGAAATGAGTAGTAAGTTCTCAGACCGGGTGTTATTTCTCAATGTTGTAAGGTCTTGGAGTCACATTTAAAAGCATTCAGACGGCTATTCACAGGCTGCCAGCCAGAACATGTGGGTTGCATTCAACACAGCTAATCCAATTTTTCCATCTTACCTCTGATTATCATTTATTCAGCTTTATTTCTGTCATAGCCTGCTATCCATAGCCTCCTTATTTACCTACACCTTTCATATCTCTCCCTCTTTGAGTTCTATTTCTAACTGCTCACCACTCTCCAACACTCCCACACTTCAGCTTCAGCATAAACACTACCCTTCCTTCGTGACTAACATCACCCTCACTCCACCCTCACCCCTGCCCCGCCAAAATTCTGAGAGATCACTGGTATGCCAGAAGGCGGCCCTACAGGTCAGTGGTTCAATGACCTATTTCTGACTCTATATCCTAAGTAATGTTTATATCAGGATTAATTGGAGGAGTTGATCCTCGGAGGGGCTTAAATATCCTTGTGCATAAATCACACAAAGTTAACATGCATGCAATTCAGAAATCAAACAGAATGATGGTCTTTGTTGAAAAGGTATTGGAGAATTAGGTATGGAAAAGTTTTGGTGCTGTTCTATGGAGCTCGGGTGACATGCCATCAGGTGGACTTTAATCAAGTTTCACTGTGACTGGCTCCTTGGATGAGAAGATTGGGTTTCTATTTCCCAAAGTTGGCAAATATAAGGCTGTGCCATTGAAGCATATAAAATTATTCAAGAATTTAACAGGGTAGTTGTCAGCTATGATCACATATCACAGGGCAAATGGTTCAATAGCTAGCACTGTCACTTTGCAGTGCTACGGACCCAGGTTTGATTCTCAGTATTGGGTGACTGTGACTGCATGGGTTTCCTCCCACAGTCTAAAGATGTGTAGGTTGGTTGAATTTGCCCTGTTGTGTGCAGGCTGGGTAGATTAACCATGGTAAATGCAGGATTACAGGGATAGGATGGGATGCTTTTTGAATGGGTGGTGCAGAACTGATGGGCCGACTAGCTTCCTTTCACACTGTAGGGATTCTATGAAAAGGTGGAGCAGCAGAATAGCCACCTCCTGCTATAGTTTTTTTCTTGTTCTAAACCTTTAACATTGTGGTTTTGAACCCTACTATTCCTTGGTCATTGTTGTTCTCATTCTCCCTCTCTGTCTTTCCCGCCTGCTGTCTTATGCACCCATGAATTCCCATCCATGCTCTCTCCCTCTCCCACTCTCGCCTTATCAATCATGTGTTATTTCTTGGATAGTAGGAACTGCAGATGCTGGAGAATCTGAGATAACAAGGTTTAGAGCTGGATGAACACAGCAGGCCAAGCAGCATCAGAGGAGCAGGAACGCTGACGTTTCGGGCCTAGACCCTCCTTCAGAAA